>NC_041234.1:86716277-86771695 GCF_002837175.3 Physeter macrocephalus | reverse complement strand
AATAAAGAGACAGATGTAGAGAATGGACTTGAGGACACAGGGAGGGGGAAGGGTAAGCTGGGACAAAGTGAGAGAGTGGCATGGACATATATACACTACCAAATGTAAAATAGATCGCTAGTGGGAAGCAGCCACATAGCACAGGGAGATCAGCTCGGTGCTTTGTGACCACCTAGAGCGGTGGGATATGAAGATGGGAGGGAGACACAAGAGGGAGGGGATATTGGGATATATGTACACACATAGCTGATTCACTTTGTTATACAGAAGAAACTAACACAACATTGGAAAGCAATTATACTCCAATAAATATGTTAAAAAAAATTTTAAAAATAAAAAAAATAAAAATTAAAAAAAAATAAAAAAATAAAAAAAATAAAATGGCAATAACTGCATACCTATAAATAATCACTGTAAATGGCAATGGACTAAATGCTCCGATCAAAACACAAAGGGTGGCTGATTGGATTTTAAAAAAAGACCCATCAATATGCTGCTTAAAAGACACACTTGAGAGCTAAAGACACACACAGACTGAAAGTGAGGAGATGGAAAGAGGTATTTCATGCAAATGGAAATGAAAAGAAAGACGGGGGAGCAATCCTCATATCAGACAAAGTAGACTTTAAAACATAGTCTATAACCAAAGACAAAGAAGGGCATTTTATAATGATAAAGGGATCAATACAAGAAGAGAATATAACATTGTTAATACGTATGTACCTAATATATGAGCACCTAAATATATAAGGCAATTATTAACGGTTATAAAGGGAGAAATTGACAATAATACAGTAATAGTAGAGGACTTCAACAGTCCTTTTTTTTAAAACATCTTTATTGGAGTATAATTGCTTTACAATGTTGTGTTAGTTTCTGCTGTATAACAAAGTGAATCAGCTATATGGACAGATCATCCAGACATAAAATCAAAAAGGAAACAAAGGTCTTAAATGATATATTAGAACTGTTGGACTTAATAGATGTTTACAGGAAATTCCATCCATATACAGCAGAATGCACTTCCTTTTTAAGTGTACAATGAACATTCTCCAGGATAGATCACATGCTAGGCCACAAAACAAGTCTCAAAAAATTTCAAAGGCCAAAAATTGTATAAGGCATTTTTTCCAACCACAACAGTATGAGACTAGAAATCAATCAGAAGAAGAAAAATGGGAAAAATACAAACACGTGGAGACTGAACACCATCCTACTAAAACACAATTGGGTCAATGAACGAATCAAAGTGGAAATCAGAAAATGGATTGAGTTCCTCATGTTTCTAATTAAATTATCTCAGCATCTTCCCAGCCCTTAAAAAAAAAAGGTAATGAAAATAGGTTGAGATAAATGAAAATAAAAGCACAATTTTCTAAAGTCTATGGAATGCTAAAAAACAGTTCTAACAGGGAAGTACATAGTGATACAGGCCTTCCTCAAAAAATAAGAAAAATTCCAAATAAACAACCTAACTTACCACCTAAAAGGATTAGAAAAAGAAGAACAAACCAAACTTAAAGTGAGCAAAAGAAAGGAAATAATAAAGATCAGAGAGAAAATAGATAAAAGAAAGATTTTTCAAAAATAGAAAAAAAATCAATAAAACCAAGAAGTAGATTTTTGAAAGGATAAAAAAAAATTGACAAACCTCTGGCTGGCCATGCTTACCAAGAAGAAGAGATAGGACTCAAATAAACAAAATAAAAGAGGAGAAATAACAATCTATACTACAGAAATACAAAAAAAATCATAAGACAATACTATGAACATATGCCAACAGAACGGACAAGCTAGAAGAAATGGACAAGTTTCTAGTAACATA
The DNA here is from genome assembly GCF_002837175.3 of Physeter macrocephalus. Classification (NCBI taxonomy): domain Eukaryota; kingdom Metazoa; phylum Chordata; class Mammalia; order Artiodactyla; family Physeteridae; genus Physeter; species Physeter macrocephalus. Next base: position 86,769,870 of record NC_041234.1, on the reverse strand, counting down.
CAGACAGCCAAAACTGAATCAAGAAGAAACCGATAATTTGTACAGACTAGTCAATATAAGTGAAACAGAATCAATAATTTAACAAACTCCCTGAAAACAAAACTCCAGGACAGGATGGCTTCACAGGGGAAATCTACCAAACACACAAAGAAGAACTTATACCTATCCTTCTCAAACTCTTTCAAAAGACTGAAGATGAGGGAAAACTCCCAAATTCATTCTATCAAACCACCATCACCTTGATATCAAAACCAGACAAAGACACTACCCAAAAAAGAAAATTATAGGCCAATATCTTTGATAAATATAGATGTAAAACTCCTCACCAAAATATGAGCAAATCAAATCCAGCATTACATAAAGAGGATCATACACCATGATCAAGTTGGATTCATTCCAGGGTCACAAGGATGGTTCAACATACTCAAATCAATTGGTGTTACACACCACATCAACAAAAGAAAAGACAAAAATTACATGATCATCTCAATGGATGCAGAAAAAGCATTTGATAAAATTAAACATCCATTCTTGATAAAAACTCTCACTAAAGTGGGTATAGAGGGAACATATCTCAACATAATAAAAGCCATTTATGACAAACCCACAGCCAACATGATACTCAAAGGTGAAAAGCTGAAAGCCTTCCCGCTAAATGCAGGAATAAGACAAGGATGCCCACTCTCACCACTTCTATTCAACTAATTGTAAGAAGTACTAGCCACAGCAATCAGACAAGAAAAAGAAATAAACGGTTTCCAAATTGGAAGTGAAAGGGTAAAATTGTTACTATATGCAGATGACATGATATTCTATACAGAAAACAGTAAATACTCCACATAAAAACTATTAGAACTGATAAATGAATTCAGCAAGATAGCAGGACACAAGATTAATATACAGAAATTTTACACTAACAATGAAATATCAGAAAGAGAAAGTAAATAAACAATCCAGTTTAAAATCGAAAAAAAAAACTATCTAGGAATAAACCTCATCAAGGAGATGAAAGCTATATATGCTGAGAACTCTAAAACACTGATAAAGTAAATAGAAGATGACTGAAAGAAATGGAAATATATCCCATGCTCTTTGATTGGAAGAATTAATAAAGGTAAAATAGCAATACTAACCAAAGCAATCTACACATTTAATGCAATCCCTATCAAATTTCCTATGACACTTTTCACAGAACTAGAACAAGTAATCCTAAAATTTATATGGAACCCCAAAAGATGGAGAATTGCAAAAGTGATCCTGAGGAAAAAGAACAAAGCTGGAGGCCTAACCCTTCCAGACTTCAGACAATACTACTAAGGTACAGTAATCAAAACAGCATGATACTGGCATAAGAACAGACATAAAGATCAATGGAACACAATAGAGAGCCAAAAATAAACTCACACACCTATTGTCAACTAATCTTCGACAAAGGAGGCAAAAATGTACACTGGAGAAAAGACAGTCTCTTCAACAAGCAGTGTTGGGAAAGCTGGGCAGCTGCATGTGAATCAATGAAGTTAGGACACTCCCTCATACCATTCACAAAAATAAACTCAAAACAGCTTAAAGACTTAAACAACAAAGACAAAATCCACATGATCATGTCAATAGATATAGAAAAAGCATTTGATAAAATTAAACATCCATTCTTGATAAAAACTCTCACTAAAGTGGGTATAGAGGGAACATATCTCAACATAATAAAAGCCATTTATGACAAACCCACAGCCAACATGATACTCAAAGGTGAAAAGCTGAAAGCCTTCCCGCTAAATGCAGGAATAAGACAAGGATGCCCACTCTCACCACTTCTATTCAACTAATTGTAAGAAGTACTAGCCACAGCAATCAGACAAGAAAAAGAAATAAACGGTTTCCAAATTGGAAGTGAAAGGGTAAAATTGTTACTATATGCAGATGACATGATATTCTATACAGAAAACAGTAAATACTCCACATAAAAACTATTAGAACTGATAAATGAATTCAGCAAGATAGCAGGACACAAGATTAATATACAGAAATTTTACACTAACAATGAAATATCAGAAAGAGAAAGTAAATAAACAATCCAGTTTAAAATCGAAAAAAAAAACTATCTAGGAATAAACCTCATCAAGGAGATGAAAGCTATATATGCTGAGAACTCTAAAACACTGATAAAGTAAATAGAAGATGACTGAAAGAAATGGAAATATATCCCATGCTCTTTGATTGGAAGAATTAATAAAGGTAAAATAGCAATACTAACCAAAGCAATCTACACATTTAATGCAATCCCTATCAAATTTCCTATGACACTTTTCACAGAACTAGAACAAGTAATCCTAAAATTTATATGGAACCCCAAAAGATGGAGAATTGCAAAAGTGATCCTGAGGAAAAAGAACAAAGCTGGAGGCCTAACCCTTCCAGACTTCAGACAATACTACTAAGGTACAGTAATCAAAACAGCATGATACTGGCATAAGAACAGACATAAAGATCAATGGAACACAATAGAGAGCCAAAAATAAACTCACACACCTATTGTCAACTAATCTTCGACAAAGGAGGCAAAAATGTACACTGGAGAAAAGACAGTCTCTTCAACAAGCAGTGTTGGGAAAGCTGGGCAGCTGCATGTGAATCAATGAAGTTAGGACACTCCCTCATACCATTCACAAAAATAAACTCAAAACAGCTTAAAGACTTAAACATAAGACATGACACCATAAAACTCCTAGAAGAGAACATAGGCAAAATATTCTCGGACATAAATCATAGCAATGTTTTCTTAGGTCAGTCTCCCGTGGCAAAAAAAAAAAAAAAAAGCAAAAATAAACAAATGGTACATAATAAAACTTATAAGCTTTTGCACAGCAAAAGAAACCATAAACAAAATGAAAAGAAAACCTGTGGACTGGGAAAAAAATATTTGCAAATGATGAGACCAACAAGGGCTTTACTTTCAAAGTGTACAAATACAACTCAATATCAAAAAAACCAAACAACCCCATGAATAAAATAGACAGCAGACCTAAATAATTATTTCTCCAAAGAAGACATACAGATGGACAATAGGCACATGAAAAGAGGCTCAACATTGCTAATTATTACAGAAATGCAAATCAAAACTACAATGAGGTATCACCTCATACAAGTCAAAATGGCCATCATTAAAAAGTCTTTAAATAATAAATGTTGGAGAGGGTGTGGAGTAAAGGGAGCCCTCCTATACTGTTGGTGGGAATATAAATTGGTGCAGCCACTATAGAAAACACTATGGAGGTTTTTCTTAAAAATTTAGAATAGAGTTAAAATATGATCCAGCAATCCCACTCCTGGGCATGTATCTGGAAGAGATGAAAACTTTCATTCAAACAGATACACGCACCCCAATGTTCATAGCAGCACTGTTTACAATAGTCAAGAGATAAAAGCAACCTAAGTATCCATCAAAACATGAATGGAGAAAGATGGTATATATATATATATATATATATATATATATATATATACATACATATATACACACATACACACACAACAGACTGTTACACAGCCATAAAAAGGAATAATTTTTTTCCATTTGCAGCAACATGGATGGACCTAGAGATTATCATACTAAATGAAGTCAGGCAGAGAAAGACAACTATCATATGATATCACTTATATGTGGAATGTAAAAAATAGTACAAATGAACTTATGCACAAAACAGAAACAGACTAACAGACATAGAAAATAAACTTATGATTATCAAAGGGGAAGGGTGGCACATGGATAAACTAGGAGTATGGGATTAACAGATACACACTTCTATATATAAAACAGATAAACAACAAGGATTTACTGTATAGCACAGGTAACTATATTCCATATCTTATAATAATGTATAATGGAAAAGAAACAAAGGTAAAAACATAAACATATAAATATATATATTCTTTGAAATATATATATATTTCCAAATCACTTTGCTGTACACCTGAAACTAACACAATGTTGTAAATCAACTATAGTTCAGTTAAAATAAATAACAAAATACCTAGGAATAAACTTAACCAAGGAGATTAAAGACCTATACTCTAAAAATTATAAGACATTAATGAAGTAAAGTAAGGCGATACAAAGAAATGGAAAGACATCTCATGTTCACGGATTAGAAGAGTTAATATTGTTAAAATGTCCATAGTACCCTAAGTAATATACAGACTTAATGCAATCCCTACCAGAATACCCATGGCAATTTTCACAGGACTAGAACAAATAATCCTAAAATGTATACAGAACTACAACAGACAGAGAACAGCCAAAGCAATCTTCAGGGAAAAAAAAAAGCTGGAGATATCATGCTCCCTGACTTCAGACTATACTACAAAGCCACAGTAATCAAAACAGTATGCTACTGGCACAAAAACAGACACATAGGTAATAAAATAGAGAGCCAAGAAATAAACCCACACAAATATGGTCAATTAATCTACAACAAAGGAGTCAAGAATATAAAATTGGGAAAAGACAGTTTCTTCAATAAGTGGTGCTGGGAATACAAGACAGCTACACATAAAAGAATGAAATTAAAACATTTTTTCAAACCATGTATAAAAATAAACTCAAAATGGTTAAATACCTAAATGTAAGACCAGAAACTATAAAACTCCTAGAAGAAAAGAGGCAGAACATTCTTTGACATAATTCTTAGAAATATTTTTAAATCTGTCTCCTAAGGCAAAGGAAACAAAAGCAAAATAACCCAAAAAACAAAACAAAAAAAAAACACCTTTGCACAGCAAAGGAAATCATCAACAAAATGAAAAAACAATCTATTGAATGGTAGAAAATATTTGCAAATGATATGATCAATAAGAGGTTAATATCCAAAATAAGAAAGAGCTCATAAAACTCAATAGCAAAAAACTAAACATCTCGACTAAAAAAATAGCAGAACTGAACAGATATTTTTCCAAAGAATACATAGAGATGGCCAACAGGCACATGAAAAGATGCTCAGCATCACTAATCATCAGAGAAATGCAAATCAAAACCTCAATGAGGTACCACCTCACACCTGTCAGAATGGCTATCATCAAAAAGACCACTAATAAACATTGGTGAGGATGTGGAGAAATAAGAACCCTTGTACACTTTTGGTGTGAATGTATATTGGTGCAGCTATTATGAAAAACAGTATGGAAGTTTCCCAAAAAATCAAAAATAGAACTACCATATAATCCAGCAATTCCACTCCTGGGTACATATCTGGAAAAAAATGTAAACACTAATTTGAAAAGATGCATGCACCCCAGTGTTCATAGCAGCATTATTTACAATAGTCAAGATATGGAATCAACCTGTGTCCAGCACTGGGAAAACTGGACAGGTACATGTAAAAGTATGAGATTAGAACACTCCCTAACACCAAACACAAAAATAAGCTCAAAATGGATTAAAGACGTAAATGTAAGGCCAGAAACTATCACACTCTTAGAGGAAAACATAGGCAGAACACTCTATGACATAAATCACAGCAAGATCCTTTGTGACCCATGTCCTACAGAAATGGAAATAAAAACAAAAATAAACAAATGGGACCTAATGAAACTTAAAAGCTTTTGCACAGCAAAGGAAACCATAAACAAGACCAAAAGACAACCCTCAGAATGGGAGAAAATAGTTGCAAATGAAGCAACTGACAAAGGATTAATCTCCAAAATTTACAAACAGCTCATGCAGCTCAATATCAAAAAAACAAACAACCCAATCCAAGAATGGGCAAAAGACCTAAATAGACATTTCTCCAAAGAATATATACAGATGGCCAAGAGGCACATGAAAAGCTGGTCAACATCACTAATTATTAGAGAAATGCAAATCAAAACTACAATGAGATATCGTCTCTAGCCAGGACATGGAAGCAATCTAAGTGTCCATTGACAGATGAATGGATAAAGAAGATGTGGCACATATATACAATGGAATTTTACTCAGCCATAAAAAGAGATGAAATTGAGTTATTTGTAGTGAGGTGGATGGACCTAGAGTCTGTCATACAGAGTGAAGTAAGTGAGAAAGAGAAAAACAAATACCGTATGCTAACACATATATATGGAATCTAAGAAAAAAAAAGTCATGTAGAACCTAGGGTTAAGACGGGAATGGAGACACAGACCTATTTGAGAATGGACTTGAGGATGTGGGGAGGGGGAAGGGTAGGCTGTGACAAAGTGAGAGAGTGGCATGGACATATATACACTACCAAACGTAGGATAGATAGTGGGAAGCAGCCGCACAGCACAGGGAGATCAGCTCGGTGCTTTGTGACCACCTAGAGGGGTGGGATAGGGAGGGTGGGAGGGAGAGAGACGCAAGAGGGAAGAGATATGGGAACTTGTGTATATGTATAACTGATTCACTTTGTTATAAAGCAGAAACTAACACACCATTGTAAAGCAATTATACTCCAATAAAGATGTTAAAAAAAAAAGGATGGGTATATATATAAATGAGTATTACCCAGCCATAAGAAAGAAATTCTGCCATTTGCAACAACATGGATGGACCTGAAAGGTATTATGCTTAGTGAAATAAGTCAGATAAAGACACATACTGTATGTTATTACTTACATGTGGAATATAAAGAACAAACACATGAATGAATATAACAAAACAGAAACAAACTGACAGGTATAGCAAATAAATTGGTGGCTACCAGCGGGGAGAGGAAAGGAGGGAGGGGCAAGTATGGGTAGGAAATTAAGAGGTACAAATTACTATGTATAAAATAAATAAGCTACAAGGATATATTGTACAGCACAGGAAACATAGCCAATATTTTATAGTAACTTTAAATGAAGCATCGTCTATAAAACATTGAATCACTATGTTGTACACCTAAAGCTAAGATAATATTGTAAATCAACTATACTTCAGTAAAAAATTGTGGATAATTAGTATCTTAATAATATTGAATCTTCCTTCTGATTCATGAGAATAATATACCTTTCTAAATATTTAGGTCTTTAAATTTTCTCAGCAATGCTTTTTATTTATTTATTTATTTATTTTGCGGTACGCAGGCCTCTCACTGTTGTGGCCTCTCCCGTTGTGGAGCACAGGCTCCAGAAGCGCAGGCTCAGCGGCCATGGCTCATGGGCCTAGCCACTCCACGGCATGTGGGATCTTCCCGGACTGGGGCACGAACCTGTATTCCCTGCATCGGCAGGTGGACTCTCAACCACTGCACCACCAGGGAAGCCCTCAGCAATGCTTTTTAGCTTTCATTGTATAGGTCTTGCACATCTTTTGTCAGATTCATCCCTAAGTATTTAACATAATTTGATGCCACTGTTAATGGCATTGTTTCTCCACTACAGTTTGACTGTTTCTAATATTGATATATAAAAATACAACTGATTTTTGTATGTTAATATTCTATCCTGAATATCTGCTAAATCCCATTATTATTTCTAATAGTTTTTTTGTAGATTCCATCAGATTTTCTACATAAAAGATCATATAGTCTTAAAATAATGGCAGTTTTAGTTCTTCTTTTTCTACCTGGATTCCTTTTTCTTGCCATATAATGGTGGACAGAGCTGTCAGTCTACTGTAGAATATAAATGCTAAAAATGGCATACTTGAATTTTTCATGATCTCAAGGCAAAAACATTGAGTCTTTCACCTTTACATATGATGTTAGCTTTAATTTTTTTTGCTGTTAAACTGTATCAGGTTGAGAAAATTTCCTTCTGTTACTGTTTTCCTGAGAATTTTTATCAGGAATGCACAGTGGATTTTTTTCAAAATGCTTTATCTGTGTTTATTATGATCATCATATGGTTGTTTTTTTAATCTCTCAATATGGTGAATTAAATTGATAGACATAATGTGTAGCCAGTCTTGAATTTGTTTTGTCATGGGTTATTATTCGTTTTATATATTTTTGGAGACAATTCACTAAAATTTTGTTCAGAATTTTTTCATCTATTTTCATGAAGAATATCCATCTATAGTTTCTTTGTGATCTCTCTGTCTGGTTTTGGTATCAGAGTAATGCTGGCCTTAGAATGACCTGGGAAGCAGTTCCTCTTCAAGTTCCTGGAAGAGTTTATTTAGGATTAGTTTCATTTCTTCATTAAATGTTTGGTATAATTTGCCAGTGAAACCAGTTGACCCTGTAATTTTCTTTCTAGGAATATTTTTAACTAAAAATACTATTTTAATAGGTATAGGGCTAGTCATTCTATTTCTTTTTTAGCGAGTTTTTGTAGTTTGTCTTTCAAGGAATTTATCCACTTCATCTGTGTTGTTGAATTTATTTGCATAAGTTGTACTAATAGTCCAGTATTATCATTTTAATATCTGTAGAAACTCCTTACTGATGTTGTCTTCTTTCTATTTCCTTCACCAATCTGGGTAGAATTTTATCACATTTTTTTAATATTCTCAAAGGACTAGCTTTTGGTTTCATTTTCTCCATTGTTTTCCATTTTCTTCATTGATTTCTGCTGATATTTATTATTTTGTTTCTTCTGCTTACTTTGGATTTAATTAGCTCTTTTCTATCTTTTTTAAGATAGAATCTGAGGTCACTGATTTGAGATCATTTTTCTTTTCTAATTTAGGCATTCCCTCTAAGTATTGCTTTAGCTGCATCCTATAAGTTTTGATATTTTGTGTTTTATTGTCCACTAAATTCAAAATACTTTCAAATTTCCTTTTTCAATTTATCTTTTGGGCCATAGATCACTTGAAATTGTACTTTGTTTCTCAACAATTGGAGATTCTCTCAATATTATTCTGTTATTGATTTCTAATATAATTCCATCATGGTCAGATTACAGGCTTTGTATGACTTGACTTTTATTTCAATATATAGAGAATTTTTATGGCCCAGAATATGGTCTACCTCAGTAAATGTTCAATGTGTACTTGAAAAGAATGTGCATACTGATGTTCTTAGATAGAATAGTCTAAACAGGTCAATTAGATCAAGTGGTTGATAGTGTTCAAGTCTTCTACATTCTTACAATTGTTCTATATACATGGACTATCAAATATTGAGAGAGGAATGTTGAATCTGACTGTAATCATGAATTTCTTTATTTATGATTGAAGTCTATCAATCTTTGCATCATATATTTTGAACCTCTATATCTTATTCCATTTGGGCTGCTATAACAAAAATATCATGACTGAACATTTATTTCTCACAGTTCTGGAAGCTGGGAAGTTCAAGATCAAGTTCTCAGCAGATTTAGTGTCTGATGAGGGTCCACTTTCTGGGTCATAGATAGCCAACCTCTTGCTGTGTCCTCACGTGGTAGAAAAGAGTGAGAGAGCTCTCCAGGACTCTCTTGTAAAGGCATTAATTTCACTCATGAGGGCTCCACCCTCATGGCATGATCACCCCCCAAATGTGCCATCTCCTTATACCATCATATTGGAGGTTAGGATTTCAACATAAGAACGGGGGTGGGGGACACAAACAGTCAATCAATGACACTCTCTTATTAGGTATATAGACATTTAGGTTTATGCTCCCCTGATGAATTGACACCATTATCATTATGAAATGACTTTCCTGATAATTTGCTCTGAAATCTACTTGTATGTTTTTAATATAGCCAGTCCTACTTTCTTTTGACTAGTACTAACACATATATTTTTCCAGCCTTCTACTTTAAAGTAAGTGTATCTTCATAATAGTTTCCTGTAGGCAGTAAATAGCTGGGTCTTGCTTTTTTACCCAAGCTGATAATCTCTCCCTTTTAACTGTGATGTTCAGATAATTTACATTTAATGCGATATTTGTACATTATAGCATTCCAAGTTCATCCATTTTTTTTCTTTCAGTACTTTCAGGATGTTGTTCTACTGTTATCTTGTTTGCATTCTTTCTGATAAGAAATCTTTGTCTTCCATTCTTTGTTCTCTGTGGGTAATGTCTCTTTTTCTGTTGCTACTTTTAAGATTTTCTCTTTATAATATCACTGGTTTAAACAATTAATTGTAATATTTTGTGTATTACTTATTATTACATTAAAAAAATTACCTCCCAAACTCAGGGGCTAAAAAAGTGGTTTATTATCTCATGATTTCTGTGCACCAGGAATTTGAATGTTGCTTGTTTGCATCTGTGTCTCAGACTGCCCACCAAACTACAATCAAGTGGTTGGCTGGGGCTACAGTCATATCAAGGTTCAGGTGGGCCAAGTTCTGATTCCAAGATCACTTAGTAATTCTTGGCAGGATTCATATCCTTGTGGATTGTTAGGCTGAGGACTTCATTCAGTTCCTCATTGGTTGTTGGTCAGAAGATACCCTCAGTTCCTTGCCATATGGGTATCTCTATGGGGCAGTTTACAACACTGCATCTGGGTTCATCAACGTCAACAAGAGAGTACCAGCAAGTTAGGAATCATGGTCATTCATAACTGAATGTCATAAATGACACCCCATCACTTTTTTTTATATTCTATTCATTTGGCCCAACTTAAATTCAAGAAGTTGAGATTACACAAGGGCATTTATATCAGGAGGTGGAAGTCATTGAGGTATATATTTCAGAAGACTGCTTACCATACTTGTAGTTTTCTTCATGTCTCTTGTGCTTAGGTTTTTCTGAGCTTCTTGTATAATTTTCTTCAAATTTGAAACTTTCAGCCATTATGTATTCAAATATTTTTGACCCTCCTCCTCTCTCCTGGAGATCCCCAATACATATATATATTGAGGGTGTTTAATTTTTGAGGAAATACCAAATTGTTTTCCACAGTGCTGAATCAGTTTATATTCCCACCAATAATGTACAAGAGTTCCAGTTTCTCCACATCCTCACCAATAGTTATTTTGCATTTAAAAAAAAAGTTATCCTAATGATTGTGAAGTGGTATCTCATGGTTTTGATATGTATTCTCTAATGGTTAATGATGTTTTTTAATTGGATTGTCATTTTGTTTTTGAGTTGTTAAGAGTTCTTTATAAATTCTTGACCCTTATTAGACGTGATTTACAGAAATTTTTCCCATTATACACATTATCTCTTCCTCTTTTTTTTTTTTTTTTTTTTTTTTTTTGCAGTACGCAGGCCTCTCACTGTCATGGCCTCTCCCATTGCGGAGCACAGGCTCTGGACGCGCAGGCTCAGTGGCCATGGCTCACGGGCCCAGCCGCTCCACGGCATGTGGGATCTTCCCAACCAGGGCACAAACCCGTATGCCCTGCATCGGCAGGCGGACTCTCAGCCACTGCGCCACCAGGGAAGCCCTCTTCCTCTTCTTAATAATGTTCTTTGGTGCACAAAAGTCTTTAATTTTGATGAAGTCCAATTTATCTATTTTTCTGTTGTCCATGCTTTTGGTATCATCTCTAAGAAATCACTGCCAAATCAAAGGTCATGAAGAATTACCCCTAAGTTTTATTCTAAGAACTTTGCATGTGGGTATCCAGACACCTCATCCCTTCTGGCTGAAGAGAGTATTCTTTCCCCACTGATGACCTAGGCATTCTTGCCAAAAATTAATTTGTCATAGATGTAAAGATTTATTTCTGGATGCTCAATTCTATTATACCTACCTATGTATTTGTTCTTAGGCCAGTGCCATACTTTTTTATTACTATAGATTTGTAGAAGATTTTAAATTGGGAATGTTAATTCTCCAATACTTTTCTTCTATGCAAGAGTGCTTAGGCTAATCAAGGCCCCTTGCTACTCCTTAATAACTTGATGATCACCTTTTCTATTTCTGAAAGAAAAAAGAAAAGGCCAATAAAATTTTTATATTTACTGCATTGAATCTGTAGACAGTCTTGGCTTGTACTAACATTTTAACAATATTAAGTCTCCCAGTCCATGAACATGTGATGTCTTTCTATTTATTTAGGCGTTTTTTAATTTCCTAAGCAATATTTTATAGTTTTTAGTGTACAAGTGTTTCACTTTCCTGGTTAAAAGTTTATTCCTACATATTCTATTGTTTGGTTGGTATTTTAAATTGGTTTCTTAAATTACTTTCATATTGCTCATTGCTGGTATACAGAAACACACTGTTGATTTTTTAATTAGCTCTAGCAATTTTTTATGTATTCTTTGGGATTTTCTACACATATAATCAAGTCATCTGAATAGGGATGGTTTTACTTCCTCCTTTCCAGCTTGAATGCCTATTATTTTTTGTCTTGCCTAATTGCTCTGTCTAGAACATGTATCACAATAGAATATAAGCAGTGAAAGCAGCCATTCTTATTTTGTTCTTGATCATAGGAAGAAAGTTTACAGCCATTTACCACTGAGTATAATTTCAACTTTGGATTTTCATAAATATTTTTTATCATGTTGAGGGAATTCCCTTCCACTTTTTGTTGAGTATTTTTTTTTTATCATCAATGGGTACTGGATTTTGACAAATGCTTTTCCTGCATCAGTTGAAATGACCATGTGGTTTTTTTCCCCCTTCATTCTATTAATGTGGTACATTACATTGATTTTCTTAGATTGAACTACCCTTACATTCCTGGGATAAATTCCACTTAACCATAGGGAATAATCCTTTCAATATGCGGTTAGATTTGGTCTGCTAATATTTTGCTGAGGATTTTTACACCTATATTTATAAGGGGTACTGGTCTGTAATTTTTTGTGTGTGTGATATCTTTGGTATTGGTAGCAGGGTAATGCTGGTATCATAGAATAAACTGAAGTGTTTCTCCCTCCCTTTATATTTTTTAGAAGATTTTAACAAGGATTGGTGTTAATTCTTCTTTAAATGTTTGGCATATTCACCAGTGAATCAATCTGTTCCTGGACTTTCCTTCTGGGGGACATTTTTGATAACTCTTTCAATCTACTTTTTATAGGTCTGTTCAGAATTTATATTTTTTCTTGAGTTAGAATTGGTAGTTTATGTGTTTCTAGGAATTTTCCCATATCATCTAGGTTATCTAATTTGTTCCTGTTACAACTGTTTACAGTGTTCTTTATAATCCTTTTTAGTTCTTTAAAGTCAGTAGTATTGCCTCCACTTGCATTTCTGATTTCAGTTATCTCCAACTTCTCTGTTTTTCTTAGTCTACTTAAATGTCTGTCAACTGTGTTGATCTTTTCAAAGCGATTTCTGGCTTCATTGATTTCACTGTTTTTCTATTCTTATTTTTTTAAATCTCTGCTCTAATCTTTATTATTCCCTTCTTTCTGCTATCTTTGGATTTAGTTTGCTCTTTTTTTTCTGATTCCTTGAGGCATGTAGTTTATTTATTTGACATATTTTTTAATGTAAGTTTTTACAGCTATAAATTTTCCACTGAGGACTGTTTTTGCTGCATCCCTTAAGTTTTGTTATGTTGTGTCTTCATTTGTAGACATTATTTGGGAGTTAAGATGAAGGTACTTTCCTCCAAAGAGTATTTGTGTTTGCTTCTGCCAAGCACCTAGGGACCTGTCTGTTAAGCATCACCTTAATTACATTCATTTCTTGAAGATGTTTGTCCAACCAGGTGATAAATGTTGACTACAAATGTGTGTGAGGTCCAGCTTGGGTTAACAATTTCTTAGGGACTAGTCCTCTTATCCCCACATTTTTGCTCAGTGCCAAGGCAACTTCTCATGCACTTTTTCTCAGCAGGTAGAATTGGTGGTATTTCCTTCTGATTTACCCTTACTCAAGAGTATAGTCCTTTGAGGTTCACTTTTATAGGAAAAGTCACCTAGTAGTCTCCTCACCTTAGGCATGCCCTGGATAATAACTTCTGCCCCACCTGTTACCCTGAGACTGTCACCTATCTTGGCAAATTCCTAAAGGATAAAAAATGGCTTTGGAGCTCAGCTAATATCTCCCTTTTCCCACTATTATCTTAGACTTTGGCCTTGTAATTTATTAATATCTAGTAATCTCTTGGTTGCCTTTAAGAAGATTTTAAACAATATTTTATTCACAATTGTTAGTTCTTTGAATGGGGAGGGCGTTGTTTCAAGTAAATTAAACCTTCCTATAGCACAGGGAACTGTATTCAATATCCTGTGATAAATCATCATGGAAAATAATATGAAAAAGGATGTATATATATGTATAACTGAATCACTCTGCTGTACAGCAGAAATTAACACAACACTGTAAATCAACCTACTTCAATAAAATAAACTTTTTTAATAAGTGTCACATAATAATACGCAGGCATATAATCTGAGAAAGTGACACAAAGTCATAACATCTTAGAAAAAATTATCATTTGTTTCTTCCTTTTAAATCCTTATAAGTTCCATTTCTTTACCTTGTCTCAGTCTTCTGGCTTAGATATTCTGTAAATAATAAATAGAAATGGTGTTCATAGGTATTCCTATCTCTAATTTCAAAGGGACGTTTTTAAAATTTCAACCTGAAGTATGATGTTTGCATTAGGGGCATTTTTAGGTCTTCTTTATCAAATTAATTTCCTTCTATACCTGATTTGCTAAGTGTTTATTTTTATCATGAATACATGTTAAAGTTTTATTAAATGCTTTTCCTGTATCTACTGAGATATGTTAATGTGGTGAATTACATTAATAGATTTTCTAATCTATTATTGCTTAAAAATTGTCAAAGAGGTACCTAAAGTTTATTTTCATAGCATTTCTGAAATAAACCCTTGTGTGTCTGAAATAAATCCATCCGTATCTTAATGTATTATATTTTTAAATATTGCTAGAATAAATTTTTAAATATGTTTACTAAAATTTTGTATCTATATTCATGAGTGAATTTGACCTCTAATTCTCCTTCCACATATTATTCTCTGGTTTGGTATCATAGTTATATACTTACCTGACAAAATAATTTAGAGATTGTTTCCTCTTTTTTTCTCCCCTAAAATACTTTGTGTGAGATGGTAAAACTGTCTGGGTCTGGTGTTTTCCAGTAGAGATTCTCAATTACTGGAGTAAGTTCCTTGAATATTATCACAGTTAATTAAGGCATTTCTTTTGTTTTATTGAGTCACCTTTGGTAATTTATACTTTTCTAGAAATCTATTTATTTCGTCTAATACTTCAACAGTATTAGCACAAAATACTTTAATATATTCTTCTTAATCTCTGTTATATCTCTAGTTAAGTCCCTTGCTTTATTCCTAATATGGTTCAGCCAACTTGGTTTTTATAGAAACAATAATTTTATTTTTGTAGTCATGTTCTGACTGGTTGTCATAATATAAAAGTTAAGTTATGGAATTACAATAGCAAGTTCGATTGGCCTAAACAGGTATGAAAACAAATACAACCCTGTCTTGACTCTTATACCTCTCAACTGGTGGCAGCAAGAGTATTCTGACTTAAGAAAGAGAAGCCTATTAGCTGCAAGCATTCAGTGAGACCTAGGCATCAGTCAACAGGTTTTACAGAGGGACTGGAATGTGAATATAACTTTTTGTGTATACCAAATTCTCTGTCTATATGTAGGATGAAAAGAGTTTCATTTCAATTTGCTAAAAGGTGTTTTTAATGTACTTTTCAGCTCCTATGCTCAGGTATATAGTGTTTTTTTGTGTTCTCCAGTAAATGGGGTTTTGGGGGTTTTCTTCAGAAAAAGGGAAACTGCTAATATAGAGGGCTTCTCTTAAATGTTAATGAGCTTCCACGTTCTAAAAACCCTAAGCTTTATGTACCTATGTGCAAACTTTTGACCTATATAATTTTTCTACCTAAAAATCATTCATATTACCTACATAAAATATCCTTGCAAACATCGCATTTTGATGGTCATAGCCATTTCAAAAAGAAGACCAAAATTTTGCTTTTGGTTTGGCCCATAAATAGGGACTGATAACTGTCACCCTAAAACTGAAGCCAGGTACATCATGGGATTTCTATAAACATAATTCAAGCAAGCTAACTTAACAAGAAGTAAGGAGAAATGCTGTGAAAACATCTTACATTAACTCGTTATTTTTAAAGAGGTGTAAACTATGTAAGAGGCTGGCCAGTAACATGTGTGACATAAGAAGATACATATTTGTATCAGAGCTCTTGCCACTTGTAATTTCCTGACTGATGGGGGTGATAGGAGTATCTTACAAAGAGCTCCTAAATCCCTTGGAATTTCCTGGGTGATAGGAGCATTTTTTTTTCTAATAAGGAGACTTTACATGGGCTCTCAGATAGTTTCAGAATGGGAACTGATCACCAGAAAGACTAAGCCATGATTAGAAACATGGAACTTTCAGCTCCATCCTCATCCTCTTGGGAGGGGAGAGGGAGTAGAGATTAAGTTAATAACTGATCATGCCTACATGATGAAGCCTCCATAAAAATCCCTAAACCATGGGGTTTGAAGAGCTTCCAGGTTGCTGAAGACATCCATGTGCCAAGAGCATGGTAAACTCTCCAGGAGACAGAAGCTCCTGGGCTCAGGACCCTTCTAGACCTTGCCCTAACGTACCTCTTCATTTGGCTTTCCATCTGTATCCTTTATAATCAACCAGTAAATGTAAATAAATATTTCCTTGAGTTTTGAGCCATTCCAACAAATTATCAGACCTCAGGAGGGTTGTGTGGGAACCCCCAACTTTGTAGCCAAGTCAAACAGAAGTGCGGGTACTGTAGGGACCTACATTACTTGCCAATGGCATCCAAAGTGAGGGCATTCTTGTGGAAATGAACTCTTAAGCATATGAAGTCTGACACTAACTCTGGGTAATTAGAATTGATTAATTTAACTCAGAATTGAGTTAAATTATAGGATATCCACTTACTGTCCAGAGAGTTGGAAAATTGGTTGATGTCAAAGAAAAAGCCATATATCTGATGTAAGAAGTGCTGTGAGTAGAGAAACATTTTCCTTTAACATGAAAGGCAGCGATTATTTTAATGATCAACAGGTAAACATTATTATACATTAGAGCTGGTAATGCCATTCTTTGTGTTTAAAGATGACACAAGAGACCACAGATATTATCATCTGGGCTCTCAAGCTTTCTTCACAATCCTTTCCCCTGGTTGGCCCTTTCTCATTCCAAACAACAGATGTTTTAAACTTGCATAACCCTCTCCAGGCCTTTTACCCTATCACAGATAGACTCAGCAGAATGTCTTGCTACCTTTATCAGAGGAATAAAACGTACCATTAAGTGTGAACTCCATAGAATTTCTTGTCTTAATACTCTAATTAATTTCTAATAATGGCACCCATCTTTTCCTCCTCTCATATTTCAGAGGTCAGTGTTTCCCCACTCCAACTCAACGTTAACTATTCTTAGCCAAAGCTAATATACTTTGTCCAAGGCTTACACATTCTCATGTCCAAGGCCAACTCTTTCACATATCTACACTTCCATTATCATTCACTGTGATTGTGACAATGACCTCCACCTCCACATTGCAGTTCACTTCCTTCCACATCCACTACAGCTTCATCAATAGTCCCTTCTCTCTCCTGTGCCTCTGATCTTGACCTTTCCTCCAGATTCTTCCTCTCAGTCTACAAACATATTTTCCTATTAAAAAAAAAACCCACATTCCTCAATCACACCTATTCCTAAAACTAATCTCTCTACCTTACTTTGACTACCAATTGTCGAAGGAATAGTCTATATACAGTTTCTCTATTTCCTCAACTCCCATTCATTCCTTTAATAAAATATATTGATTGGTTTCTGATTTTATCAAACATCAGTAATTGAGCTCCCTATAAAAATTGCAAAACAGATAAAAAAGAAAAATATATTTTAAAAATACCCATAATCTCACCTCCCAGAGATAAACATTCTTGGTACTTTGATGTCTATATTTTTCATCAGTATCTCCATATACCCAAATATATGCATATTTGTTGAGCGTATTTGTTCTTGGAGCCAGCCTCCAAGATGGTCCCCAATGATTCCTACCTCCTGGTATTCACACCCTGTGTAGCTCCCTCCCACATTAACACAGTTGGTCTGTGTGACAAGTATCAGATGACAGAAGTGATGGTATGACATTTCTGAGATTAGGTTACAGAAGACTGTGGCTTCCTTGTCTTGTCTCTACTCTCCTTTGAATCACTTTCTCTAGGAGAAGCCAGCTGTCATGTCATGAGGAAACTCAGGTAGCCTACTGGTTTGCCCAAAGGATAAGAAAAAGAGGCCTCTGGCCAACTCCCAGGGAGAAACTGAGGCATGCCAAAAAACCATGTGAGAAAATCTGGAAGTGAATTCTTCAGTCCCAGTCAAGCCTTAAGAAGACCACAGCCCTGGCCAATGTCTTGTCAGAAAATGCATGAGGGACTCTGACTCAGAACCACCAAGGTAAGCCACCTCCAGATTCCTGAGTCTCAAAAACTGTATGACATAATAAATGTTTGCTGTTTGAAACTGCTAAATTTCGGTGTAGTTTGTTATATAGCAACAGATAATTAATACAATAGTGTTCTGGAACCAGCTCCTATCAAGAATATACAGTTGACCATTGCACAACGTATGTTTGAACTGTGCAGGTACACCTATACTTGGACATTTTTTCAGTAGTAAGTAAGTACTACAGTACTACACAGTCCATGGTTGGTTAAATCCACAGATGCAGAGGAATCACAGATACTGAGGGCTGACTATAAATTATGCATGGATTAACCCCTGTGTTGTTCAAGGGTCAACTGTATTTCTATATATGATAAGATCACAGCTAACATTACGTTCAATGGTGAAAGGCTGAAAACCTTTTCTCTAAGATCTAGAGAAGACAGGGATGCCCACTCTCACTGCTCTTATTCAACACAGTACTGGAAGTCCTAGCTAGAGAAAGTAAGCAAGGAAAAGAAACAAAAGGAAACCAAATAAAGAAAGAAGTTAAATTGTCTCAATTTGCAGTGACATGATATTATATACAGAAAATCTAAAGACTCCATCAAAAACTGTTAGAACTTATAAATGAGTTTGGTAAAGTTGTAGGATACGATATCAATATACAAAATTAGTTGTGTTTCTACACACTAACAACAGACTATCCAAAAAATACATGAAGAAAACAATTCCATTTACAATAGCATCAACAAGATTAAAATACTCAGTAATATATTTAATCAAGGAAGTGAAAGAGCTATACACTGAAAACTATAAGACAGTGATGAAAAAAGTTGAAGACAAATAAGAGGAAAGATATCCCGTGTTCATGTATTGGAAGAATTAACAATGTGAAAATGTCTATACTATCCTAAGCTAAATACAGATTCAATGCAATCCCTATCAAAATTCCAATGGCATTTTTTTCAGAAAAACATCCTAAACTTAGAGGATCACAAAAGACCTAGAACAGCCAAAGAAATCTTGAGAAAAAAGCATAAAGCTAGAGTTATCACACTTCCTGATTTCAAACTATATTACAAAGCTACAGTAATCAAAACAGTATGGCACTGACATAAAAACAGACACAGACCAATGTTATAGACTGGAGAACCCAGAAATAAACTGATTTATATATATATGGTCAATTAATCTTTGACAAGGCTGCCAAGAATACACAATGGGGAAAGGATAGTCTCTTCAATAAATGATATTGGGGGAAAAATAACCACATGTAAAAGAATGAAATGTGGGGATGTCCCTGGTGGTGCAGTAGTTGAGAATCTGCCTGTCAACTCATGGGACAGGGGTTCGATCCCTGGTCCAGGAAGATCCTACATGCCGCGGAGCAACTAAGATCATGCACCACAACTACTGAGCCTGTGCTCTAGAGCCTGTGAGCCACAACTACTGAGTCTGCATGCTGCAACTACTGAAGCCTGTGCACCTAGAGCCCATGCTCCGCAACAAGAGATGCCACCGAGGTGAGAAGCCCATGTACCACAACTACTGAGCCTGTGCTCTAGAGCCTGTAAGCCACAACTACTGAGCCTGCATGCTGCAACTACTGAAACCTGTGCACCTGGAGCCCATGCTCCGCAACAAGAGAAGCCACCGCAGTGAGAAGCCCATGGACTGCAACGAAGAGTAGCCCCCACTCACCACAACTAGAGAAAGCCTGCACGCAGCAACAAAGACCCAACACAGCCAAATATAAAAGAAATTTTTAAAGAAAGAATGAAATGTGACCTTATCTTACACAATACACAAAAATTAACTTGACATGGATTAAAGACTTAAATGTAAGACCTGAAACCACAAAACCCCTAGACGAAATAAAACATAGGGAAAAACTCCTTGACATTGCTCTTGGCTCCCCTCCTCCCTATCCCACCCCTCTAGGTGTTCACAAAGCACCAAGCTGATCTCCCTGTGTTATGCTGCTGCTTCCCACTAGCTAGGTATTTACGTTTGGTAGTGTATATTTGTCCATGCCACTCTCTCACTTTGTCCCAGCTTACCCTTCCCCCTCCCTGGGTCCTCAAGTCCATTCTCTAGTAGGTCTGTGTCTTTATTCCCGTCTTGCCCCTAGGTTCTTCATGACCTTTTTTTTTCTTTTTAGGTTCCATATATATGTGTTAGCATATGGTATTTCTTTTTCTCTTTCTGATTTACTTCACTCTGTATGATAGACTCTAGGTCCATCCACCTCACTACAAATAACTCAATTTCATTTCTCTTTATTGGCCTAAACCACTCATTTTTTGTAATACATTGAGGTTTCCTCTGTGATCTTAAAAATGAAAATATTTTTTGTAAATGTTTCATGAGCATGTAGTAAAAATATGTGTCCTGTGGAGGGCACAAAGTTGTAGACACAGATACATGTATAGAGTCCACCTTATTAAACATATTATTTAATTTGTTGGTTCTCTTTCCTTTTTGTCTATTTGATCTATCAAAGACTAAGACAGTTATAATGCGTAGACTGCTACTTGCCAACCCAACATTCATTCCTTCCTTTCTTCTTGGTAGCAGAGGCCTGCCTGACTTTTAGCTAGGCGTATTGCCACTCAAAACAGAAGACCACATTTTCCAGCCCCCCTCACAGCACTCAAAGTGCCGGCTACTGTAATATATAGGATACAAGCATGTGTGGTGGGGGTAGCTCCTACTCTTCTCCCTTCCTCCTACATGGAATGTAGATATGATAGATGGAGTTCAAGAAGCCATTTTGGACTATAAGGCAATACACTAATGATGAGAGAACAGCAAGGCATAAGCTCTGAAATATCTACAGTTAGACTTCTTTTCCATAAGGAATAAATAAGCCTCTATCCAGTTTAAGCATTTGCTACCCTAAGTTTTTCCTTGTATGCAGCCAAAACTAATTCTAACTAATACAGGTATGTTAACGTCTCCCACTAGGATTGTAATTTTGTCAATTTCTCCTTGTAATAGTCTTTGTTTTATAAACTGCCATGCTGTCATTACTTGGTGTGTAAATGTTCATGACTCATATGTTTATTGTAGATTGCAGCTTTTGTCAATAAAGAATAATGTCCTTTTTCCCTAATTAATACTCTGTGCTTTGTTTTTTATTTTAATATTAATTTGATATTAATTTTACTCTATTTTTTAAATTCTTTGACAATCTCTTTGTTTCTAACTTTTCTCATTTAAACTTCAAATCAATGCAATATTATTTTGGCTCCTACCACAACATTAAAACCATCCTTGTTAAGGTCGATTTATAGCTGAATTCCTGTGGCCTACTTTCCTTTCATGTTACTTATTTATTTTTAATTAATTTATTTTTTATTGAAGTACAGTTGTACAATACTATATAAGTTACAGGTGTACAATATAGTGATTCACAATTTTTAAAGGTTATACTCCATTTGTAGTTATTATAAACCATCAACTATATTCTCTGTGTTGTACAATATATCCTCATAGCTTATACATGTGAGTCTGCTTCTTGGTTGTTATATTCACTAGTTTGCTGTATTTTTTAGATTTTCTGTGGCCTATTTTCCATCTTCACTCTAATTTATCCTTTTGGAAAATTTCACACTTTTGTTTTTCAGGATACTGTTTTCTTCTGGTTTTCTTCCCGAAGCCCAGAGCCATATTTCTATCTAGCTGAATGCCCTACAACCATCTCAAAACTGAATTAATCTTATTCCCCCTTAAGGCTGCATCCTTCGGTCTACCTCATTTTGGTTAATATCTAGACAGCCAACCTTAATATGATCCTTCACGCTTCTTTCTGCCTCACTCTGTATTTCCAATTAGTTACCATATCCTGTCAATCTTACTTCAGAAATGTCTCTTCAGTTCTATCACAGACACAGCTTTAGTTCAGATGCTCACTGTCTCTTGCTTGTACTATTCCAACAGCTTCCTAGCTCTATGCCTCTCTAGTTTCTACCTCATCCTCCATAAAGCTACCAATCCCAGTCTCTGAAAAATAAAAACAAACATATTTGATCACATATCCACTTTGCTTTTTAAAATCTCTATTGATTCTCTACTGCCAAACTCCTTAGTATGGTGTAAAACTTCCTTAGCAATCTGAGACACTCCCTCTTCTACTTCATCTCCTGCCACACCTTCCCCACACACTTTCTATGCTCTAGCTATAGTAGAGTTCTCACACCACTAGAAAATACGCTTTTAGTAAATCCTTTTATGGATCCATGTTTTTGCACATGTTGTTCTCCCTGCATAGAATATCTTCCCTTCCCTATATTCTTCCTCCAGGACATTCATTCATCCTTCAAGTCCCAGTTAAAATATCACCTCTTCCATGAAGTCTTCCCCGAGTCCCACAGAGAGAGTTAGGAATTAGTCAGTCTTTCTCCTCTAGATTGCCATTTTGCCCACACCACTGATAACAGTACTAATCATGTTGTGATTGTGTTTTACAGTGTCTATTTCCCTCCTATAGATCTTGAGCTTCTTGAAGTCAGGAACTGTCTTATTCAGATCTAGGATCTAGCACAGTGTATGGCTCAAAAAATGGACCAATAGTCAGGGCCAGATTGAAGAGAAGGTTCCTGGTCCTCAAAACATCTACCCCCTCTCAGCTCACTAACGCCTAAAATTCCACCTTTCCACCTTTGACTTAAGGCACTCACCATTGAACAATGTGTCTCTGGGATGGGCCATAAGTACTCATAATCATTTTATCAGATCTTTTCCAGAGAACACATTATGAAAGAGGGGGTATAAAAAGTGCATTTTCAGTGCTAGGCACTTACTGTGGAAATGGAGGAAAACAGAAAACATGCAGAAACCATCCACCCTCTTACCTTCCTACTCACATCCTTTCCTTGCTATGTAATGCATGGTTCTCACACTGTGGCGCTGGCTGTGGTTTCCAAATAGGAAACCGGCTATTGGGAATGGTTATACCACATTCTTCAATGTGACTCTAAAGGTGCTGATGAAGTTCTTGCCAGGTCACTCTGCTTTTAGTAAGTCTAATGTCCCTCATTACTGTTACAGCCTTTCAGGATACTGCTGATATATTTCCCATTAGTCTTTTTCTCAACAAACTGGCTTCCCTGCTGATGACCCAGCTGAGTCCAAGAACCTAACTACTAAGAATAGATCACAGATGATAGGAATAAAACCCCTCAAGCAGATAAATGGGATGTGTATAGTTGGTTGAGATCTTACTTCTGAATATAATCATAGATGGGCACCCAGCCTTCTGTAAAAAAGGACACTACATAAACATTTACACTTAATAGCAATTACTATGAACCAGGTGCTGTTCTAAATATTCTTCAGCTATTAACTCATTTGATCTTCTTAACAAGCCTATGAGGTAGGTATTATTACCATACCCATTTTACAGATAAAAAATTGAGGCACAGAGGTCAAGTAACTTGACAGTCATCACTCTGATGGAATCAGAATTTAAGTTCAGGCAGTCTGGCTCCAGATTCCATATAACCCCTGCTACTTTAAAGCTCACACCATTTAGCTAAATAGCCTTCTAACCATTCTTATTTTCATGTACCAACTTTCTAGTCACTTTCTCACCACTGCTCTCCACCACTATCTCCATCCTCTGCCGTTCATTGAAAACTTTAGGTCCTCAACTTCCTCCACATACCAACTCCTGCCATAACCTTGGGTGACATCCATGGCTGTATGGATGATCCAAACAACACCCTGACCCTTCAGTTCTATTTCCAATTATCTTCTCCTGCTCCACTGTAGCTCAGCCATTCACTCTCACAGCCACACCCTTGACTCTGTCAGTACCAGAAATTGCTCATTCTCTAAAATTACAATTTCTGACCCCACTCTCTTACCAAAAGTTGCTATTTTTCTGTTGCATGCATGCTATCATTCTCAAGAAAATGAGGTCCTTCAACCTCACTGGGACCACCTGTCCACTGAACCCTCTGTTTTACCCTATCCATAGCTTCCACCTGCCTTCACTCCTCTCTGTGGCAAGCTTGGATTCAGTGACGCATCATACCTCCACTCTCTGGATCCATTGACCTTCTATCACACCCACCTGGTAAAACCCTGGATAAACGAACCATCCCCTTTCTCCACATCTGCACTCAGTCTGCTGAGCAGTGTTAGAAAACCACTAACCTGCTCTCAACACAGCCTGGTAGTTCGAGTTTACTTACTTAGCTGGAGCTCCCATTCTCAAAATTATTTTCTCCACTCTCCTCAAACTTCCAAGCTCTCACAACTTGAGCCCTCCCTCTCAGCAAATGGTCTCATGTCCTAATACTCCAAAGAAAATATAAGTGTCAGAAGGAAACCATCACACCTTTATACCATGAAATCTACAAACTTATTTGAATCTACACTGTTACTTTTGCTCCTTCATTCATGTTACTATGAAAAAGATGTTCCCCTCCTCTCTAAGGTTAATCCTGCCTGCCCCCTTTTAGGGCACCCTCACCATATTGATTACTTCTTTTCTCCTTCTTTCCTTTCCTATTGGTCCTTTCTTGTCAGTATTTAAACAACTCAAAGCCTCTCCCACCTTGAAAATAAAAAGAAACCCAACCTCACTTGATGCCACATGCCCTACCAACTAGTTACTCCTTTCATTTCCTCTTTTCTTCCAAATATCTTGAATAAGTTTTCTGTACTGTTTCCATTTCCTCACTTCTCTCTCACTCATCAATCCAGTGCATTCTAACTAAAATCGAGGAAGCCATGACTATCATGTCATTAACCTCACTAGTCATTTTTTGCCTTTCACAGCAGCATCAGATAATGTTGATTATTCCCTCTTGAAATATTTATCCCTTGGCCACCATCTTCAGCTGTTTGGAATACCACACTACTCTTATTTTTTTTCCTCTCTCCCTAGTACTTTCAGTCTTCTTTGATGGCCTTTACTTCACTTTCTGATGTATTTATAAATTTTGGAGGACTCCACAGTTCAGCCCTCTGCCCTCTTCTATTTATATTCTCTCCCTGGGTGATATCATTCAATCACGTGTTTTTAAATACCATCTACATGCTGACAACTTCCAAATCCTGTTACCAACCTTAAGCTCTCTTTTGACCTCCAGATTTATATGACCTACTCTAACATCTCCCCTTGGATGTCTCACAGGCATCTTATACTCTTCCTATCCTACCTGAACTCATGTTCTTCCCATCAAATATGCGTAGTCTTCACTTTCCCCATTTCAGTAAAATGGTATCACTATTCACCTACTTGTTCAAGCCAGAAACTTGGAAGTTATCTTAGATACATCTCTCTTTCTCATCAACCACACTCAATCTATCACTGTCTCATTAACTATATTTCTTAACTATTTCATGGTTCTGTCCTCTTTTCTACATCCTGACTGTGACTACCTTATTCTAGGCCACCATTACTTCTTTCCTATATTATTTCAACACACTCTTAGCTCATCTCCCTGCTTCTAGTGTTTTCCCCTCTAACCCATTTTCCATAGACAGAGTGATCCTTGTAACATGGATTGCTGGTCATGTAACTCTCCTTCTTCAATCGCTTCTCATTTTTCATAGGATTAAATTCAAAGTCCCTAGCATGACAAGTCCTCACATGATTTCACATAATCACATAATCTAGTCCCTGACTATTCTCGCCACTCTTTCTCCTTGGAATCTACATGACAGCTGTTTTTATTTCCTTTCACTTCCTAGAACATATCATGCTTTTGCCCAGGAGTCTTCACATGCTATCACTTTTGCCTGGAATTTTGCCCTCAAAATCTCCCACATTCAAGGGACAAGGAGAAATTGCATAAAAACCTTAGTGACTTTATGGAAGGGGGACTAAAGAAGAGTGGAGAAGCCAGGATAACCTTAAGTCTAGAAGACTGGGATAATAAAAGTCCTGATTATATTTTACTTATTAAAACAAAATGAATTTTATGGGGAGAGGTAGTCAACTTCAGAACCACTGAGTTTGAACTGATGGCTGAACATTTAAGTGGCTAGGTATGGGAGTGAGTGGTAGGGACTGGAGAGGCTCATTTGTATGCCTATGAGAGAAGATGAAGAATTTGGTATAGAGGGAGGTGAGGGTCTTCTATTTCATAGTCATTGCACAAATATGAAGAATAGGTTTATAGCTTTCCCATACTGGTCCTTTACCAGGAAGAATCCCAAAGTTGAAGGGGAAATCAGTCAAACACAAAAGAAGACAGAAATAGAGAAATTGGGGGACAGAAAAGATACGATGTATATAAAAAGAATAGCAACATGGCAGAAGTAAGTTCTTCCTTAGCAGTAATTACTTTAAATGTAAATTATTAAAATTTTTAATTCAAAGACAGAGACTGGCAGAATAGATTTAACAAAAAGCATGATCCAAGTATCTGCTGTATACAACAGACTCACTTTAGACTCAAATATACAAATAGGTTGAAAGTAAAAGGATGGAAAAGAGATTTGATGCAAATAGCTACAAAAAGAGAACTGGGGTGAATATACTAATATCAGACAAAACAGACTTTAAGCCAAAAATTGTTATAAGGGACAAAGAAGAATAGTATATATTGATAAAAGGGCCAATTCAAGAAGGTATAACAATATAGACATATATACACCAAACAACAGGGACTCAAAACTATGATTCAAGAATTGAAGGGAGTTATAGATAGTTCTACCATAATAGTTGGAGGCTTCAATACCCAACTTTCAATAATGAATAGAACAATGAGACAGAAAAGGTTAATGAAACAGAGGACTTGAATAACACTATAAGCCAACTAGATGTAACAGGTATATGCAGAACACTCCACCCCAAAACAGCAGAATAAACATTATTCTCAAGTGCACAAGGAACCTTCTTCAGAACAGACCATAGTGTAGACCACAAAATAATACTCATTAAATTTCATTTTATTTTGTTTATTTATTTATTTTTTGGCCATGCTGCACAGCATGTGGGATCTTAGTTCCCTAACCAGAGATTGAACCTGTGCCCCCTGCAGTGGAAGCACAGAGTCTTAACCACTGGACAGCCAGGGAAGTCCCTCAATACATTTTAAAATATTAAAATCATACAAAGTATCTTCACCAACCAAAATGGAGAGGAGCTAAGAATAGAAATCAATAACAGAAGGAAGACAGGAAATTTCATAAACAGAAACTAAACAGCAAACCTTAAACAAAAGTCTTAAAGGAGAAATCACAAGAGAAAATTTCAAAATACTTTGAGAAGAATGAAAATACAAATGCAATATACCAAAACTTATGCGATACAGCAAAAGCAGGACTCCAAGTTACACTCATACTGTAAACAACTATGTTAAAACATAACTCAAATCAGTAACCTAACTTTACACTTTGAAGAACTAGAAAAAGAACAAACTAAACCCAAATCTAGTAGAAGGAAAGAATTAATAAAGATTAGAGAAGAGATAAATAAATCAGAATAGAAAAACAACAGAGGAAATCAATCAAATAAAAAGTTATTTTTTGGAAAAGATCAACCAACAAGATTAACAACATTTACTTAGATTGACTAGGAAAGAACAAAATGAAAGCTCAAATTACTAAAATCAAAAATGAAAGTGGGTACGTTACTACCAACATTACAGAAATTTAAAAGATTATAAGAACAATTAAGCATCTGTATACCAAGACATTAGAAAACCAAGATGAAATGGAAAAATTCCTAGAACACACAAACTATCAAAACTGACTCAAGAAGAAATAGAAATTTTGAACAGACGTATAACAGGCAAAGGGATTGAATCAGTAATCCAAAAGGTCTCAAGGACAAGCTCTGAACCAGATGACTTCACTGCTGAATTCTATGAATATTTAAAGAAGAATGAAAACCAATCCTTGGTAAACTCTTCCAAAAAATTTTTGGAAGTCTTTCCTAACTCGTTCTATGAGGCCAGCATTACTCTGATACGAAAGCCAGACCAAGACATAAAAACAAAGCTACAGACCAGTATCCCTTTTGAATATAGATGCAAAAATCCTCAGCAATATATTAGTAAACTGAATCCAGCAGTATATTAAAGGAATATACACCATGACTAAGTAGGATTTATCCAAGGAATGTAAGACTGGTTCAAGAAAATTATCAATGTAATACACCAATTAACAGAATAAAGGAAAAACTACATGATTATCTCTGTTAATGAAGAAAAAGAGCATTTGACAAATCTCAACACCTTTCATGATAAAACCACTCAACAAACTAGCAATAGAAAGGAATTTCATCAACCTGAAAAAGGACAATTATGAAATACCCACAGATAACATTATACTCAACTATGAAAAACTGAATGCTATCCTCCTAAAATCAGAAAGAAGATAAGGATGCCACTTTTTTTTTTTTTACTTCTATTCAACATTGGAATAAAAGTTCTAGCCAGCGTAATTAGGCAGGAAAAAGAAATAAAAACTTCCAAATTGGAAAGGAAGAAGTAAAACTATCACTATTCACATATGACATGATCTTATATACAGATAAAATCCTAAAGAATACACAAAACAACTAGGGCCATTAGATGAATTTGACAAGTTGTGGGTTGTACAAGATCAATGTGCAAAAATCATTCACATTTCTATACATTAGGAATGGGCAATCCAAAAATAAAATTAAGAAAACAATTTAATTTTCAACAGCATCAAAAGATTAAAATATCGATACTTTAACCAAGGAGGTATAAGTCATATACACCAAAAACTACAAAACACTGCTGAAAGAAATTAAAGAAAACCTAAATGGAAAGAAAGACATCAAGTGTCATAGACTGGAAGACAATATTGTTAAGATCGAAGTACTCCCCAAAGTGATCTACAGATTCAATATAATCACTATCAAAATCCTAATGGCCTTTTTTGAAGAAATGGAAATGCTGGCCTATTTTGAAAAAATGGAAACGGAAATTTATATGGAATTGGGGGACCCTGAATAGCCAAATCAATCTTGAAAAAGCAGAACAATGTTGGAGGCCTTATACCTTCCTATTTCAAAACATAATACAAAGCTACAGTAATCAAAAGAGTGTGGTACTGGCACATAGATAGACAAATTGTATCAGTGGAATAGAATTGAGGGTCCAGAAATAAACCCATACATCTAGGGCAAATTGATTTTTGACAGGGTGCCAATACCATCCAATGGAAAAAGAACAGTGTCTTCAACAAACGGTGCTGGAACAACTAGATATCCACATGCAAAACAATGAAGTTGGACCCCTATCTCACATAATAAAAAAATTAACTCATAATGAATCAAAGACCTAAACATAAGAGCTAAAACCATAAGCTGTCTGGAAGAAAATATAGGGGCAATCTTCATGACCTTGAATTATGTGATGGTTTCTTAAATATGACACCAAAAGCACAAGCAACAAGAACAACAAAAAAATAAATTGGACTTCATCAAAATTAAAACCTTTTGTGAATCAGAGGATACTTACCAAGGAAGTAAAAAGACAACCTACAGAATGAGATAAAATATTTGCAAATCATACATTGATAAGGGTCTACTATCCAGAATATATAAAGAAATCTTACAACTCAACAAATAACAGAAAATTGACTCAATTTAAAAATGGGCAAAGGACTTAAATAGACATTTCTCTATAAAAGATATACATTGGCCGACAAGCACATGCAAAGATGTTCAACATCACTAATCATTAGGGAAATTCAAATCAAAATCCAAATAAGATACCACTTCACACCACTAGGATGGTTGTAATGCAAAAAAAAAAAAAAAAAACAAGTGTTGGCAAAGATGTAGAGAAATTGGAACCATTGTACCCTATTGGTGGGAATGTAAAATGGTGCAGCCACTGTGGAAAACAATTTGGTGGTTCCTCAAACAAACATAGAATTACCTTATGACCCAGCAATTCCATTCCTAGGTACAAAGCCAAAATAACTGAAGACAGGTATTCAAACAAATATTTGTACACAAAAATTCAGAGCAGCATTATTCATAATAGCCAAAAGGTAGAAACAACTAAATGTCCATCACTTGATGAATGGATAAAACAAAATGTGGTTGCTATGGACTGAATTTTGTATCCCCCCAAGATTCATCCCCAATGTGATGGTATTTGCAGGTAGAGCCTTTGGGAGGTAATTAGGTTTAGATGAGGTCATGAGAGTGGAGCCCCCAAGGAGGGATTAATGCCCTTATAAGAAGAAACCAGAGAGCTAGCACACTTGTACGCTTGCGCGCGCTCGCGCTCTCTCTCTCTCTCTTTCTCTCTCTCCCCCTCCCTCCCCCACCCCTTGCCATGTGAGGACACAGCAAGAAGGCAGCCATCTGCAAACCAGGAAGAGGGTCCTCACTAGACATAAAATCTGCTGGCATCTTGGTCTTGGAAATCCTGACGTTGACACTATGACAAATAAATATTTATTGCTTAAGTCACTCAATCTATGGTATTCTGTTATAAAAGCCTAAACTAAGACAGTCCATATAACGATATCCACATAATGGAATATTAGTTGGTCATAAAATGGAGTGAAGTACCTATACATGCTAGAATATGGATAAACCTTGAAAACATTATGCTAAGTGAAAAAGCCAGACAGAAAAGTTTATATATTGCATGATTCCATTTACACAAAATATCTAGAATAGCTGAATCCATAGAGACAGAAAGCAAATTAGCTGTTGTCAGTAGCTAGGGGAGGGAGGAATGGGGGTGACTGATTGAGTACAGGGTTTCCTTTTGTGGTGATGACAGTGTTTTGGAACTAGATTGAGATGAAGGTTGCACAACATGTGCATGGACTAAATGGCACTGAATTATACAGTTTAAGATCGTTAATTTTATGCTATATGTGTCACCTCAATACAAAAAGGGCAGAAAGGGAAAAGGAAATTAGCAATTGTTGAGCTACTGCCATATATTAGGCTCTGTGCTAAGATTACGTATTATCCAATTAAATGCACTAAACAACTCTGTGAGTCATTATCGCCATTTCACAGAACAGCAAACCAAGGTTCACGTAAGTTAATATCCATAACTAATAATACATGGAGCTGTAATTCAAACCCAGGTCTGTCTGACTCCAAAGCCTACACTCTGTAGCACAGCCAACTCTCCAAGAACCTTCCACAGCTAGCCCCTCAGTACTCTGTCCATAAGGACCTGTGTTATTGACCAAGAATAAAGCACAGCTCACCGGATATTCCTTCACACCAACAAACCCTGCAGAGAAAAATATTCAAATTAAAATTGTATTTTTGTACCAAGCCCCCCTTGAAATTAAAAAAAAAAAAGTCCATTCTTGAAAAGGCAGGAGAAACAAACAGCTTTCACAGATTTACAAGGCCTGACCTGTAACTGGGGTGATTTCGGGGGCTCGGGAAGTCTTTATCCCAAAGAAATACCTGCCCCCTCATGCTTTAATGGTCTTTACTAAGGAGGTAGAGTCTTCGGTTCACAATTAGAAAAAAGGCTGAAGACAGAACTACTCCTGGGAGAGGAAACACACTGGTATTTTGATTAGTGCAGATCACATCATTTCATGAGGGCAGATTTTAATAAGCTGAGGAGGGAGCAGACAGAATAATGACTAAACCTTCCCTTCCTTAGGCCACGCAGAGAGTCAGTCACAGAGCAGCAAGACTTGTCTCTGTCGCTCGTCTCTGTCACTAACCATCGTGCAGCCTCAAACAAGGCCCTTCTCACTGGCCCAATGTTCTCTAATCTTCTGTGATTCTGAAATCCCACTTAATAAATTTTCCCAGGGCCAGCCCCATTTGTATTCTTATTAGTGGTAAGCACAGCAAAGTCCTTAGCTAATCCATGATGTGTGACTTTGTTTACACTTCTTTTATTAAGATTAATCACCACTTAAGGCCTTATGCCTTGATTACAGGGATCCTGTTGCTATGTAAGAACTTAAACTTACTTTTGAAATATGAAACATGTTTTCAGTTACAGGCACTCATGGTCCCAATTCAGACAAACTTATTTAAATAAATCATTAGCCTTGACAAGAAAATCATAATTTATGAATACACAAAGTTTTAATGTACTGATTTGTTGGTCCCTGCATTGGCCTTTATAAGTGGCATGTTGCTATACATATGCATGGTGTTGGGTTAGGAGTTATTCAAAGTAAGTGACACTGATGTAAGTCTGGCTCACTGGTAACTTATTTTCTAAGGCAGGAGTTTACTCAGCTGTTTTCAAACAGATATGCCACACTTCCTCCTGCATTTCCTTTGCTGAATTCCTGATCAGGATCCCACAACTCACATTAGTGTTGTTTGACTTCCTGGGGCAGAGATACTGCTGAGTGTTAAAACCCACAATCACACCAAGACATTTTTTCAACACTGCAGTATTTTAAGAATCATCTCTTGTTCCATTCCATTCCAATTCATTCCATTTCCTTTGCCATTGTTGAGTATTTCTCTAACATGCAGGTAACTAGAAGTCCCTTCCTTTGTACTGTGAATGAAAAATGTTGCCCACCATATCAGCAAACAAAGGATGCTTCGGCCATCAAGCCATCAGCCACTACCACAGCCCCAACAGTTAGCCCTGAGGGAACTCAGCATGGAGACAAAGGGGCTGCTACCCGCTGCCAAGCCCTCAGCCACCCCCCAGTGGTGCACCCTGAGGGGACTCAGGATGGAAAAGAACAGGATACTGGCCCTAGATAGCTAAGGTGCATATCAAAGGAATGATTTCAATGAGCCAGACTCTTGCATCTTCCCAAACATAGAAAAGCACTAAATTCATCAACTTGAGATATCTGGTTTTCTTTAATTAACAGTAATCTTTTGCTGTTCCAACTACCTGGTCTTTGTTGCAAAACCCCCTGTGTATCCTGGCCCCTCCCTTACCTCTTTGGAACAGTCCCTCAGAGCTATCTGAGAGGCTGCCTCCAGTCTGCCAAACAAAAAATAATTCTCAACTTTTAGGTGGTGCATTTTTTTTTTAGTCAGCAGTAAATAAAAACCTGCCTTCAAACTGCTCAATTTGTTAAAGCCTTAATGATGTTGTGTTCATTTCGATGCTGGACACATTGTTATGGCATGAACACCTTATATAGGGAAGTCACAAAAAATCTCAACATAGAGCTACGGTAATTAGCAAGACAAAGGGCAATCTCCCTAAGGCAGAACCTTAAAGAATAAGTCACTGTTTGGGGACAGATGAGAAATAAGAGGTAGAAGGCCAGATTCAATCCAGAAACTGGTTTTCCATGAAAATCTGTAAACCTTTCCCTTCCGGGATGAAAAAGTCAATAGTTTCTTGGTGTACTGAAAGCTGATATTATGCCTTGTAGATCTTTGCTATAATCAACACCCGACTCACAGCGAGTGCTCACCAAAAGTTATATGGTGATGTGGAGGTAGCAATGATTATAAGAATGAATTCAATCACTTGTCAAAATTAATTTGTGAGGACTCCTTTTCATGTTGTTTCCTCACAAAATATTTCATATTTTCTGAGATTCTGTTCCATACAACATCTGGACAATCCCAGGTGGGTAAAATTAAGGGAACATCCCATCTTTGAAATGTGACACTACTACATTAAATGGCCGTGGTTCTCAATGGGGAGGGTGATTTTGCACCATAGGGGGCATTTAGCAATGTCTGGAGACATGTTTGGTTGTCCCAAGATGGGGGTTAAACCAAGCAGCACCCTGTGGGGCCCTCCCAGGTACAAATCCTTTCTGTGCACCCCACTATCCCCCACCCGCATTCTTGTTTGTAGGAAAAATAGGCTTCATTCAGCCTCCTAGAACTTCCCTGAGTTCCAAAGGGCAGATTCACAGTTGCTAATCACGGAAGTAAGAGGGATTCAGAGACAAAGGAGGAACAATCAAGAAACAATAGTACAGCCTCAGGGCAGGGTCCTGGTTCTCCTGAAGGAATATACATAACAATATCTTTGAGTTCTTCTGCAGGAGGAAGTGGAGGATGGTAATTTCAGGCTGAGCTCAAGATCCCTGGAGCACTGCCCTGTTACCTCACCACCAATCAGAAGAAACCAATCAGAGGAAAGTCACGCATACTGCAGCCCTCACCCCTAATTTTGCCTATTAAAAACTTCTCCCCCCAAATCATTGGGGAGTTCGGGGTTTTTGAGCATGAGCCACCTGTTCTCCTTGCTTGGCCCTGCAATAAAACTTTTTCTGCTCCAAACTCCAACGTTTCAGTTTTTTTGGCCTCATGTGAGTCGGGCACATGAACTTGAGTCCTGTAACAAGGGGTGTTGCTGGCATTTAAGTGAATAGAGGGCAGGGATGCTGTTAAACATCCTGCAATGCACAGGACAGCCCCCCACAATAAGGAATCATCTGGCCCAAAATGTCAATAGCACCCAGGTTGAGAAATCCTGCTTAATGGGGAAAAGAAAATGCCTTTGTTAGGGGAACCACTGACGGAAACCACCTGCTCTGGCCAGGCCCGATAGTAACCACTTGCATGAGTTATCTTATGACAGAAGGTCCTGGTAAGGAACGCAGAACTAACAAGCTACCACCAGAAGAATTCGGGAAAGGTCAAAAGGAGAGAGGAGACGCCAGTCTGCATGTCCTACCAACCTCCCAGAATCCTTCTCGGTGAAATCCATCTTGGCTGAGCCATGTGCAGGCCACCAGGAAGGACCCTGAGTCAGAATGACTGGCCAGAGACAATCTGGAAATTAACCCCATTACCATAAAACCCAAGACTGCCAGCCACGTGGCAGAGCAGTTCTCCTGGGTTCACTTACCCTGCTGCTCTCCTCCCAGGCACCCCTTTCCAATGAAGTCTCTTTGCTTCGTCAATATGTGTGTCTCCTCAGACAATTCATTTCTGAGTGTTAGACAAGAGCCCACTCTTGGGCCCTGGAAGGGGTCCCACTTCCTGAAACACCTTTCCTCTCTGGGTTCTTCATATCAGTCTCTGCCTAATACACTAAACTTCAGTCTACATATCCCACTTACTACTCTGGTCAAGGCTGTTAAGAAGAACAGAGAAGAGACAGGGCCCCTGAATGCTTCTGTCTCAACTGCATTTTGACAGTCATATCTGGATGGTGTTTGGATAGGGCCAGGCCATGTGAATAAAGCTTGCCTAGAAGCCAAATAGATTTGGGCTTAAATTATCCATAGTCACTTCCATTTTCGACTTTGAACCACTTTTGCAGATGTGGCCTCTGGTTGCAATGTGCCCTGGGAGAGTTCAAACAAACATACACTCTTAGCTACCAAGTAGAAAACCTGAATATTTCCATATCCACAGAGAAGATGAGTCCCCCAGCCCCCAAGGCTGACAAGCAACCTAGGCAAGCTTAGGCTCCTACAGAAGTCAGCTTCTTAATTGCGCTAGGAGATCCACTAATAGGTTTGTCCTGGAACTCACATGGTAATGCCTCACATTTTCATGGTGCTTTTAGCCTTGGAAAGGGTTTTCCTTTATACATCCTCAAGCTCTTAAAGAGGCAGGAACACGTAGAAAAAGAAATGGGTCTTATCCACCATCCACTGGGAAAGCCCCCAAATTCAAAAACACCCAGAATACCCCTATGTTAAAGACAATTGCACTGTACACATAGGGCCTTTGAAGGAGACAGCTCACAAGAATAGGGCTTTCTTTCCTTCTCCCTGGGCATCGCTCCTGATTGCATCCTAGGCTTGAAGTAGAAGCGTCAACTGAGCTGCAGTTTGGTCAGAGAAAGGGAGATGCTCCAGTCTTGTCCAGAGTCACATTTCCTCCTCACTCCTCATGCCAAAAGAGGGACCAGCTTAATCACAACACAGACCTCGTTTGGGAGGCTGTACATCTGAGCTGGCTGACCACTGTAAAACTGCATTTGAATGGGAGAAAGGCAGCAAGGTTCCAGAATCGAGTGATTATTTTTTTAAAATTTACATCATGGGCCAATCTTTAGAAACACTTCTTCAAGTTGTTTAAAGAGTATGGAAACGGAGGCTCCACCCTCACCCCTGCCCCCCAAACCCCTTCAGCCAGGAACACAAACTCTTCGTTCCCCAAAGCAATACTTTTCTCCAGCACCTTGCTCCCACACAAAAGCTTAATACTCTCCAGAATACTGGGCCACCCGGGGGCTTAGGGAACCGAAGACAACAGATAAACTTGTCTTGCTTGGTGCCTCGAGGGACTTTCTCAGGGTAGCCTAGGAGAGTCGCTAGGGCTCCCACTGAACATAATAAGTAAGCCAGCTTCACCAGCACAGCAATGGGAACACTCGGCCATTTAGGGCAGTGCTGCTTTCTGGAGCTCGACTCAAGCTCGCAGTGCGTGCTCAGGGGGTTAAGGCGACAGTGGCAAGCACAGCAGAGCTTTCTCTGAGCTCTACGTTGTTCTGAGAACGGGCAGGGAAAAGGGTTTCAGGTATCAGCCCAGCGGCCAGAAAGGCAGAACCCCGCACCCGCCTTTCTGGAGAGAGGTAGTGAGGGAGATAAAAGACAAAGCCGAGCTTTGGGGCTGTGTGGCCGGGCCAGGAGATGCTGCCAGCTAGCGGACCTAAGCGCCTGCAGGTTGCAGGTATGAATCTCAGCCATTTCTTCCCAGGAAGGTTCAAGAGGGTTCAGGGCGCCCGAGTACAGCGTGAGTGGTGGCGGGTGGGGAGGTGCCTCACGTGACCCGAAGGTGCAAAGATCAAGGAGGGGTCCAAGTGGCCGGTGATACCCACCTCTCCACACACACACAGACGCCACTGCCACCGCTAAGCAACTTACTCCCTCACCCTGCAATACCGCTATCCATCCCCACTCCTCTTCTATCTAGGTTGGGTCTTGGATGACCGACCCTAACCCTACGGGTGACAGGGGCAAGGATGTGAGAATTGGGCTGCGCCCCGAGGCTGCCTACACTGGGTTACACCAGAAGGGTCAGCTCCTGGCGACTCAGGGTCCCGCGCTCGGTGCCGAGGTCCTGCTGTCCACCGGCCGCTCGCCCGCGCTCTCGCTGGCTCAACTCCCCTTCCCCCGGGATGACCCGTGGCTGCCCGTGCAGCCCCGCCACCAGCGGCTCAGAGCCCGGGCTGACGGGGGACGGGAGTGGGGGGGGGTCACAGTCCAAAGGAGGGGCACTCAGCACAAGGGGCAAAGAGAGACTGCCGGCCAGGCGCTCCGAGCTTCTCCGGTCCCCTCTACCCGAAACCGCGCTCAGCCCCCCAGTCTCTGCCACCACCCAGGGGAGGGGGAGGCCCGGGAAGAGCAAACGAATGAAACAGAAAATTCCGTACCGAGGGGGGAGAGATGAAACGGTGGGACAGGGCAGCGCGGGGGCTGACTTGGGGTTTCATCTGCGGCTTCCTTCCAGCCCTGGCTACCGAGCTGCAGAGAAGGCAGGAGCTGCTGCCCCATCCTCCCTCTCGCTCTTTCCCTCCCCCCTCCCCGCCTCCCCCGCCCTGCCCCGCCCGCCCCGCCTTGAGCTCAGAGTGTGTGAGGCACCCGGTCCAGGTTGGGGGAGGTGAGAGGTGCTTTCGCCAAAGGCAGCGGTCTCCCCCAACGCCCCCCCCCACACACACACACACCTCACAACCGCGACGGGTTCTCCCAGCTCGCAGCTTCCCAAAGGAGAGGAGGAAGAGAAAAGGTTCAGAGGGAAGCCGGGAGCAGACAGAAGGGAAAGGGAAGAGCTCAGGGTTGGACATTTTTGGAGCTGGGGTGCGGAGGAGAAAAGGAGCGCGCCTCCTCGATTTTCCCCTCCCCACCCCTCTTTGCTTTTCTCTCCCCTTCGTTGTATAGCATTTTCCAGAAGCGGCAGCGGAAGGGGACAGAAACCTCTAGTCTAGAAAGATTTGGAAGGGTGGCCGGGGCTCCCGCCAGCCACTACCTAGCAGCTGGAGCTGGAGTGTGTGTGTGTGTGCATCTGAGAGTGCGAATGCGGGTCTCTGTCTCTCCCCGTGTCTTCTCTCTCTCCCCCTCACACTCCCGCGTCAGCTACCTCTGTCAGTTCCCCGTGTCAGTTTCTTCCCCTGCTCTTATTGTGTGTCAGGCTGCGGGAAGGAGTGTGTGCCTTTGAAGGGGCCCACGTTGGGTCAGAGAACCGGGAGAAGCGGGCGAGGACAAGGCAGGGGCGCGGGTAGAGCAGAGAGTTTTGGGGTGCTGACGAAGGCGAAAGGTGAGCAGAGCCGGCCGGCCGGCCACAGGGAAGTTTGGGAATGACTGAGAAGCGAAGGGAGAAACCGCGGTAGGAGCCGGCACTTGCGCTTCTGGCCACGCCCCGCCCCTTTCCCGGTGCTCATCCGCCCACCGGCCAGGCAGCCTCGAGGCCCCGGCTGGGCTGTCCCAGGCGGTTGCTGTTGGCGCGCTGCGGGAGAACCGGTAAGGCGGCAGCACCGAGCTCCTTGGCTCTCGGACGCCAGACGACGCACATCCGAACAAATCACTTGGCCTGGGGTAAGTCGACCGGCGGCCCAGAGCCCTCTTGCTTTGCTGCCGGAGCGCTGCCAAAAGGCGGCGAGGTGCGGGCTGAGTGAAGATGCCGGGATGCTGAGGGCTGGGAGGCGCTGGCTGGCTGTGGGCTAGGGTGGTGGGGAGCAGAGCGAAGCAAGCAACAGATTGTTTTTTGGACACAGGGAGAGAGATATGCTGGGGCTCTAGGGGTGTTAGGACAAGGTGGCTCTTGGCAATGTCCAAAAACATCCTTTTCATTTGGGATGTTCTCCTAAACCAGAGCTTTGCCCTACCCCTGGACAGCGATCTGAGATCAATATTGACCTGGGAGATAGGCATGGAATAAAGACACTGGTCCTTTGGCCAAAAGCCACTTTAAGATGCCGAGAGCCGGAGGTGAGCTCACGAGGGCTCAGGGACCAGAGCCCCCATTCACCTTCTTTCTGTTTTGTATCCTTCCAACTTATGAAATGGCCAGATTCATTTCCCTGGATCCTTAAAGGAACCAGGAAATACAAATAGGGAGACATCAGTCAGATCTCTGCTCCAAAATAGACACCCCCTCTCTCCCCAAACACAAACACTGACTTGGACAAACAGTCATGATCATGATTGTACCCCCCACACACACACACAGGTACTGAGCTGTATTTCCAGATCCTGATCTTTCTCCATGGTCTCTAAGAGTGAAACTAGGTAAAGGGCTCTTTCCCCCTTTGCCAGCTTGGGATC
Source organism: Physeter macrocephalus (assembly GCF_002837175.3). Classification (NCBI taxonomy): domain Eukaryota; kingdom Metazoa; phylum Chordata; class Mammalia; order Artiodactyla; family Physeteridae; genus Physeter; species Physeter macrocephalus. Next base: position 86,730,530 of record NC_041234.1, on the reverse strand, counting down.
TTCTTGCCACAGTCAAGTATGTGGTGATGGCTACCACAGGAAGCCAGGAAAGCGGTCTGGAAGACAGTATCTCTGAACTTTACCCGAGTTTATCATATGAGTAGGAGGGACACAGGCTAATCAGTAATGCTCCCTTTAGAGATTGTGCATGTCAGCCTTGGCTTCAAATGAAAAAATATTTACTACATTGACATGGCACCCAGATCCACTTGTCTATTGCTATATATTTATCTTCATGGCATTTAGCAAATATGGCAAGTTTATATATTAGCGTTTGTAATTGTCTATTGTCGGTCTCGGGCATTTTTTTTGGTGTTCTACAGATGTTGGTGTTTGGTGTTATATGATGTTTCCTTTCCTACAGACTCTTAAAAAGCTGAGATAAATGATGTCAAATAGTACCTTTCACCCAGTCTTTAACATCTGCTTATTCTAAACCAGAAGGCATGGAAATACATTTGCATAGTACCAAGTTGGTCTCAAAGCAAATGTTTACCCTAGGATAAAGGAAACCCAAAGGGTCAAGCTGTATTTGCCAGGTTGAAGGAAAAACTGAATGCCACTTGAAATCTGTTTTGGTCCCTGGAAGATGCTGTTTCCATGAAGTTTTACCATAGATAGATAGATAGATAGATAGATAGATAGATAGATAGATAGATAGATAGAAAGATAGATAAGTTTTACCATAGATAGATAGATAGACAGAGAGGCAGATAGATAGAGTGTGACACTGCTTTCATAAAGTTGTAATATGTGTGGTGTGTGTGTATTTTTTCAAGGACTCAGATCAACTCCATACAGTCTGGGCTGTGTGCTGCTGTAGCCATGTGGGGAGTATTTGAATTTGTGCTTCCAAAGCATCCAGGCTCTTCTGTTAAACTTTCTATTTATTATTATGTTACCAGAATACAATGAATTACCTCTTTCCAATTCAGCAAATGAGAGAAACAGATTCTGCATTAAGTGAACTGTTTATGTTGCATCAGGCAATTTGTTCTAATGCTCACTGCCGAGAGACAGGATAGAACAATGATTTTTCAAGTAGGAACTGAAAAGGTGCCCGTTCTGTTACTTTTTTAGGCAGTCATAAGCAAATATCTTCTTAGGTTAAAATTACACTTTCCCATAAATAGCAAAGACCAGGTTGCAGACAGGTAGGAAAGAATCAGCAGCTTCATACTAGGGGAAGAACTGAAAGTGTCAACAGGGATGAAGCCTAAGGTATAGGTCTTTGCTCTGTTCGTGGTGATGTGAGTATCTGGCTGCTGCAGTGGGTCCTGGTCCATGGTTCCTCAGGGGACAAGGAGATGGGCAGTTCAGGGATACAGAGCCATGTAGTCCTCAGCTGACTGAGGACTGAATGTTGACACACATTCACCTGGCTTTAGTGTATGCTCTAACGCAGAGACCTGGACCAGATAACATCTGCCATTTCTACCAGCTATAAGAGCTATAGCACTATGAGTCCATTCTTTCTAGAATTAACAACTGAAACAAGAATGACACATAGAATCACAGTGTTTAGAGAAGGCCAGGCCAGAAAATTACAGATGCAGTGGGGATGAAGAGCAAAAGGATAGGGCAGAACCCAAAGATGTTTTGAAACACGGAAAGAAAACCATCCAGGTGTTTGCTTTCTTTTGCTTTGGCTGGGGATGGAATTAGTCCAGGAAATTGATTAAGAAGTGAAGCACCCTAAAATTGCCTACGATTTGCCTTGTAAACACTGCAAACAGTGAGAGAATTCCTTAGAACCTGAGAATGGGGAGCACTGAAGTACATTTTCACTTTTGCCATCGCATTTCACTCCTTGGCATATTCAATTCCAATCTATGAGCCATTCAGGTGCTTAATTATCGAATGGATAATTTCAAACATGTCATGGTATTGCCCTCCAGCCTGCTTCCAAATATTCTACTTTGTCTTTTGCCATGACTCCATCACTGAAAGAGAAGGACCAAAATATTTCTGCCTGCTTTACTTCTGCCAAAGTTTCTTGTTTTCAGCTAAGTACACAGTCATTCAGAAGCCTCCTGTGAGCTGGTGGGGAATAAGAGGGGCAGGACCTTTCTCCACAGAGTGCCCTGTGCCACTGGCCTGATCTGGCCTGGCTAGTTTCCAGATTTCTGGGGAGGGGTACGACAAAGTTTGCAGCCTGCAGACAGAAATGATGCCTCATTCTAGGCAGAAGTTGTAGCTAATCAACCCCAGACCAAGGCTAAGCTGAGGCTCGCCACTGAGTCCAGAGCTTAGTAGCTGAGGTTTCCATAGTATCATCCTTTCTAAACTCACATAGCTTCCCTTCTGTTGGTGGGTCTCTCAAGCCCTTTGTCCAGTGAGACCAACCAACCCATCCCAATAGCAAGGAAGGAGTCCTGAATGACCCAGCTGTGGTCTCATAAGCAAACATGTACACCATACTCAACTGAACAAGAAGAGATAATTTAAAAAATAATAATAATAAAAGCTGGTGGGACAAAGCAAAAATTGCAGTTTGCTGGGTCAGGGAACTCTGCAATTTCCCTAGGTTTGGTTGTCCATCACTCACTGTGGAGTTGATGCTGGTAGCCCACGCAGTTGCCCAGCTTTTTGCCTTAGCAAAGGCAAGGAAAGAGCTGATGGTAGGAAATAAGCAGGTATCTTGGTGGGGCCCAATCCCCTCATTTCTCCTATAAAGAAATTGAGGCCCAGAGAGTAGAAATGACTTCCCCAAAACACAGAACTAGCTAGTGACAGAACCAACCCAGGACTGCCTGCTGGTACTGAATATATTTCCTAAAGCTCTCTGAAGATCTTTCCAAAAAATTAAGAGGTAACAAAAGCCAAGTTTATCAAGATTGCAGACCTCTACTTCCATCCCGTATTTATATATTCATACTTATATGTTTATTGCCATATCGTTGTGCCTTGCCTTCTCACCCACCATCTGCCCCCAGCACGCGCGCGCGCGCGCGCACACACACGCACGCACACGCACACACACGCACACACACACACACACACACACACACACACACACACACACACCTCTAACTTGCTAGCTAAGAAAACATGGCATATGCCTCTGGCCAGTATATTCAGGTGGAGGGCAGAATTAAACATGACAAAGATTTAGCTGCTCACACTTATCTGATTGATATGGCTCACACCACCAACAGCAAGACACCTAGAAAACCCAGTCTCCGCTGCTCCCTTTTAGATTTGAGGAATGGAAGCTGGTAGAATCTAGTAACTATGGTTTAGGCTTTGTATACGCAGAATCGGCAACCATAAATATGTATGCATACACACACACACTTCCTGAAAAATTAAAACAAAGGAAATAGAAAAGAGAAGGCAGATGATTTTCATAGTAAAGTATGAGAAGAAGGAAGGTTTGCAGGGAGGGTGTTTCCTGCCTCCATTCTTTAGCCCTGATGCCTGGTTTCCATTAATCCCACCGTAGTTTCTTTTAGGATCTGAGAAAAGATGCCAATGAAGACATGTCTATTACAGCCCAGAAGGATGATATGAAAAACTTTCACATTATAGGGAGAATATCACAAGGATAGGAAAGAGGCTAGAATGAGTGGGCTAAGGCCTTGCTACTCCAAGTGTGGTCCCCACAGTGGTAGCACCACCATCCCCTGGCAGCTATTTATAAATACAGAATCTCAGACCCTTCCTCAGACCTACCGAATTAGAATCTGACATTTAAGAATATCCCCCAGTGATTTTTTTGTATGCTAAAGTTTAAGAGGCACTGGCTAGAGCTTATCCCAAAAAGCATCAGAAAGTCATTTGAAAATAAACAACTACCTACTGGGCATGTAGGGACAATTCATGCAGCTTATCATTTAAAAAACTAGGGCTTCCCTGGTGGCGCAGTGGTTGCGCGTCCGCCTGCCGATGCAGGGGAACCGGGTTCGCGCCCCGGTCTGGGAGGATCCCACATGCCGCGGAGCGGCTGGGCCCGTGGGCCGTGGCCGCTGGGCCTGCGCGTCCGGAGCCTGCGCTCCGCGACGGGAGAGGCCACAGCAGAGGGAGGCCCGCATACCACAAAAAAAAAAAAAAAAAACCTAAAAGTATGAACTTCCCCCAGGTCCACTTCTCTCTGCATTCAGTGTAAAAGCCTTAAGTGTGAGCAAAAGAGTTGACTGAAAGGAAGCCACCAGGGCAGGTTGAGTCCCTATCACAATTTGAATCTTTCCTGCCTCTTCTTCCTTTGCATCTCTGTCTGCTTTCCTCTTCTGCTTTTAAGAGCCCACGTGATCATATTGGGCCTACCTGGATCATCCAGGATAATCTCCTTATTTTAAGGTATTCTAATTAGCAACCTTAACCTAACACATTGACAGGTTCTGGGGATGTGCTGACATATTTACGGGGCCATTATGTTGCCTACCATAATCTTCTATGTGTTGAGTGCTACAAATACATTATCTTAAATAATCTTCACTACAGTCTCTAAATGATAGGTATTATTACTCCCATTTAACAGATGGGGAAACAGGATCAGGCAAGTTAAGTGGTATGCCTGATATTGTACAGCTAGTAAACGGTGGAGGCAGAATGGGAACACAGGTGTCTCTTCCTCCAAATCTGGCATTTTCCCCTTGGCTTGCATTATAATGCCTGCTCATTATCAGAAAGCTCTTTCAATTGTTATTTTTGTTTTCCTTGTTGCTGTTTGTTGTTATTTTGTTTTGCGTTTTCTTTTTATTTACATTTTTGAATACGTAATTTATGTCCATTGTTTGAAAATCAAAATATATAAAAGGGTATTCGGTGACAAGCCTTGCTTCCACTGTTTCCCATCTACTTGGTTGCCACCACCCCCGCCCCATTTTATGTTTTCCCCTCTAGAACTTCTGAATGAAAATGTAAGAAACTATGAATTGATGTGCAGAAAGGTTTTTACATCATAACGAAACCTCTCAAGCTACAGCCCAAATCCATTTTGTCCTTTTGCTGCATTCTCAATACAACACAACTTTGGAAGAACTAACACCTGTGTTAAGGGACAAATCTTTGGGCCAATCAGTTATGCACGCAATTGGTGGCCACGCCCACTTTCTATAATGCTATATAGTCCCACTGACTCCATGGTGTTCACCTGAATACTCTGTACATCATATAACCCTAATGCCTCAATATTTTTATATACCCCACCAATTTTATCTGAACATTCCAGAATCCTGGAATTCCAGGAAGCACAAACACAAGAGGGGAGGGGTGGGGGAGGGAGATAGAGAAAGGAGAGAAGTGTTCACAGTGCACACGGGGGAAAAAACATTAAAAATTCATGAAATATAGTTATCATTACCCCACAGAGTAACAAGGGGATCATACTTTAGTATAAATAAGCCCAATGTCTTATTTATAAATAATCTTTTAAAAATTGACACAGCTTTCCATCTAACTTGCAAAAGAACGAGGAACTTTTGCATAGTTGTAAACACTGAAACAGACTACCATATAGTTGGGTGGCATGTAATATATCAACAGGCAGAGAAAAAGATGACAAGTTTGGTATAAACAAAGAATTGAGTAAAACTGATAACAAAATCAATACGCCACAGTTAATTATTTCTGTTATCCCTGCTATGGACATTGTAACTTAAGAACTGCTTCTTCCCAACATATCAGTTGCATGCAGTATATACTTGCCTTCTCATAGCACAAAATAGAACATCTTATCATCCTTTTTTTGTTTAAACCAGTGTTTTTCAAAATGTGGGCAATGATTCATTAATATACTGTGAAATCAGTTTAGTAGTTCATCACCACTATTTTTAAATAAAATAGATTAAAAGAGAAAAATGTGAATCACATGTAGTAAGAATAAACATTGTTTCATGAAACTTTTGTTCAGTACCGTATGTATGTGAGTCTGTGAGTGTGAGTGTGTGGTGAACGTATGTGTGTGTGTGTATGTGCACGTTTGTGTGTATGTTGGATCCTATGTAAATTATTTTTTGCTGTGGGTTACTGTCAAAAAGTTTGATAAATATTGCTTTGAATTATTGGAACCACTGACCAGATATTATAAATAATCCTTATAAATAAATGAATCTCTGCCTAAACATAAAAACCTTGGTCTTCCTGAACTATTAGGGAACTCTATGCTACCCTTTGGCGTTGTAGTACCAAATCTGTGGCAATGCCCGGAAAGCAACAGGGATCCAAAGAAAAACTTAAAAATCCAATAAAAATGGGAATGCTTTCTCTCTGTGATGCAAGAACATCTGGGGATTTATGACATCTGGATTTGGAACTGAGCTTCCCAGTTGTCACTTCCATTGCCATCTCTTAGATACAGTGGCTCAGGGGCCCTGGCCAGTACTGAACATTACCTGAAAGTCTGCAGCTTACATAAAATATTTTACCTCAAAAGCCACCTTATGCTATAGACTGTGCTGACATCTTCACAAAGTGGTCATCCCCAGAAACATTTCCTAGATTGGTACCATTTAGTCTACTAAATACCAAGCAATAAAGAAAGGTATGTTTGGGGATAAATCAAGGAAAGAGCTGATGAAGTGGTGATGTATAAGTAAATGTTTTCCTGGGACTGCAGAAAAGAGGATTTTCACATTTGTCATAGGGTAATCATACCAGGGAAGAAAAAACTGAGAGAACGAATGGGGAGGAAAGAAAGAGGAGAGTGTTAAGTAGTAATTAAACAGTCGAATCCTCCAAGGGTTAACTGAGCCCCTACTGTCAATCACTTGACAGATGTTCACTGAGTGTGGACTAGGTGGAAGGCACTGTGGGATACAAATGTTCATGCCCACCCTTTCCCTCTAGGAGCTTACAACATGATCAGGAGTGAGTTGGATGAAGTAAAATCGTGGTATGGCTGAGTAGGATGCTGTGGTTTACTCCATTCATGGAAATCTACGCAGGCACATCTAAGAGACAGAACTGGGAAATTAGGTTGTGGTAAGTCTGTGGAGAGCTTTATATGTTAGGATGTGGCTAGATTTAATTTAAGTATGAAACAGAGATGGCGATGGATTTTGAGATAAGAAATGAAATAATGATAGCAATGTTTGGGGATGATTATCCTGGAAATGGTATGCAGGAAGGACTGATGGAGGAGCAAGCAATGGCAGGCATCCTGGTTAGGAAGCAATTATAGAAATCTAGGCATGAGGAGTAAGTGACACTGTGGTTGAGTATTGAATCTGAGTCCAAACCCAGTGTGGTGTGATTCTAGATCTGCCACACTGAGCCTTAGTTTTCTCGTCTATGAAAAGAGGATACTAAGAAGACCTACCTCGTAGGAATGATATGACGATAAAATGAGTTAATACATATAAAGTACTTAGCCCAGTACCTGGCCATAGCAAGCACTTGATCCATGTTTAATGGTTATGGACTTTATTACTGTTGTTGTTACTGTAGTAGTGGGCCTGGAAAGGAGGGGCTGTGAAAGACACCATAAGGAACAGTAAATATATTATGGCGAATCGTTGTATATGTGTGATGAAGGTAGTCAAAGATGACTGCAAGTTTTGTCCAGGTAACAGAGAATGATGATGTCATAAGGAAATGTGAAGGTGGGGTGAGATGGGAAGATGCTGAATTGAGATTTTGATATAGTATTAAGTTTGAAGCCAGACAAGGCATCCTCGTAAAAATGTCCACCAAGAAATTTAGATGTGGGAATGGAGCTCAAGAGAGAGGTTAGGAAATGAGATGAAAATCTGGGAAGTCATAGATATACATATAAAAATTTTATCTCTAAAAAGTAGATTTACAATGTCTAAGGAAGAAAGTCTGAAGAGGGAGAAAAGCAGATAAACTAGAACCTGACGGTCCATGTTAACTGGAAGGAGAGGCACCAGAGAAAGAGTGATGGAAGGCAAAAGGATAACTGTGCAAAGCATCATGGAGAATTCAGAGGAAGAACATTCTATGCCTTGTGAACTTAAGATGCTTATAATCCCGATGAAACAATATGATTTTGAGACTTGTGACAGAGAGCATTATAAAGTATGGAATATGTAATAATGACATTCGATTTAAAAATATAAGCTCTTGGTTCCAAAATATACCTTATTTTATTGACTAGAGAGGTGAAGAAATTTTCATGGGTGTTTTAGCCCTTGAACGATGGATGACATTTGGAGATATATGGGGGGATGCATTTCAGATGAGAGGAATCATGCGATCAAAGTGAGGAGTTAGAAATTGGCACATCAAGTTTAAGGGAGAGAGAGGAGATACATCTGACAGGAGTGAAGAGAAGATTAGGAAAGGGAAGAGAGGAACATTTTTTCAAATCAACCACATAGTTAATCTCCAGTCCCAACTAAGGAGAGATTTAAAATGTTCAGTCTCATCTTCACTTTAAAGCTAGATGTTTCATGTCATTTTTTTCTAACATGAAACTGGCCTTCCAGTTTTCTCGATTAAGTGACTGAGTGAACAGTGTTGCTGTTAAGAAGGACAAGGAATGATGGAGGGAAAAGAGCAGGTTAGGGTGAGGGGACACAGGGGTGGGAGAGAGATGATGAGTTAGGTGTGGGACATGTTGAGGTCAAGGTGCCAGTGGACATCCAAGTACAGATGTTAAATAGGCAGTTAGATATGTGGGTCTATGACTCAAAATAGAAGTCTGAGCTGGAGACATAGATTAGGAAATCAACATCCCATCATAGTGATAACAATGAATGACAACATATTTTATTAAATATATACAACATTAAAGGCATGGTTGCGAGAGTTTTCCAAATAATAAATCATTTAACCTTCACAGCAACCCTATGAGGTACCACAAGTAGTATCTACTGGAGCCAGGATTTAAACCCAGGCAAGTAAAACTGCAAAGCCCATGCGCTGAGCTACTATGTTAACAGCAGGTGTTAGTCATGGAACTAGAATCAATTATTCTAGCAGAGTAGAGTAAACAAAGACATAAGTTAACGACTGATCCTTGGAAATGCCAACATTTGAGAGGTAGGTGGGAGAAAGGAAGCTTTCTGAAGAGGCTAAGAGATGAAAAAGGTAGAAGGAGAACTGGAAGTAAGTGTTGCCTTCAAAATCACGGGGGGGAGAAAGAAAGGGGGTGTGTATTATCAGCACTGAGAGCTGTAACCATTGGATTTGAAAATTTGAGGAGCCCTGAATAATGTAATGGCTGGGGCTGAGGTCAGCGAACCACAACCATGGGACAAATCTGGCCTACCACTTGTTTGTCTATGGACTGCAAGCTAAAAATGATCTTCACATTTTTAAATGCCTGGAAAAAAGTCAAAAGAAGAAGAAGATTTCATGACATGTAAAAATTATATGAAACTCAACTTCAGTGTCCATAAAATAAAGTTTTATTGGAATGCAGTCACCCTCATTCTTTTATACATCCTCTATGGCTGCTTTCAGACCACAATGGCAGAGCTGAACAGTAGCCCCGGAGACTATAAGGCACGCAGACCCTAAAACCTTCATTATCTAAGCCTTTACAGAACAGGTTTGTGGGCCCCTGAGTTAAAGAATGGGCTCTAATGTTAAATCACCTCTATTCAAATCCCAGCTCTACCACTCACTAGGCTATGTGACCTTGAACAAGTCACTTGGAAGCTCTAACCAACGCCGTCTGTAAAAATGGAGATTATAATAGTACTGACCTCATAGGATTGTTGTGAGGATCAAATAAGACAATTTGTATAAAGTACCTAACAGTGCCTGGTTCATATTTAGAACTTAATGTGAGCTGCTGTTAATGTTGTGATGTGGTAGAAATCAGTCACGGAGACAGAAGCCAAACTGGAGATGAAGACTAAACAAATGGAAGCTATGATTTTGAGAATTTTCACAGCAGAGTTGAGAATGGGGAAGGAAGTAGCTGGGGGGGGGATTCTTATTTTTGATGGAGAGACACAAACACATTCAAGGGCTGAGAAGGGGAGAATTGGGTGAAGAAGACTGAGCATATGGGAGAAAAGAAATGGAACAACACACTGTGGAGGTAGGAGGTGGAGGACCAAAAGCAGGGGTGGGGAGATTAGCCTTAGAAAGGCGTGGGAACAGCTGAAAAACGAAAATAAAGTTAGATACAAATATAAGATTTGCCGTGGAGTGGTGGAAGTTCATATCTCAAAGACCCTTTCTTCTGTGAGGCAGGAGACAAGCTCTTCTGTTGCGAGGCAGGGGGCAGTGGGACAGGATGGATCCCTGGATGTGGGACTTTTAAAAGGAAGTAGACTCAGGAGATGCAAAAGGGAGGTGTGTGTGGAATGGCACTGGAGGCTTGGCCTAGCTTGGAAAATCAGAACTTGGCGGCACCAATCTGCACAGTCATGTAACTTCCTCTAGAGGTATTTGAAAGTCTGGGAGAAGAGATCTAGGAAAGGAAGAGTTGAGTTGGGTCAGGATTTGCAGATGGGCTGAAAGACTTGGAAAATGTGACACCACCACTGGCAGCCACTTGATCCCACATCAGGATTTGCGGATGGGCTGAAAGACTTGGAAAATGTGACACCACCACTGGCAACCACTTGATCCCACACCAGCCTGTCCTCGGAACCACTACCTTATTAGCAGGCCTTGCAGCTTGCTCATCTTTATCCTGCCTGGTGTGGCATCGAATTTGCACAATGGCACAGCCTCCCCAGACATTTCTAGATTTCTTTCCCTGAAATCTCTTTGCAACGTGATAACAGACAGAGGGTAGGCTGGAAACTCAGAGGAGAAACGTAAACTGTGACTTTTCGGAGAGGGAGTGGTACTGCTGAAGGGTGAGGGCTAGTGCCAGAGGTAGCTTGAGCACCGATCAGGACTCCAAGAGCCCAGCAATAGAATCCCTTTTAATTTGCAAGAGGCAGGATGCAAGCTTTATGGTGTCCTGACATGGATCCAAATAAGATGCTACAGCAGATAGTATGTTAGGTTTGGTTCCCTTGAGACTCCAGAGGTAAAGTGACAGGGCTCACAGACCAACTCCTGTCTGGACAAACTAAAGACAGAGCAGGGGTCGGGGAAGGGGACATGTGTCCCTACTTGCCGGAGGAGGCCGGAGATACAGGGAACAAATGCTTTGGCCAGGAGTCAAGGTGGCCAGGAAGAAATGGAACAACGCGTGCTCCCAAACAGGTGCCCACTAGGCCCCCTTGAGATGTGCAGTCACCTGACACTACAACAGGGTAGTTCTGAAGATTCTGTGCCACACTACCTTCAGAGAGCTCGAGCCTGGAGAAAGTGAGTCTCCTGAAGGCACGTGCCCATCCTACCTTGACCTTCTGGCCTGGGGCCCAGACAAGTATGTGTTCCCCTTAGAGGCTGCCAGGCACATCGGTGGGTCTGATAACATGATGGAGGGGACCAGCTGGCCTTCAGATAGCACCGCATATTCCCAAAGCACTTTCTTATCTAGCCTTTTAAGCAGACTAGTACAGTGTCAAGAGCACTACCCTAGGAGTCAGGAATTTAAGCACTAGCTCTGCCACTTACCAGTACTATGACCTTAAAGAGGACACTTAACCACTCCGGGCCTCAGCTTTTAGCATTTGTAAAATGAAGATAAGAGTAGTACTGTTCTTACAGAGTTGTTGTAAGGATTAAATAACAGTGCTCAGCACAGAGCCTGGCTTATGATAAGCATTCATTAGCCTCCTCTGCCTCCTCCTCCATCCTCCTCATCCCCATGTAACATATAAAGATTTGAAGTGTGACTTCCAACAAAATTAAGCCTGAACCTCGGCTTTACCACTTACAGGTCATAAGACCTTGGGCAAGTCACATACCTCCCTGAGCCTGCTTCCTCATCCTCAGTTTAAAGCAAACTTGCCGATTAAACAAAATACAGTGTGTGGAAAGTATACAGTACCATCCAGATGCTCATTTTCTGTTTGAAAGAGCCTCACCCCATTTTTACAGACAGGACAAGGGACCTGAGAGGTAAAGGCATTTATCCAATGAAGCAATGGCAAACCAGGGATGAGAACCCAAGACCCCTCTACTCCCAACCCAGGGCTCTTCCCACTCATGTTCTCTGGGAGCAGTTGGTCCTCTACCCAGAAGAGAAGGTCCCATCTGGTCCCAGCAGTGGAGACTGCTGATGTGTGTGCTTCCCTGCTGCTCACCAGCCAGAAAGGCAGCAGCACAGACTGAGTCCCTTTCAGGCAGATGTCAGAAGTGAGAACTTCACAGCCTTCTGTAGCAACTCCTGTAGCAACTGAACAGTACTTGGAAATAGCGGGCTCTAGCTGTCCTCATACTCGAAATACTTTCCTCTCCCCACTACCAGCCGACCTTGGCATCTGAACCTCCAGCAGGTGAGCATTGTTCCTTTAAGCCTCAGTCCTTATTCAAAAGATGAACTCCCTAGGACCTGCCTACAAGGCCTGCTACCAAGGATCAGTCACCAGTTCAGTAGTAGGAATCAGATTCTCCAGCTCTTTCTCTCTCTGGGAGGCAGAAAGAGGGAGATTTAAACGACAGGACACTGCTCAGGCCTCCTGTACAGCTAGAGAGCGCTGGGAACAGCAGAGAAGACATTATAAACAGAGAGACAGACACAAAAAGGGTAGGCTGATAAAGCAATTCATCTGTACCCTGTCTGGGGATGGAGGGACAGGAAGGACTGAAGAGACATCCCTGGAAGGTTAAAAAGAGCATGGACTTGAATGCAAAGGTCAGGGTTCCCATGCTATCAGCAAACTTCTTAACCTCTCTAAGCCTCAGTTTTTTCACCTGTAAAATGGGATGATAATACCATCTACCTCACCAGATTATTTTGTGAGTAAGAAGAAATAATGTGTATGAACATGCTTAGAAATCCCTACCCAGACATAAGGGATTATTAGGACTCCAGCACTCAAGGCACCCAGTGAACCTCCCAAGGGAGGCTTAAGGGTGCAGTGACCTTGACAGCTAATGACCAGATGAGATGCATCTGGCGTCCCTCCCAGCCCCTCTGTTGTTAAGTGGAGCATGTCATGCACCTGCCATGCTTCATCTCTCAGTCTATCTCCAGCAAAAGGGGAGTTTACCAGCTCTCCCAGGGGCCAGCAGTAGGTCTTAAGATCTCTGATCCCAGAGCAGAGGAGGTGGGCAATGGACAGAGGGCAAGGTTCTTGAGACTACATGTCTTTCTGGACACAACCTCCAGACAGACATAACACCCCTGGCACAAGCTGGGGAGGCAGAAACAATTAGGTTGACCTCTCAGGGACATGGCTCTGGAGTCATTAAAGCAGTGACATAATTAGCCTGCCAAATCTGAGACCACAGACACACATTCCAGCAATATGGCAAAACAGTTGTCTCAGGAAATAAAGCAATATATAAATAATTACTGAGACTATTAGCTATTTTTTTCTCTCTCTCCCTTCCCCATCCCTGACACTACTGGGATCAAAGACCCCACAAGGGTGACAGTCGGAGGAGAGAGGTGACGGCGGAAGGAATAGCTGGGGCCAAGGACTCCATGTGGCCAGAGGTTGAGAGCCCTGCAAAAATGTCTGCCTGCAAAGCCCCAAGGGGCGCCACAGTCTTCTCTGTGAGGAGAGCAGGCAGGGATGAGCCAAGAGCAACCTCCAGTAAGAGATGGAAAAGAGATGCGACTGGTGATAGGACAGAGAGGTACCTAAGGCCCTCTTGTCAGGGCCCCATGACTCAGCCCCAGCCCCAGAGAGGTGACTGGCCCCAAGCGAGGCTGAGCTTCCCAGTGTGTGAGATAGGGAAGTAGAGAGAGTAGGAGGATGCTGGGCTGTGCATTCCACCCTGCACGGGCATTCCCACCATACCTTCCTCTTTTCTTTTCCCAAATAAGCCCCGCACCTAAAGTGACAGGAATGGGGACAGTCATTATACAGACGTAAAATCACAGTTGGTAAGGAGGGAACAAGGCCGGCCACATTAGTCCTCAAACCAAGCAATTTAAAGTTCTTTGTACTCTCCACTAGAATTTAATTTATTTTATTAAACACTTGCTATATGCCAGATACTGTTATACAAATATTAACTTATATAATCTTCATAACAGCCCTATAATGTAAAGACTATGATAATTCCCATTTTACAGATGAAGAAAGCAGGATATTCGATAAATTGCCTAAAGCAACACAGCTAGTATGTGGTAAAATCAGGATTTGACAAAACTACAATGAGATATCGCCTCACACCAGTCAGAATGGCCATCATCAAAATATCTACAAACAACAAATGCTGGAGAGGGTGTGGAGAAAAGGGAACCCTCTTGCACTGTTGGTGGGAATGTAAATTGATACAGCCGCTATGGAGAACAGTATGGAGGTTCCTTAAAAA
>NC_041234.1:86711888-86716070 GCF_002837175.3 Physeter macrocephalus | reverse complement strand
CGTGAGCCGTGGCCGCTGAGCCTGCGCGTCCGGAGCCTGTGCTCCGCGACGGGAGAGGCCACAACAGTGAGAGGCCAGCGTACCGCAAAAAAAAACAAAAAAAAAAAACAAAAAAACTAAAAATAGAATTACCACACGATCCATCAATCCCATTACTGGGCATATACCCAGCGAAAACCATAATTCAAAAATACACATGCACCCCTATGTTCATTGCAGCACTATTTACAATAGCCAGGTCATGGAAACAACCTAAATGCCCATCAACAGAGGAATGGATAAAGAAGATGTGGTACATATATGCAATGGAATGTTACTCAGCCATAAAAAGGAAAAAAATGGTTCATTTGTAGAAATGTGGATGGACCTAGAGTCTGTCATACAGAGTGAAGTAAGTCCAAAGGAGAAAAATAAATACCGTATGCTAACACATATATATGAAATCTTTAAAAAAATGGTTATGAAGAACCTAGCGGCAGGACAGGAATAAAGATGCAGATGTAGAGAATGGACTTGAGGACACAGGGAGGAGGAAGGGTAAGCTGGGATGAAGTGAGAGAGTGGCATGGACATATATACACTATCAAATGTAAAATAGATAGCTAGTGGGAAGCAGCCGCATAGCACAGGGAGATCAGCTCAGTGCTCTGTGACCACCTAGAAGGGTGGGATAGGGAGGGTGGGAGGGAGACACAAGAGGGAGGAGATATGGGGATATATGTATATGCATAGCTGATTCACTTTGTTATACAGCAGAAACTAACACACCATTGTAAAGCAATTATACTCCAATAAAGATGTTTAAAAAAAATCAGGATTTGAACCCAGGCTAGCCCAATTCCACAGAAGAGACCATGCTCTTAACCTCTGTGTTATGCTTCCTGACAGCTGAAATTCAAACTGTACACCTGCTATGTTTTACTGGAATTCTATAGTTTGTGGGCATCCTCTACCAGTCTAAGCATTGATGGTGGGCTCCATAAGGGCCAGGCCAGGCGTTGCTGGGTCACTGCCAAATTCCTAGGGCCTAACATAGGGGCTCAATGATTAAATGAAGTTATTCATGAATTACAGATTCAATAAGTATTCCCTGAAAACCAACTAAATGCCAAATACTATGCAAATGTTTAGGATGGGGGAGAAGTAGATAAGACCCATCTCCTTACCCCGAAGCTTGTTTTATTTGTGGAAAAACAAATAACTGCAATACCTTGAGACAGGAGCTATTTTCAATGTATGGACGGAATTACAGACAACTCTGGGACCAGGGAAGCACAGAAGCAGGACTGTTTCCTTCTGCCTGGCAAAGTCAGGGAGAGCTACCGAGAGGGGTGGTAACAGTTGAGCTGCAACTTGAAGGAGAAGTAGGTATTCACGAGCAGAGAACAGGTGTCAGGTGGCAGCGTCCCAGGCAAAGAGAAAAAAGCATGAGGGAAGTTAGAAATGTGCTGGGGACAAATAGTGTGGTGTGGCTGGAGTCTAGGATCCGTGAGTGGAGTGGGAATAGCAGAAAGATACCTCTGGATAGCTAGGTAGGGGCCCACTGATCAATTCAAACTTGATCCTGTAGCCAGAGGAAAATCAGCAAACTCTTAAGTATGGGAAAGATAGGATCAGATTTGTGTTCTGGAAACCTCATAATCATTGAGTGAATGACAGAGAAGAGCATGAAGTCAGGGAGATCACACAATAGGAGGTTACAATAGTCCAATAGAGTGATGGCAATGTCCCAAACGCAGACAACAGCTATAGGAATAGAGAGAAGGGAATGGAGGTGAGAAACGTTTTCGAGGCTGTATTGACAGCACTTAGTGATGGGATGTGGGAGAGTGATGGAAAAGGGGGATTCAAGGATGACTCCCACTTTCCTGGCCTGGGAAACTGCATAGATGGTGTTGCCAAAGACTAATATAAAATATGTGTGGTAGATTAAGATGGGAGTGGTGATGAATTTGGTATTAGATCTGTTACGTTTGAGGTATGTGTAAAGGGATTACATACCAGTGGTGATGCCCAGTAGGCAGTTGGACACATAAGTTCAGGAGAGGGAGGTAGAAAGAGATTAGATTTGCTATTCATGGCTATACAATTCAGTCATAGAAACTATGTGTGTGAGTGTGATTGATCTTTTTTAAAATGACCCAGACCATGACTTGATCCATCCTATGTTAAAAGGGAACTCTCTAGGTCTTCAGACAAAATGATATGGCTTGCTTTTCTATGACCCCATTATCTAAACTTTTCAGTAGGGGGATTATTCCCATACAACATTTCTAGATGATTAAGGAAAATCAATCACTGATATGGACAAGGCAGAGGGTTGGCTCCCATTCTGAGGGCACTGAGCCAGAGACCCTGGGCACTTCCTTCCCATTTCCAAAGCTAGCTGTCTGAGATGTATGGGCTGCCATAGTGGAAAGCAGCTCCATGGACTCTACATTACAGAAGGGCCTTCATCTTTCTTCCAGTTGTCCCCTGGCCCTGATGACTCATTGACTAGAGGCCCAGAGCAAAGCTTGGCAATAGCCTTTTCTCTTGTGAGGAAAATTAAGAAAAAAGAAAAAGGGCGTTGATGGTAAATTGCTTGGTGACTTTGAGTGAGTAATTTATCCTCCCTGTTGCTTGGGAAATAATGATATTCAGATGATCTATTTCACCAGAAAGCTTTGAGAATGAAATGAACTAAAGAGTATGAAAATGCCTTTTAAAATATATTGTATTGTAGGTGAAATAGATCATAATTTCAAGCACCAAGATCCTTGGACTATACTTTACAATCTATCATTGTTCCAATCAAAAGTGATATTTTTACTCTGCCTCCATTTACTTTCCTATATATGAAAGAAGTGACCATGGAACTTTGTTATTTGAAGTGTTTGTATATTTGGGGTAGGGTGGGGAGTATGTTGGCTTGTCAACAAACTAAATTTTTATAAATGGCTTTGGCATAAGTAAGCACTTAAAATGCTAAGTATATTTTTTATACTACCTGACATTATTCTTTTAATCTTTCATATATCTTCCTCCAGTATCTCTTTTGCTACAAGGAATTCATTCAGGCATATACTACTGAACCCAAGCCCCTGTAAGGAAAGGGAAAAAAAAAACCAATCTCCCTGTGCCTCTGTGCCTGCTCTACAGGCAGAAGGGCTCCTTTATTTAAATTAATAAAATAAAAATTAAGGCGTCATTAATTTTCTAGGGCTGCTGCCTTCAGGTGCATTTTTAAAAAGGAGCAAGCATCAACCCCTGAGATGTCTATAGTTCTTAAAAGCCAAAAATGAGCATGAAGACGTGCTAATATCAAGCAGAGACAGTACTGCACAGGTGAGGAAGGAGGAAGACATGCCAATGAATAAGAGTTCTTCAGCCCATAAAAGGTAAGCCTGGATAAAGACAACAGACTTGCAGTCTGAATGAAATAGCAAGAAAGGTGAATCGGGACCCTACAGTCCAGAGTTCAAACATGCCATTCTAGAATCTCTAGGTCTCTTAAAGCCCCAGAGTCCCACCATACAACAAAATGAAATGGACTTAAACAGCCTGAGACTTGTCCTTTTGCAAACTAGCCTAAGACATCAGTAAACAACTTCTAAGCAGAGAAAACATTTCCGGTGATGCCACCACCGTTCTTCAGTCTCATGGACTAAAAGCCTGGGTCATCTTACCTTCCACCTTTCCTTTGCCCCACATGATGAAATCGAGTCAATAAGCCCAGTTTATTTATCTTCTACGTGGTGTTGCTGCATATCTTGCTGCATTTTCCCACTGCTATTAGCCTAGTTACAGCCTTTATCACTTCCTGTCCAGACCACGCGGTAGCCTCCTGGCTGGTCCAACTGCCTCCAGTCTCTCCATCCTCCACACTGTCACCAGATTCATCCTCCCTCGACATTATCCTTTGCTCAAAAACTCCAGTGCTTCCTCACTGTGTACAGGATAAAGCTCAAACTCCTCTCCCAGGCCTCCTAGGCCTTTCCTTAGTTGGCCCTAACCACATTTTCAGTGTTATCTCCTTCCATAAACCCTTCACTCTAGAAAAACAGCTACTTGCAGTTTCCCCCGGCACAACCCATGCTTCCCCCACATTTGCCTGTACCATGTATTCAATCAAGAATATATTGGTAGGGCTTTCCTGGTGGCGCAGTGGTTGAGAGTCCGCCTGCCGATGCAGGGGACGCG
>NC_041234.1:86708342-86711791 GCF_002837175.3 Physeter macrocephalus | reverse complement strand
GTTCGCGCCCCGGTCTGGGAGGATCCCACATGCCGCGGAGCGGCTGGGCCCGTGAGCCATGGCCGCTGAGCCTGCGCGTCCGGAGCCTGTCCTCCGCAACGGGAGAGGCCACAGCAGAGAGAGGCCCGCGTAGGGCAAAAAAAAAAAAAAAAAAGAATATATTGGGAGATTGGGATTGACATGTATACACTAATATGTATAAAATGGGTAACTAATAAGAACCTGCTGTATAAAAAAATAAAATAAAATTCAAAAAAAAGAATATAGTTCCTGCTCTAAACTACCTCTCTAAATATTACCCATCCTTTGAGATCTAGCTCAAATTCTACCTCACCCAACAAATATATTGGGTTGGCCAACCCAATATATTGCGTGTCTAGTATGTACCAGACATTTTAAAGCCTTTGCTAGCCTTTGTAGTCTTTGATGACTGCTCCCTTCCCTGAGTCTAAATAATTCCCTTACATTACTATTAGCCATGGTTTTCTGTCTATACATTTTTTTCTCTCCCCAAGTAGATTAAGCTCCTTGAGAGCAGGGACTCGGTTCTGTTATTTCTTTCTATCCAACCCTCACTCCACACCCTGCAAATAACACATGGCCTTCTATAGGATAGGAAGGCAATAAATATTTCTTTCAATTATTTTTATAACAGCATATTTACAATCAGAAATCTTATTGCTCTGGGAGAGAAATTCTGTCAGGTAGCATCGAAGCAGTCTAAATGAAGCAGGGAAAAAGTAAAATAAGTTGGTTATCTCAGCCACAATACAATTGAATTCCAAGTCTAGAAGGCAAATATATCTTGCTGATTAAATGGAATGGCCTGGAGATATAAAGAACGCCTATAAAAAATTTAGGAGAAAGATATATCATATAGGAGAAAGAGAAAGATGACTGTAACTTATAAAGGAAAATCAAACCATTATATCATTGGGATAAACTGTTCCTGGTTTTAGTCAGAAGAACTAATTCAAAACTCTCAGTAACTGCCAGTTAGGAGTTAGTTTTAGGCTTCCTTGCAGATTGTGGATTCGTGTAAAGAAAAAACACGGAGATGGGCTGGCACAAGAAGAACCTGCTTCTGGACTTTTTCCTTTACTCTGTCTTTCCCTCCCTCTCCTGTTATTTCATCCCTGCTGGGGTCCCTACCACCACTAGAGCCCATATATGCACACATGTGCACACACACACACACACACTCAGGTTTTGAACATTAGAGTGTGGGTATGTGTGCGAGAGAGAGAGAGAGAGAGAGAGAGAGAGAGAGAGAGAGAGAGGGAGAGAGAGAGAGAGAGAGAGCGCCATTTATTAGCTGTCTTAGTAAATGTTGCTCCCCCCTGGCCTCCTTGGAAGACTCAGATTAAATTGGTGAATATGGGACTACAGTCCTAACCTGAAACCAAATGCCAGAGACTCAGGAGTTTGCTTCCTGACCCTCTCTGCCTTACTCAGTACAGTCCAAGAAACCCTGTGCATGCTTAATTAATAGACAGTTGTAGAGCAACTTTGATGGCTCACAAGCTGAATCAGACACAAATCAGGATGGAGTTAACCCAAGAAATGTTTTCCTCACTACTGGAAGGAGGTTTCTAAAGAGGAAATAGAACATTAAGGTCTGGGAAATAGTCCACTGTTGGAGAGTCCAGGGAAAACCAAGATTAAGTCATCAAGCATCTTCATCTGAGTCCACAAAGTAAGAAAACCAAGAAAGATAGGTTTTCATCTTCTCCACTTCACAGGGGAACTATAGAGGCATGAACTTAGAGAGAAAGCAAATTGCAGCTAACAAACTAACTCTTTCTTGTGAAGCCTTTCAAAATAGGCTTTGTCACTGATTCACAACCATTTTTTTTGCCCCTATACCATTCAGACAGACAACATCCTCCAATCAGCAACACATCTCATTGCACAGCATAATTTACTGTAGGAACTTCCCCTGGGAAGTTCTGATATGTTTATGGGCACCCCCAGTGGAGAACCACTGAGCTAAACTAGGGTGATCAATTCAACTAAACACAGGAATCAGAAAGCACCAATGTCTTTGACACAGGGCCTCAGATAAGGTTATTTCAACTGTATTAATGTCCAAGTAATTTATTCTGCTAAATATATTACACTGATAGGAACACCCTCAGTGTATCAACATTGGAAAATCTTAGATCTTAAATCCTTCAAAAGACATTACGAGTATTATTCACAATCTTGCCTGAATTTGTAAAAGTAATATCTTTTATTCCCTCTTGCTTCAAATTCTGAATGGTTGTATATGGCTCTGGGTGGATGCCCCTCCCTATACAGTATATAATTTCATCACTCTGAAGTAGTTTGGCAGGGGATGTAAATTTAAATGTCTTCAGGGGCCAGAGGCAGATAACGTTAAGTGTGTGGAATGGTTGGATACAGGACAATTGGGAGTGGTGAGAATTGTGGTGATCAGGAAAGGATGTGCTCAACTACATGCTGGCTAAACATAGGTTTCTCAGGTTGGGACTCAACTTTTGGGTACCTCATTGGGATGGGCTTTATGAGTCCTCAATGGCTTTCAAATAGAATATTTGGTCATGCTGTACTTAATGTTGCAAATCAACCAGAACTCTTTAAGGATCTGATTCTTTTTTTTAATTTTATGGTCACTTATTTTTTATTTATTTATTTTTTAGATTATTTTTCTTTTCATTTTTTTCCACTTTGCTTTAAGGTTTAATTAAATATCACCTATTTCTGTGACAGCAACATCTATATAAATAACATGAGGCCAGTAAAATTGCATAGGATTCTGCAAGTCAAACTAGTCTCTATCTCCCTGGTATTGTCACAACACTAAGAAGCCAAAAGAAGAAGAAACATGGTATCAGGAGCAATTTCTTTTCTACATCTCACACGGTACAGTTTGTAATAGGTTCATGGAAGAGTCAGGTTGCCCTTTTTTTATTTGACATTTGTTTTCTTTTATCAACATAGATGTCAGTTTCTTTTTTTTTATACAGCAGGTTCTTATTAGTCATCAATTTTATACACATCAGTGTATACATGTCAATCCCAATCACCCAATTCATCACACCACCATCCCCACCCCCCCACCACTTTCCCCCCTTGGTGTCCATACGTTTGTTCTCTACATCTGCGTCTCAGTTTCTTCCCTGCAAACCAGTTCATCTGTACCATTTTTCTAGATTCCACATATATGCGTTAGTATACGATATTTGTTTTTCTCTTTCTGACTTATTTCACTCTGTATGACAGTATCTAGATCAATCCACATCTCAACAAATGACCTAATTTTGTTCCTTTTTATGGCTGAGTGATATTCCATTGTATATATGTACCACATCTTCTTTATCCATTTGTCTGCTGATGGACATTTAGTTTGCTTCCATGACCTGGCTATTGTAAACAGTGCTGCAATGAACATTGGGGTGCATGTGTCTTTTTGAATTATGGTTTTC
>NC_041234.1:86704834-86708061 GCF_002837175.3 Physeter macrocephalus | reverse complement strand
AAGTTTCATTAGGTCCCATTTGTTTATTTTTGTTTTTATTTCCATTACTCTAGGAGGTGGATCAAAAAAGATCTTGCTCTGATTTATGTCAGAGTGTCCTTCCTATGTTTTCCTCTAAGAGTTTTACAGTGTCCGGTCTTACATTTAGGTCTCGAATCCATTTTGAGTTTATTTTTGTGTATGGTGTTAGGGAGTGTTCTAATTTCATTCTTTTACATGTAGCTGTCCAGTTTTCCCAGAATAGATTTATTATTTATTTATTTATTTTTGGCTGTGTCGAGTCTCAGTTGCGGCGCACGGGATCTTCCTTGAGGCATGTGGGATCTTTCGTTGTGACACAAGGGTTCTTCGTTGTGGTGCATGGGCTTCTCTCCAGTTGTGGCGTGTGGGTTTTCGCTTCTCTAGTTGTGGCACTCGGGTTCCAGAGTGCGTGGGCTCTGTAGTTTGTGGCACATGGGCTCTCTAGTTGAGGCGCGCGAGCTCAGTAGTTGTGGCATGCGGCCTTAGTTGCCGTGCAGCATGTGGGATCTTAGTTCTCTGACCAGAGATTGAACCCATGTCCCCTGCATTGTAAGGCAGATTCTTTACCACTGGACCACCAGGGAAGTCCCAAAGGATCATATTCTTAATGAGGTTCAGTAAAAGTTAATTTTTCACACCTTAATACCACTCCCCTTATTCTATACTCTAGGACAAACGTTTTGCATGGTTCTCCTTTAACTGAAACATCTCCATAACATTTCTTTCATTCACCATCAACATTGTCTCTAGCTATTTTCTGAAGAGCTGTTCTGGCATTTTGGACAGTATGGAGTTGATGCCCTAGCTTGGCCCTGTTCTGAGATCGACACAGGAGAAAACTCCAAGAAAGTCACTTTAGGCTGAGTTTCTGATGGTAGGGATGGGCATGGAGTTTTAGAGTTAGAAAAATAAATCACTGGCATGGTTGTTGGGCTCTCTTTTCTCACCTTCTTAACCATCCTTTAAACTACAGCATGAGATAATTCATAAACTCCAGATAGTTACCTTGTCCACTGAGTGAATACCCTGAACCACAGTCTTTAAATGGGTTTTACATCACTAATTTGAACAGTTCTAGAAATGGAACTGCATCATGTGGCAGAGGCCATAACAACTAAAATAATAGTATGCAACGAGAAGCTGTGCTGCCTATGGCAGCTGCAGAGATACTTTAGATGTAAAGTTTCTTAGAGGCCAGAGATCATTCCAGGTGTTGTGCATAGAACAGTACCAAACACATTTTAGTAATGCTAAAAAACCAGCCAGGGAGCGGGGAGGGATGAATTTGGGAGATTGGGATTGGCATATACACACTACTATATATAAAATGGATAACTAATAGGGACCTACTGTATAGCATAGGGAACTCTACTCAATACTGTGTAATAACCTATACGGGAAAAGAATCTGAAAAAGAGTGGATATATGTATTGATATATGTATGACTGATTCACTTTGCTGTACACCTGAAACTAACACAACATTGTAAATCAACTCCACTCCAATAAAAATTTAAAAAAAAACACCCAGGAAAACAAAATGGGTTTGAGAGATGGTGGAGTCCATGAGTAGTAATGCAAGGTGTGGTTCGTGAGTTGAGGTTCTCCTTTCACCACGGTTGGAATTCCTCAAACAACAGTGAAGCTAGTCAGGATTCAGTATTGTTGCAAGCAGAATCCAGTGTGGGTTTTGAGCAGGGAATTGACAGGATGGGGAGAATTTGATGAAGATTATTTTGGTAATCCTACCTCTTGTGTTTGAGAGGCAGGATGTGTACTGGTTAAGCTCACAGTTTCTGGAGTCAGACTCTCAGCATTCTAATCCCAACTCTAAGGCTATCTGTGAGGCCTTGGGCAATTTGCTTAATTTCCCTGTGCCTAGTTCCTTCATCTATAAAATGAGGATGGTAATAACACTATCTACCCTGCAGTTTTGCTGTCGGGATTAAATATGAAGCACATAGAATATGCAATGAATACTCAAATAGATTAGCTATTATTATTATGCTTTCCTCTTAAAAGCTATTTTAAGAGTAAGAATTGAAATCAATGCTGAATATTTAAAAGTTTGAAGAGATCTTAAACAAGTCATGTCTGCTCTCTAGATCTTAGTCGACTCATCTGTAAAATCAGGTGGTGGGACTATATCATAGGTTTTTCAAGCATTTTTTTGGTAGCACAACTTTTATTCAAGATCAGTTGATGCTTCTTTTTACCTAAATCTTGGTATATGGGAATGGTATCCAACATATGCCTTAGGTTCTCTTAGTGCCCAAGACTAAGAGTCATCCTTTCCATGCTGCCTTAACTCCACGAGACCAAAATTGTGGAATCAAAGGCTCCTGCCCCCATTTCACCTGCTCACGCCAGCTGCCAGAGGACAGTAGAGATCATCCTTTAGCAGTGAAAGCTGCAGCAAGCATCTGAGGGCAATGTGTTACTTATCAATGGTTCCACTTTGTTCCCCATCAAACCTAACTGGTCAATGGAATTACCCACGCCAGCTAGTAGGTAAAAGGACTAACATTATTGCATTGGCTTGCTTTCCTTCCTGGCCTGTTCTTATGCTGAAGAACATAAGAAGCAATCTTAGGGTAAGATTGCTCTAAGAAGTCTGGCCTAGGAGATCAGCTCCAAGCTGGGAGAGGAAACTCCAATACTGTTCCTTCTCCACTGGCTGGGGGCTCTGGAGAAGTCACATCAACTCTTTGAACCTGAAGAAAACAGAATTTGCTATCACTGTCCCTGCTTCTCTCACAAAGACACTGCGTGAGGAGTAGAAACAAGATAGTCCAGGGGCCAGAGAAATGGAAAGCAGGGACTACCACTAGGTGATAGCCTCTGCCCATTAGCATCTTTCAAGTTAAGTGTTTCTCCAGTTTTGGACCACTGATCACTTGTAGTGAAGTCATCTGGAGGGCATGTTAAAATATTAGATCCCTAAGTGCCACCCAAACCCACTGGAGCTGAATCTGTGGTAGTGGGGCCCGGGAATTTCAATTTTAATAAGTTCCCCCAAGTGATTTAGTGATTCAGTTGTCCACTAAACTTGATTTAAAACCTCTGGTCTAACTTGAGGATATGGGGAGGGGGAAGGGTAAGCTGTGACGAAGAGAGAGAGTGGCATGGACATATATACACTACCAAACGTAGGGTGGACAGCTAGTGGGAAGCAGCCACATGGCACAGGGAGATCAGCTCGGTGGT
>NC_041234.1:86680463-86704748 GCF_002837175.3 Physeter macrocephalus | reverse complement strand
GGTGCTTTGTGACCACCTAGAGGGGTGGGATAGGGGGGGTGGGGGCGAGGGAGACGCAAGAGGGAAGAGATATGGGAACATATGTATATGTATAACTGATTCACTTTGTTGTAAAGCAGAAACTAACACACCATTGTAAAGCAATTATACTCCAATAAAGATGTTTTAAAAAATTAAAAATTAAAAACTTAAAAATTAAAACATCTCTGGTCTAACCAATCACTAGCTCCCTGAATACAACTTGAAAGACTGATTAGCTATTTGTGGGGGGAATCTCAATTATGGACAAGTTAGTTATTGACTGGAAATAGGTGTTAATTGTAGCTGAAGAGAATTGAATTTCTGGCAAAGTGGTTAGGCACATAGGAATATGAAACCAATAGAAGCTATGTAAATCTTAGCATATATCTCTGTTTTTAAAATAAGGTGACTAGGTTTGGTAGTTCAGGGAAAAGCTTGAACCATATGAAGCCTGAATTAGCTGAAGAGAGGGTCATGTTTCTGTCTCCAGGAATAATAATAAAAGGATAAGTGAAAAAATTCCTCTGATTGTGCTCTGTACATTTCTTGAGCTCCTTGAACTCAAATGAACTTATTTTACAACTAAGGAGACTGAGGCTGAGAGAGTGGAAGTCATTTGTCCAAG
The DNA here is from genome assembly GCF_002837175.3 of Physeter macrocephalus. NCBI lineage: Eukaryota > Metazoa > Chordata > Mammalia > Artiodactyla > Physeteridae > Physeter > Physeter macrocephalus. The sequence continues at coordinate 86,704,102 of NC_041234.1, read as the reverse complement.
ATCACGTAACTAGTTAATTGGTTATAAGTATTAGATGTCATTGTTGGGAAGACCAAACTTCCTTGGCTTGTTTGCCTATCTGCCCACATTTCCCTCCCCTCCCCCAATTTTGAGAAGAAAGCACCAATTCTCCCACTATATTTTTGCCTTCCAGTTAGGGTTTATTGCTTGTCAGCTGAAGCAGAAACTCTTCTGAGAGTTTGGGCCGAGCATCTAAAGGAGATCTGATGACACTTTGTGACTGAAAGTGAAAAAGCTCAAAAACCACTTTTCACAGACCTTTAGCTGCTCTGATCAAGCTTCCAAATTGTTGAAGCTAGACCTTTGGCTTCACAGCTTTCTACTGGACCAGGCAGGAAAGAAACGTTTTTGAATATTTTACAAGATATGAGTAAATATGGTATTCAATTAAGCATATAGTTATATGAAGGATAATCAAACAATTGTACTTGCCACTCTGGTTGGCTCTAAATGCTGCCTGTACTGCAACCCTACTTTAGAGATGCCTGCTAGACACTTGCAGGAGGAAGACAGTGCAGTTAATGGTAAAAATGGCCCCTTTCTAAAAACAGAGTTAAAGTAAACATATGCCTTCAACCGTCTCAGGAAAATGAGCCAAAGCCAGCCAGTAAAATGTAGCTGCACAGGCTGCCTGTCAGAGAATTTTCATACATCGATAAGCAGCAAAATGCATTGAACATACAGTGCTATGGCTGAAAAGGACCTTCTAGATCATCTAGTTCAACTCTTTCATTTTATAACTGAAGAAACTGAGGCTCAGAGAAGGAAAGTGATTAAACCAGGGTCACACAGCCAGGTCATTGGTTATAAACATTCCCTAAATCAAGCGCATTGGTGGCAAGGCAAGTTGAGTGAGATGTCAGAATTATAGACCAGTTTTTAAAATGCATTTCTCTTAAGAATTCTACAAAGTTTATACAATAAATAAGTAAACATAGTAATATGTAAGCTAGTAGTTCATAACTTTGCCTGGTCATCAGAATCATCTGGGAAGACTCCTGGGCTACTAGCCAGAGAAAACCCTAATTTGAAAAGATGCATGCACCACAATGTTCATAGCAGCACTATTTACAGTCACCAAGACATGGAATCAACCTAAATGCCCATCAACGGATGAATGGATAAAGACGATGTGGTACATATACATGATGGAATATTACTCAGCCATTAAAAAGAATAATGCCATTTGCAGCAACGTGGGTGGACCTAGAGATTATCATACTAAGTGAAGTAAGCCAAAGACAAATATCATATGATATCGCTTATATATGGAATTTTAAAAAATGATACAAATGAATTTATTTATAAAACAGAAACAGATTCACAGACAGAAAACAAACTTTTGGTTACCAAAGAAGAAAGGCGGGGGCAGGATAAATTGGGAGTTTGGAATTAGCAGATACAAATTACAATGTAAAACAAATAAACAACAAGGTCCTACTGTGTAGCACAAGGAACTATATTCAATATCCTGTAATAAACTATAATGAATATATATATATATATATATATATAACTGAATCACTTTGCTGTATACCAGAAGGTAACACAACATTGTAAATCAACTATATGTCAGTAAAAAATAAAATAAAAATAAAAGAATCACTTGGGGAGGCTTTTTAAGTGAATCTGCCACTTATTAAGTATTCTCATGCAGGGCCACTGTATACAGTTGTGCAGGTTATTCATTGCACAAGAGTGCCCACCAGTGGGGGCCACGAACCCTCGTATGGGCTCCATCTGCTTGGAGGAAGGTGTACCTTTTTCTAAAATTTATACAAAGATACAGTATGGATAAGCATCAGCCCCATCTCCATGGCTCCTACCTCTCTCAGGTATTACTACCACTCCCTGCTCTACCCCTGCTCTACCCCAATATTCTTGAACCCTCTCCCAATCCTAAAATAGGCTCAGTTTGGTAGTTGCCTCTTCTGTGTCTCTGGGCAGAAAAAGCCCTTTCAATGGGTAGTTACCTTTCCCTATGCTCCTCACTGAAACTATGTAGTTGCTTAATGCAATGGTTTTCAAGTTATATTTATAATTAAATGTGCTACTGTACTACTACATTGTGTATCTTATAAAACAACACAAAAAATAAATCTGAAAGTGTACCAAAAAAAGATGAAATTGACCATATTTTAAAATAATGTATAAATACACTCCAAAATCTTTTTGCTCTCACTAAAAAAAAAAAAGTAGTAAAATCATGCCTTTAACAGAGAGCAAGTGATTTAATAAACTTTGTTAAATCTTAGTTTGATTCTTCATTCTCTAGCTATCTGAAGTTCCAATTCTAAGTTCAATAATTTCAATTCTTGGTATTAATGGCTGTCATAACCCCAAAAAAGATACTTCACAAAGACTTTTGGCAAATTTTTTTGGCCCACTTCTTATCAGTTTATTAATTAGATTGTTGCTGTTTTGATTTGGTGATGTGACTGACAACAAGCTTATTCTAGGAATAGAACCTTCTAGGAGCAGAATGGCATTAGTTCTGCCATTTTCTTATTGTTCTCTTGTGTGTACAGTATGTTTCTCCTTAATCCCTGGTTTATTTGCAGGAAAAATTTTAAACTATTTGCTCTTTTTGTTTTAGGTTAATTAAAACTAGAAAACATGATCTGTAATTCCACATAAGCAGACACATACGAGCTCCAATACATTTCAAGAATGTGAAGAATAAATGAAGGAATGAGGATGATATCATCAACCTCTTCTTGTTCTGTAACTTCCATTCTGCCCTTCAGATCCTTCCCATATTATCATGTCCTGTGATTGGCTGAGTTCCTCCAATTCCCTTCTGAAATCTAGTCCTATGGTCTCTTCATATCCTGTCTCATACTAACCACAGGAGAGGTCACAGCAGTTGGGAGGGAGACATGGACCAGGGAGGGCTTCTCAGGGAAAGGTACATCTGAGCTGGACCTTGAATAATGGGCATAATTTTCAAGGAGATGGAGAGAAAAGGTATCCCAGGAAGAGGCAACAATATGAGAACTGTCAACACGAGTGGTGGTTATGTTCATAGACTTTGGAGACGAGCAGGTTTCTGGACTTTGATCCCTAGTTCTGGCCACGATCCTCATCCATCTCACATGTCACCATTGACTCCTTATGTCCACCTTTCTCAGACCTACCCCTTGAATCAGAATTTTTGGGGATGCCACCTGGGCATCTGTATTTCTCAAGCTAGGTTTGAGAATCACCAAAGTAAACCATGGCCATGACCATGTTTATATGGTATTTTTACCCACATCCTGTCACTCCCTATTGCAATATTGCATAGTGGTTCCCTATGGCCTCCTGAGTTAAATCCATGTGCCTTAGTCCAGCCTCTAGCACCCTCACCTCACCCATCTCATCTTGGTGTGCTAAGATATTTTCTTGAGCCAACCCAAACACATCTCCCATTAGCATTTTTTAACACAACATTCCACTCCCTTGATGATTCATCCCCCATCACTTCCTTCAAGGCCCAGCTCAAAACACATAGCCTCCAGGCGGTACTCCCCATATTCTTCTACCCCACCCTGCTTACCTTATAGTCCCGTATCACCTCCAGCTGTAATCTCTTTGTACCACAGTCAAACCTCACCTATTTTAGATCAGCTCAGCATTCCAGTGAATGAAAAAAAAAATCAAATTTGAAGAATGTGGAACTTGCAATACTTTTTAAGTGCATGTATCCACCTAAACTGTTTACTCATAGAGTACTACCAAATGGCAGCCAGGCCAGGTCTGCTTTATTAAGATTTGGGTAAAATTGTAACTAGTACAACAATTAGATACATTATAAGTTAGATACATGTAAGCTAATTCAGTACATGTGAGCTAATGGGTTACTTAAAAACAGTTTTATTAAGTACATTAAGCACTCTCATATATGGAAAGACATACCTGGTGCTATGTCCCCTCACCTGCCATATCCTTTCTCCAACCTCAGGGAAAATGTGCACTTAAAGTACTCCCCATTTTCCTTCACGTAGTCTCGCCAGGAAATTCTTTCATACACACATACACTATCTTCCACCCCCTTCCTATATCTCCTCTCTAGGCCAGCTCTTGATCTGTTATACCAGGAAAAAACCTCTCCACCACTCACCCATATAGTTCTAACTAGTCATTCCTCTAAGAACTTTAAATAATGGGGTCAAGGGATGGTGCTATGGATACACCAGCATCAGAACTGGTGCCATTAACTTCTAAAGCCCTTTAAATGTAAGGGAACAGTGTTTATTAAGTGCCTACTATGGACCAAGTACTATGATATGTGCTAAGCATACAGAATTTCATTTAATCTCCCAAAACATAGGTACTACTATTACCATTTTATAGATGAGGAAGTAGAAGCTCAAAGAATCTAAGTCAGACAAGCTAGAAAGAAGCACACTTACCTCACCTCAAAGTCATCCTTCCCTTATCACTCTGCTCCATAGTCTGGCAAGGTTCATTCAGACTCTCCAAGTCTTCACCAATCTCCTCTTTGATCCTCAAACTCAATTTGTTTTTACTCCAGGACTAACCTTCAAAATACACCAAACAAAGTATTATCTCCATTCATTGTCTTTCAAAGAGTAAAATGGTATTCCAGCCTATCATATTTTTCATTACTAACAGCCACTGTTTCAAACATATCCTGGGTTAAATTGTCTTTTATGATCTGGCTTTAGAAGGAAGGCACCATACATGCCTTCTTTCTACAGGAAAATGCAAACCAAGTTTCCAAAGTTGATTTAAATGTCAGCTTCTGGAATTTGAACCATTAAAGGATTTGTACCCATGAGTGAGCTCCTTTGTAAAGTTGCCCATTTTGTTTCTCCAGTTAGACTGCTTTCTCCTTGAGTACACTACCGTTAATGTTGCCATTAGCTAACAGGTTTTCTTCACATTCCCTGGTATTACCACCTGATTCCTCCCCTGACTCAGTTGCTGCTACCCCACCCCATAACTCAAAGGGTGAGGGGAGCCAGCACCATACTAACAAAATAAAAATTATTTAGAGCTCTCCATAAAAGTTTCGCTGGCACATAAAGAAAGACATAAACCAATTGAATAGAATAGAAAGCCCAAAGATAAACCTTCACATATATGCTCAAATGATTTTTGACAAGGCTGTCAAGACCATTCAATGGGGAAAGGACAGTCTTTCAACAAGTGGCACTGAGAAAACTCAATATCAACATGCAAAAAATGAAATTGAAACTTTACCTTATGCTACATATAAAAATTAACTTAAAATGGATCAAAGACCTAAACATGTAAGAGTTAAAACTATAAAACTCTTAGAAGAAAACATAGAAAACTTCATGACATTGGATTTGGCAATGATTCCTTGGATATGACACCAAGAGCACAAGCAACAAAAGTAGAAAGAGATAAACTGGATTACATCAAAATTTAAAACTTCTATGCATCTAAAAGATGCAATCAACAGTGAAAAGACAACCTACAGAATGGGAGAGAATATCTGCAAGTAATATACCTGTTAAGGGATTAATATACAGAATAAATACAGAGCTCCTACAACTCAGTGATAAAAATAAACTAACAATCCTATTAAAAATTGGGCAAAGGACTTGAATAGACATTTCTTTAAAGATAAACAAATGACCAACAAGCACATGCAAAGATGTACAACATCACTAATTATTAGAGAAATGTTAATCAAAACCACCATGAGTTACCACTTCACACCCAGTAGGATGGCTATTATCAAATAAGTAAATACATACATAACAAGTATTGCAAAGGATGTGGAGAAATTGGAATCCATGTGAAATGTTGGTGAGAATACAAAATGGTGCAGCCACTATGGAAAACAATATGTAGGTTCCTCAAAAAATTAAAAATAGAATTACCATATGACCCAGCAAGTCCACTTCTGGGTATATTCCCAAAAGAATTGAAAGCAGGGTATTGAAAAGATATTTGTTCATCCATGTTCATAGCAACATTACTCATAACAGCCAAAAGGTAGAAACAACCCAAGTGTCCATCAACGCATAAATGTGTAAACAAAATGTGATATATACATACAATGGAATATTATTCACCCGTTAAAAAAAAAAAAAAAGGAAACTCTGACACATACTACAACATTGAAGAACCTTGAGGGCATTATGCTAAATGAAATGAGCCAGATACGAAAGGACAAATATGGTATGATTCTAGTTATAAGAGGTACCTAGAGTGGTCAGATTCATGGGGACACTAAAATGGTGGCGGTTGCCAGGGGCTGGGGGAGAGGAAAATGGGGAGTTGTTGTTTAATGGGTATAGAGTTTTGGTTTTACAAGATGAAAAGAGTTCTGGAGATTGGTTGCATAACAAGGTTAATGTACTTAACACTACTGAACTGTACATCTAAAAAGGTTAATATGGTAAATTTTCTGTTACATGTATTTAGCCACAATTTTTTAAAAAATGCTTCCCTGGCAAAACTGGCTTCAAGATCAGGTAGAGCAATGCAAAGGCATACTTTCTCATGAGTGTTCAGTTTCTGTGTCTATTTCTGTCATCTTTGGAGCAGATGAATATTGCTTTGGAAAATATCTCTAGTCCCTGCTCCCATGTTACTGAGGCAGAAGGTGGAGGGGCAAAAACAGTGGATGTTGAGTTGACAAGACACACTGTGTCAGACAGGGTCTCAGCAGGAAACAGAATTCACCCCAGATATTCAGAGAAATTCTAATAAAGAGAGTGGATAAAGGGATGATGAGGTACCCAGAACACCAGAACTCCACTGTCACCCCTAAAGGTTAAGAAATAAGAGGAGGAAATAGTACTAGAAACTTGAAGGGGGAGCTGCCTGCCAGAAGCTGGAGTCATGGCACCAAGGAAATGGCACCAAACAGAGAAGAAGCAGAGAAGGAATATCCTGAGCTCTATCTCTTCCCACCTTTAAGTATTCTGCAGCAACCTCCCATTGGCTGATCCCAACTGGAAACCAGCCAGCAAAGGACCTAGGCTATATATTCTGCTGGAGTTAGTCTCTGAAGGCACAGAGCAGGGCAGAGAATGGATATGGGGTATATGTGCTAAGGTGGCAAACAGAATAAGCAGATCACTTGGGTCCTAGTCCTAGGCCTGTTACTAACCATGGGATCTTAGGCAAGTCAGTTCACCTATTCAGATTTTTGACCCACTTAGGAATTTGTACAGAGTAACCCCTGTCTTGCTCCCTAATGGGGGGCTCTATGAAACTCAAATAGCAAATGACAAACTCTTTTTTACGCTACAAAGTACTGTTAAACACGGAAAAATAATGTTTCTTCCACTCTTTTGTAACCCTTTTCTTCTCTACCTGGGAACATCAGAAAGCAATATGGCATAGTAGGAAAAACTAAAGTGGTAGGTGGTAGGTGGGATATATGTTGGTCTCAAGCAAGTGACTTTTCCTCTCTGGTCTCAGTTTTTGCATGTATCAATATCTAAACTATATGTTCTTATCAATGCCCCTGCTAATTCCAGAGATTTTTCAGTAATATGTACAAACCCACACACGGTCCTTGTCCGCCCTCTGCCTCAATTCACACACATACATTTGCTCAGACCCAGTAATTTGTTTTTGCTTTCATAAAACCAATATGCCACTCATGAGAGTGGGAGCCAGGGCATTGTTACTTTGTTTCTTTTACATCGTATCATTAACGGGAGACCAGTTATTCCTGGGATAATCACCTAAGGCAATATTGTCCAGCATGTGTTCATCTAGAATGTTAACAAGTGTTACAAGGGGGGAAAAGTCAAATTTGTCTGGAAAGTGCTGGGATAAACAAAGATAAACAGGCACCTTTACTGCAGGACTTCTCATAGCCTTTAATGTTCGAATATATGTTGTGAATTTCTGAGTACTCTAGTAGTAAAATATATGGCATCTTCCTTTTTCTTTTGTTCAATTTATTTGACCGTTGTGCCCACAGCATCTCAAGTTCTTTTGGAATGATCTGAATCGCTAAACCAAGTCATATATCCAGACAACCTCTTTGTACATTTATACCTCAGCCCCCAATAATGCTATATTCACAGTTAAAAATATATTTTAGCCCATAACATATGCTCTCTCTCTCTCTCTCAGTTCCTGCTCTGGTGACCCCTGCAGTTGGTGGTGCTTCCAGATAGATTTTTGCAAGGATTAGGAGGCATCAAAAGGCATAATTTCTTTTTGTTTTGTTTTTTCAAGATTCCTTGTATGGTATTTATTCTTTTTTTATTTTTTATTTATTTTTCTTTTTAAAATTTATTTATTATTATTTTTCCTTTATATGGTATTTATTCTTTTTTATAATATGAATATTATATTATTTGCTAGTATACAACATAGTGATTCGATATTTTTATAGATTACACACCATACAAAAAAAGGCATAATTTCTAACTCAAATCAGAAAAAGCACTCCAGAATGACATTAATACAAGGCAGTCCCTTGGTACCTGGCACTATTTAAGCAAGATGAAATGTGGCTGCTGTATGTGCACTAATAATAATTCACATTTGAAGAGCAGTTCACAGTTGCAAAGAGCTTTCACATGCACCATGCCATTTCTGAACAATTGAGGTAGGTATGACCATCTCCATTTTACAAATGAAAAAGAGCAAGATTATGTATATCTTCCAAGGTTACTCAGCAGAGCCAGGACTCAAAAGCAGGTTGAGACATTTCACATGCTAGTGTTTCCAGACTTTGGCCCTGTCTCCCAATGGATGTTCACAGTTGATGTGGTAGTGCTTCCCTCATAAACATGGTTAGGGTTATCATATAGATGACGTGTCTTACAGTCATGGCATCTTAGAGTCAAAGAGAAATCTTTCTTTTCCCCAAATTATGCCAGATTGCTGTTTTGAAACCTGCTTTTATCATCCCCCATATTTCTTGGCATCATTACATGTCAACAGATAAATTTCCACAATATATTTAGTGGATGCTAAACACTCCCCTGACTGGATGTACCTTATGTTTTTAACCACATACCTATTGCTGGCCATTTAAATTGTTTACAACTTTCCTCAACTACAAACAGCACTGAGCAACAGATATTAATTGAGGAAGTGAGGTCCTACTCGGTGCCAGACATAGTGCTAGGTGCTAGAGATAGAGCAATGAACAAAATAGATATGGACCCAATCTTCCAGGGATTGATAGTATAGTAGGGACAGGAGGCATTATACCAGTAAAAACATTAATAAATATTTATAGGGATTTATAACATCAAACACTATGAAGGAAAAGAAAAATCTTTCTTGGGATTAGGCAAGCATGGAAGGCTTCTCTAAGGAAGGGGCAATTAAGCTCTGTAGGATAAGAAAGAAAATAGCCAATGAGGAGAAGGCTGCACGGAAGTAGATTCCCCCAAGTAAAGTATGAAGTACCCACTCTCTTGCTTATATCGAATAGTCTCCTTTTTCTTTACCAATCTGCTTGGGCTGGGGGGCTCATTATTTTTTAGTTAGCATTTAAAAAATTATTTGTAAGGTTGAACATTTATTTTTACTTCATGCTGTTTCCTCTCCACCAGAAGAGCTAATCAATAGCATTGTGTTCTCAGCTGTGACCAGGTCGGGTCGGCTACACATAACCATACCATAAACCTAGGGGGAGTGGTTCTCAGAGTATCCCCCCACCTCTGGAAACTTTAGAGTACACTGGCATCACCTGGGAACTTGTTAGAAATATAAATTCTCAAGCCAAGACCAAGTAAATCAGAAACTCTGGGGCTGGGGCCCAGCAATCTCTGTTTTAACAAGCCAGCCACAAGATTCTGATGTATGATTAAGTTTAAAACACACTTTCAAGGAGACACTCAACAGATATTTGGGAATGGATATAGGTCATCTGGCCAATCACTCCACCAAAGATGCAAATCAGAGAATATGGGCCCCAGTTGCAGAAAGGAGAAAAAAAAAAAACAAAAAAACAAGAGTTCATTCATCCATTTATCCAACAAATATTTTTTGTATTACCTACTATGCACCAGACACCATTCTAGGTACTGAAGAGTCAATAAAGAAGTAAGACAAGGGTCCCTGCCCTCACAAAGCTAATTGTCTAGTGGAGCAATTCCTTGTCAAAGTGAGTTGGATAGCCAAGGAAAGACCTAGCTTGCACTTTTTTTGAACTCTCGAAGATCAGGAAAAACGGAGCAATGATAATATAAGTACCTTCTGGTTAGTATAGGGGAACCAAAAGCAGAAAGAGAGAAGTGGACACAGTTGGTCCATCCAACTTGGTCCTGCCCAAATTCCTTTACAGACTGCTCCACAACAGAGGTAAATTCCAGATGGGAGAGATGCCAAGGTTCTGCACAGTTCTCATTACCTACGTGATTTCTCTAAATTGCATGCATCTTTTCCCTTTTCTAGGCAGATAGCCACGACTTCCTTGGATTCCTGAAGTGTGCCCCGAGGATTTACAGTTCTATGTGAATGTGATACATAAAATAGAGTCACCTTGACTTTGCCTTTATCTGGCTTATGTAAGCTCTAACCTTTTACTGCAGTGCAACAGAACTGCCAGATCCATTTTGTCTAGGAACATAAACAAACATTCTGATTCTAAATAATATATGGGGGCCCTGGTGACTGTGAGAGCATGATCACCTGCAGGGCGTCAGGAATTAAGCTACTGATCCAAGCCCTGGTATGGAAGGAAATACCAAGCTCTGGCTCAGCTCCTCTTCCCAGGAGAACTGCTCCTTGCAGTAAGAGCTTTGCAAAGAGCTCCAAAACTTTTCCTTCTTCTGACTGTAAACCAGCAAAGCCATCCAGAGAAGGGGTCTGATGAGCTCACTATCCCACCAAATGCCACAGCCTTGAACTGTATTTTTCTAAAAATAAATTTATTTATTTATTTTTGGCTGCGTTGGGTCTTCATTGCTACACACGGGCCTCCTCTAGTTGTGGCAAACGGGGGCCACTCTTCGTTGTGGTGTGCAGGCCTCTCCTTGCGGTGGCTTCTCTTGTTGCGGAGCACGGGCTCCAGGCGCGCAGGCTTTAGCAGCTGTGGCACACGGGCTCAGTAGTTGTGGCTCGTGGGCTCTAGAGCGCAGGCTCAGTAGTTGTGGCACACGGGCTTAGTTGCTCTGCGGCAGGTGGGATCTTCTCAGACCAGGGATCAAACCCGTGTCCCCTGCACTGGCAGGCAGACTCCCAACCACTGCACCACCAGGGAAGTCCTGAACAAACTTTTAAAATTCCTCTTTTCTAACCCAGAAGAAATAAATCGAAAAACAGAAGGAATGAGTTAGGCTGCTACTAGTTTTCTCTCCCCCCAGAGCAGGATTTCTCAACCTCGGCACTCTTAATGTTTTAGGCCAGATAAGTATTTGTTGTAGAGGACTGTCCTGTACCCTGTAAGATGTTTAGCCATCCTTGGCCCCCAGCCACTAGATGCCAGTAGCTTCCCCCACCCAAATTGTGACAACCAAAAATATATTGCGATATTACCAGTGTTCTCTGAGCAGGGCCAGGGGGCGGGGTGCAAAAAATCACCTCCAATTGAGAACCAGTGCCCTAGAAATTAGAGCAGTTAGAGATCCTGGACATTAACTATTGGGAGACCACACAGACTATATTTTCCAAACCTAATGGATCAGATGAGTCTAAATACAGAGGACACCACTCCAGGGTTCACATCAATAATTTGGATAGTTAACTGCCTTCTACCTATATTTTCTCAACTGCCTCCATTGATTTTAAACAACCCAACATCATTGGAGCAATGCTTTCACTCACTACATATGAATTCCTGAGGGCCAACATTTAGGGGGCCCAAAATCAAATTATGATGACTACCTTTTACAAATGTATGGCACTTCGTGTTTTCCATATCTGTCACTTTATTTGAATTCAGTTCAACATTCATTGGTTGTTTTCTATGCACCAGGAGCTTTTAATCTTCATACCCCCTATATTAGTTTACTGTGGCTGCTATAACAAATTACCACATACTTGGTGGTTTAAAACAACATAAATTCATCCTCTCTCAGCTCTGGAGACCAGAAGTGTGAAATCAAAATCACTGGGCTGAAATCAAGGTGGTGACATGGTTACACTTCCTCTAGAGGGTCTAGGGGAGAATCTTCTATTCCTTGACTCTCCCAGCTTCTGGAAGCTGCCAGAATCCCTTGACTTTTAACCACATCACTTTAATCTCTGCCTCTGTGGTCACATTACCTCTTCCTTTTCTGTGTATTATTAAATCTTCTTCTTTTTCCCTCTTATAAGGATATGTATGATTACATTTAGGGCCAACCAAATAATCCAGGATAATTTCTTCGAATCCTTAATTTGACCACATCTGACTCTTCTTTGGTGGTGGTGGTGTTTTGTTGGGTTTTTTCCCCTGGTTTTTGGCCATATAAGGTAACATTCACAGGTTCCACAGTTTAGGGTATGGATATTTTTTGGAGGAGGGAGGGCTATTATCAGCCTACCACCCTTGTGAAGCAGGTAAAGATTATTATTTCCATTTTATAGATGAGGAAATACTGGCATAAAGAAGTTAAATCACTTACAAGAGGTTGCATGGTGAGAGACTGGTAGAGGTGGGGCAAGAAACCAGGGCTTCTAATTCCTCTTTTTAATTAACTATGTCCCGGAAGGATAGAGACCTATTTCCCCTTCCTCCAGTAAACATAGTGAAAGGCCCTGTGGAGTCTGTATAATCATGAGGGATTAGGTAGAGTTTCTAGGTTAGGGAGGATTCTGGAAAAAAAATCTCATATCATGCTGAGAGGTTTAGGGGTAGGCAAACACATAGACTCTCCCAAGATATTGGAACAGCACAAGGGAAACAAAAGGAGATTTAACCCAGCATGAGAAGGCAAACTGTAGCCTTTTAATATTCATTGAGCCCATGACAACATTCTGTTTCACCTGCTATTCAGCATTACACATAGGCAGCACTGAGTAGGCATATGCTATATACAGTTTTGCAAAACTTTCTCACACAATAGTCTCCAGTTGGATTCTCGCAACACCTCTGTACGGTAGGGCATTATCGTCATTCCATTTTATAGATGAGGAAACTGAGGTTTGAGAAGTGATTTTCCCAAGCTGGATAAAATCTAAGCCTTCATCCTCTTATCACAATTGTCTCTTCTAAATATTATCTCATTTGAGAATTACATATCCAGATCTCTTACAAAGTTATGACCCATAGCTACTGAGATGTCAATATAGATGGCCAGTGTCACTTTACATGTAGTTCAACCCTCAAGAGACTCAAATACCCTTCAGGCACTTTTCATGTAATTCAGATTCATGAACAACAGGTGGCAGTAAGACCCTTGGGTAAGTGGTTTGAATGATCAAATTTAAACTGTTAGGTATGCTTACCTTAGACTACAGCAAAAATTGTGGATTTCTAGGACTTTACATTTTAGAAAAAAATACTACACTTTGCTGGTCTATTTTAAGTAGTAGTATGTTCAGATATGCTTAAAGGTCAGGCACACAAAATCATTTAAAGAAAATGAAATATATCTATATATATAATTTCTTGTCTTTTGAAATAATCCCTGTTATCAACTACAGTTTAACTAAAGCTTGGTCTTATTCTCAGACATAATTAGAATTTTCCATTTTACTTCACTCTAAATCTTTATTTTTAAATCAAATTTCCTTCCTGACTAGTACAGGGCTTCAGGATTTCTCTTTGCCTTACCAACAAAAGAGTTACGGGCTCTTTTTCTCAGGTGGAAACAGCTTTTATTCTTTTGCACTTTCTAAGATTTCAGGGAAAGAACTTCTCGAATGAGAAAAGAGTAGGCAAGACAGTTTCTCCTTTTGAGTTTCCTATCTCTATCTTTTCTGCTTCTCAGCAGAAAATCAAACAACAATGTGTTATTACTGAAAGCATAGAGCCCCATAGCTTTTCTTACTATAAGAATGAGGTAAATTTTCAATCTAGTCCTAAAAATATACTGTTTTAGTCTGTTAGGGCTGCTATAACAAAATACCATAGATGGGTAGCTTATAAACAACAGACATTTATTTTTCACAGTTCTGTAGGCCGGGAAGTCCAAGATCAAGGCATCAGCAGATTCTGAGTCTAGTGAAGACCTACTTCGTGGCTCATAGGCATCCAACAAAACATCGACAGACATCAGACTGTGTCCTCACATGGCAGAAGGGGCTAGAGAGCTCTATGGAGTCTCCTTTATAAGGACACTAATCCCATTCATGAGGGTTTCACTGTCATGACCTAATGATCTCCCAAACTCCCCACCTCCTAATATTGTCACATTGGGCATTAGGTTTCAATATTTGGAGGGACACAAATATCCAGTCTATGGAAGACAGCAACATCCATCCTCCTAGCAGACATTTCCAATGGTAACTAACCTCTGGCTTAGTGTAACTTAAAATTTACATGTGATGAGTTTCCTTAGCAACTCTCTAAGTACCTGCAACATCCACATATTACCTTCTGCCACAGATGGGGTCTTTTCTTTTTCCAAGCTAAGAGATACAAACTTAAGGCCACACCAAAACAACAAATCAAAAACCCCACACATTTAAGTGTTTTTTATAAAGAAATATTCAATGGCTGCATCACAGATAAACTGGCACATCGTAGTAAACAACGTCCAGGTTGTCACCAACCTTAATGATGAGGCTGTCTAGACTTGCCACTCTGCTAGGAATTGTGAGAACTCAGGAGAAATGTAAGCTACGGTTCCTGTTTCAGGAGTTTTACAATTCACTTGAGATGAGATTCCTAAATGAAGCGTATCTATAATATAAATATAATGTATACATAAGTACCTATTCAAAAGAGTGATTGCAGATAGTATGAAGCATAGTGGATTATGGTAGACAGGCAGGTCTCATGGAGAAGAACTTAAACGTTGGATAGGTTTTACATGCGCATGTATTGATACAAGAGGCAAGAATCGTTCAGGTGGAATGAATAAGGCTCACAAAGGCAGAGAGGTGAGAACCTGGTAGGATTGCAGGTCAGAATAGAGACTTGCCTGGATAAAGCAGAAATCAGGATGGAGAAATATAGCCAAGTTATATCATGTATGGTCTTAAAGGCAGAGAGTTTAGAAAATATGTTTGGCTTATAATACTTTTCGCTGTCCCAGTATGCAGACTGGGCTCTCGAAGTAAGAATGAAGGCTTAGGTCAGAGAAGGTCTGCAATGAGAATTAGTTACAGAAAAGAAGCCAGGTGTGGGGAACTGAAGAGAGTCAATCCATGAGAAGAGGAGAAAAAGGAGGGACCATGACCTTGAGCCAAGGAGAAGAAAGCCATCAGCACTAATAGCAGCCCAAAAAGAGTTGGAGAAGGATGGTGATTTCTGTTTGGTATGGTTAGTCTCAGAGGATGATAGATACATGCACAGAAGAGACAACTGAAGATGCTGTTTCAGGTGGGGAAGAGAGTTAAAGGAAAAGTATCCTTACCTCTTGGAGCAATTGAGCACAGCCCATCAATAACGTTAGAGTACCCAGGTCCAATGCGGCACCTTCTATTGTTCCTCCAAATGTTCAATGCCATTTTTCTTCCCCTCCCACGGATCATGCATTGAATGGCTGTCACATCGTTTGGGAAACTTGACTGCAACACTGTCATTTCATGGGCAGCAGTAAGAAGGCTTATACCAAAGTCCTAGCAGAAGACAATTTTAAGATAAGATATGCACTTGTCATACCTTCAGTGAGCATCTGTCAGCTTCATCATAGGCTGCACATAGAGAATTATTTTCTAATCCTTAACACTCTGGTTTCCCCATGCTGCTTCTCCTGAGTGGATTGAGACATGCCAATTAAGCTTAGTTTATTTGACTGCATTTATGTAATCACCCCACTGTCCATAAAGTGACAGGTGAAACAGAAAGTATTTTCCAGATTGGTCAGCTTGCCTAAGACCATTGAGAACTAGAGAGAGAGTCAAGCTATAAAATATCTTCTTGCAGTAAGGAGAGCCATGTTCATAAAACATGTTGATTTCTTTCCCTTTACAGAGCTATATTCAATATAACCTGTAAAAAATAGATCAGAGGTTCCTGTCATATTCAAGGCACTGGTCCAGAAACCAGCAAACAAAACCTCAGCAAGATATCTTAAATCCTCTTTACCAGCTGAGGCAGTTGGTTATAAATGAACGATTAAAGGAAACGGTATCTTCAAGGTCACCAAAGAGGCTGCTCTGCCTCTTATCCCAAGGGTTGTAGGTAGGATATAGTCTTTTAAGAGTACGGACTTCAGGGGCTTCCCTTGGTGGCACAGTGGTTAAGAATCCGCCTGCCAATGCAGGGGACATGGTTTCAAGCACTGGTCGGGGAAGACCCACATGCCTCAGAGCAACTAAGCCCCTGCACCACAACTACTGAGCCTGCGCTCTAGAACCCACGAGCCGCAACTACTGAGCCAGCGTGCCACAACTACTGAAGCCTGCGCGCCTAGAGCCCACGCTCCACAACAAGAGAAGCCAACTACTGAAGCCTGCGCGCCTAGAGCCCATGCTCCACAACAAGAGAAGTCACCGCAATGAGAAGCCCGCGTACCGCTGCGAAGAGTAGCCCCCGCTCGCCACAACTAGAGAAAGCCCGTGTGCAGCAATGAAGACACAACACAGCCAAAAATGAAAATAAATAAATTTATTTAAAAAAAAAAAAAGAGTATGGACTTCATAGTTTGACTGCCAGTGTTCAAATCCCAGATCTGCAGTTTAATAGCTCTGTGACCTTGAGTGAGTTATGTCAGCTCTCTGAACTTCAGTCTTATAAGATGGAGATAATAACAATATTTAGCTCATAAAGAGGATTAAATGAATCAACGTATTTCAAACATGTCATGATATCTGACATAAGTGTTTGGTAGATGTTATGATTACAATCATTTCCATTTTTTCCAGCCATATGGCTTTTTGTCATCACTTTCCTGGGTATTAGCAGGTACCTAGAATTCTAATGCTTATAATTACTAAGAACTTTTATTAATACAAAATACATTCACTTAAAGACGCAGATGTAGAGAATGGACTTGAGGACACGGTGAGGGGGAAGGGTAAACTGGGACGAAGTGAGAGAGTGGCATGGACTTATATATCCTACCAAATGTAAAACAGATAGCTAGTGGGAAGCAGCCGCATAGCAAAGGGAGATCAGCTCGGTGCTGTGTGACCACCTAGAGGGGTGGGATAGGGAGGGTGGGAGGGAGACGCAAGAGGGAGGAGATATGGGGATATATGTATATGTATAGCTGATTCCCTTTGGTATAAGGCAGAAACTAACACACCCTTGTAAAGCAATTATACTCCAATAAAGATGTTTAAAAAAATACATTCACTTATACCCTTGTACCAAATGTAGCAGATGCTATCATGCCTATACTTCTTTACTCTTACCACTTCAGAGCATGCTACCCTACCCCAAACCCCTACTGCCAGCATGTGCATTTCTTTCACTGAGGATTTTCTCTGGATAGTGAAGCCCACTTTACCAACCTGTGTGTCAGGTAGGACGTACCGAGGTGTTAACGGCCCTCAACCAAAGACTGACAGGAGTTGGTGTCGCCTCACCCCTCAGTGGGATCACTCTGAAGCGGATGTCTTACACTGCCTCCCAGACTTTCCCCTCAAGGCTGAAGCCCTGGTCACTCTCTGTGGTAGCTAGTTTGATAATGCTACCTTTAATCCCTGCTTTCTTCCCTTCCTTGTTTCACCGCCCCATTCTTCTATTCTCAAACAAACTGCTTATACTTGAATCCTTGTTGAGCTTGGGAAGCCCAAACTAAGATCTTCTCATAAACCTGCGAGATAGGTAAGGGTAAACATCATAATTTTGCAGTAGGTAAACTGAGTTGTGGGTCATGTGGGTATTTAATGGAAAAGCTGGGCCTGGAACCAAGTCTCTTGTTACCATATATATTCTTTTTCTGTTACCAGAGTATATATCATAGCTTTTTCCAGCTGCGCACAAACAGACTAATAATGTCAGTAATCCCCCATTATCCTTCTCCTCATTGCATATCAGTTGATCTCCCGAAAGTATGTCTGGACAAGGCAAGAAAGGGTCACATTCCAACCGACTGATATCATTGAACTTTTCCATGTGTGAAAGGAATATTTATCAGTTTGTTCTTTAAGTGTCTGATCTTAACTAGCCATCTACCGAATGAAAATAGAATTATCTGTCAGAGTCTGGAAATGGATTGTTCTAGTTCATCAGAGTCTAGCTAATAAAGAAGTTGTGAATTAGCTGAAACTGATTTTTTAAAGTAACATTTAGCACAGTTGTCACATTGAATGCAAATTAAGCTTCCTTTGATGATTTAGAAGGAAACTGGGGAACCAACGTTGCCTCAGGATCATGTGTGTACATATCAATACATATGAATTCTCATTACATTGGAAGACATACAAAAGAGCTGGGTGCTGACGGTTCCTCAGTGGATGCACCACTGGGTAATAAGGATTTATTTATGTGATGTGCCCTCCTTTCTGGGCCATCTCTATGTTCCGTATCTCCTACCCAAAAAGGAAGTACCCTGTAACCGTGGATTCTATAACTGAAGCTAGTTAGACTGAGCATCTGCTAGATGTAGAGCACAAGAAGGTTCTGTACATTGGGGTCTCTTATTTGGAGAGCCTCTTTAATTAATGGCCATCTGGTCCCCCATAAAGGATTGTAATTAGGAAAGCAGTGTATGAGCAGATACATCAGTGAAAACCTTGCCTGTGCTTGCCTTCCCTCCAAGATACTCAGTACTCAGGTGAATGGCAAGGTCACATTGGGCTATTTTTATTTTTCATAAAAAATGATTTGGGTCTAGAGGTTGGGATAAAATAAATCACTGATCCAATTAAGTGGCAGACACAGGACTTACTAACATCTGAATGCTCCTTACCGAATGTGATTCAGCACAGATCTTCTGTTTTCATTGTCCCTGTTTTTTCCAGTTGATTTTAAGCTCTGCGTGACAGTAATAGAGGCTCCCTGCAGCTTTGGGATAGATAAAAGAACTGAACAAGCCCCTTGGCTTTGTCAAAAGGATCTGCACATGTCTTTTTCACTACAAACATAAGTGAAAACTTCTATCACAGTTATTCCTTAAGAGAATAATAAAAGGAGGATTCTTCATTCAATCTCCCAAAGAGGAGTTGCCGAGTTAGAAGTCATCTCTGATGCAATGTTCAAATCTGTGGATGTGATCAAAACAGAAGTTTGTCTTCTCATGCGAAAGTAAACAATAAAAGGGGCTCTACCCTGACCCTTGCTGCCTACCTTAACTCCTGCATCTGCACGACCCATGGGTTAAAGCCTTCAGAGTCCTGGGCATTAGGTATAAGGTGTTCATGAGATCAGAAACTGAGGTTGTGGGAATGAGGTACAACCCAATGATATGCTTAAATTATGGACCTCAGCTATGGCTTTAATATATTTCTCTGAAAGGTGCAATAATAGGGGTATCATTTTAGAACAGTGCAGTGCAACAGGAAGCACACTGTCAACTACCTCCTGGCTTTGTAGTAACTTGGATGTTACTGTAAAAAGTGACCCTTCACCTTTCCCAACCTCACCTTACAACCTCAGCAACATCACTTACCTACAACGCAGCTAAGAACCAGGAACAAAACAAAGAGGATATCTGAGCATCATATCCATGCATTGTAATGTGTGTGCTTCCCTCAAGGCGAACCTAGATAGGATTTGATTCAGAATCTATACACCTGTATTTTTCGTATAATTCTAACCAAGTTTGGATACCTCCGATCCTACCAAAGATTAGGAACATCATGTCAAATGCTAGACAGTGGATGTTAAAACAAAGACAAGAGAATACTTAGAGCAAGGGGACAGAGAGGAGAAAAAAAAACTAGGAAAAAGCTGACAAAATAATTCTCTGCAGTCTGGGAACATTTAGTGTTGGAGCAAATATTCTTATAGCCTGTAATAGGCCCTGAGGGTATTACTGGATACAGCACAGTGAGAAGATGAAAATCATAGCATGCACCCTGAGTCATCGAGAAAAGATGAAATTATATTCAATATATTCTGTTTAAGGAGGCAAGGAAGTGTGCAATACACGTTAGAAAACGTTTTATCCAAAATGATTAAATTCAAATCATTGCGATGCAAAGAGGTAACTTTGAACTCCAGAAAACTCTACTATCCAGAAAAATCCTTTTTTAAGAGCTCCATGTGTTGTGGTTTCACTCTATATCATTCTGACCTCATCTTTTAGAGCCTTGGTCACCTCTTGGTGAAAGATGATGATTTTGCATCTTACGCTCCTTTTTGCAGTGGAAAAATACATGTTCCTATTTTTGCCAAGTTTTAACAACTCTTGGAAAGAAAGGGGGATCTCTATTTTTAATTGCATATTTTGTATGCTTCTAAGGGGTCATAAAGTGCCCTCATTCTTATATTAGCAGTGAATTTCCAGTAAAAATTCTGGTGCAAATATAGATACCCCCCCTCCAAAGTAAAAGCAAATTACCCACAATGCATCTTTGCAGTAGAATGTTCATCCAATTAGATTGCAAGGCAATTAGTATGATTACTCATCTGTATACTCAGTACTTAGTTTCCACTTTGCCTGCAGCAACTGCAGCTTTGACAATTTATCTGACAGGTCCACAACCTACATTTCTGAAAATGCCAAAGAAACGGAAGCTACCTGTATTTGTAAGGTATAGTTCAGAGATTTTGGAAAAGGGTGAGAATAATGGGCCCAGAGCAGAGGGAGAGAGAATTGAGATGGAGAGGAAACTGTATGGCTGAATTCTAAGCGCTACTATCATGACTTAAAAAGTACCTCTAAGGGGCAATACTGCAGGACAGATTTAGGGGGGAAAATGATAAGGTCAAGATGGCAAAAGAAAGTTGGCATGAATTTTCCAGTAAGTAAAAAGGTCAGATTCCAGAGGAAGTAGCCAGTGCAAGCCAGATAAAGCAAATCTGATTCTTTTTTTTTTCTTTACTTAGACTTTGGTGGCAGGGGTGGGGAGGGGAATTAGAGAAGCAACAGGAGTAGCCTTTGAGGGATCTCAGCCTTCAGTATTAAGGAGTCCAGACTAGGAAAGGTAGGTGAACTGCAGAAAGTGGTAAGTATGGACTGAGAGAAAAGGACCACTAAGGTAAACCTAGATACCAGAGGTATTATGTAGCATGGTGGGAATCTTTTCCCACCACCCATCAACATTCAAATGCCCATGGGTATCCACTAGGCCTAAGTCTAAGCAAGAAGTCCTATGTGGGGAGACATACAGAGGTCAGGGTTCTTTTTAAGGCTCTCTGGAGAGAAGTGTCTTAAACCAAGCTTCCAGGACAAGCCCTGGATTCAGTGACCCAGTTAAAACTTTGTTGGTGAGAGTGACATCAGCAAATTGTCAGGGTAGGCAGCTCCAAACTCCTGTCCCTTCTCAGAAACATTGAAAACCAGCAGAAAGTCATAATCAACTTTGTCAGAAATCTGGAAAACAGTCAAAGATTTACAGAAACCAAGAAAGCACTGAATCAAGAAAAAAAATCAACTTCCATATTGTAAGAAAGCTATGTGGCATTTTTACTGCCCTTGCTCCACCCCCTCCCTAGCTCAGCAGTGGTTTTGAAGACAGCAACTCCCATTTCTTGTGTGAGACCCTAATCCCTGGTTCTAGAGGGAGCAGAGCAGACCTTATCTGCGACTTATTATGTTTATCTGTTCTAAACTGTCTATGGGCTTCCCGAAAGGACTGATGCAAGGCACTCATCTCTGTTTCACCTAACTCAGAAATCACTCAGGACAGTAAAATGGTGGACTTTGCCCAAAAACACTGTAAGGCAAATGAAAACCCTGCAGACACCTGGGGCAAAAGATTGTGGTTTGACAAACAATAGACTGCCTAACGCCTGAAAGGATATTTGGGGAGAGAGATTTTTTTGGAAAGTAGGACATTCAAAAGCACCCATGTATACTGGGGAATCTAGAAAGCCATACACATTCCCAGAGTAGGACACATGTTCAGAAAAGACCTCAAAAGACCCTAAGTTTTCACCTCTGGCTGATCTCTGAGCTCAGTGTAAGCAGGAAGTGAAGGCTAAGCCAGAGTTATAAACAGTCTAGCTACGTTTTGAAAGAGTGTCCCAGCATAGAACCAATCTGCAAAGACTGGGAAAAGTGGATTTTTGGCTTTTTTAACTATTGGGGTGTGTGCCTGTGTGTGTGTATTCTGGAGTTAAAGGAAATCTCTGTCAAAACATTAGGTGAACACTAACTGAAGGAACAGAGACTTCACTGAACACACATGACAAGGAATACAGTCTTTGCAAAAATAGTTTGGAAAAGTAATTAAACAAATGGACAACTACAGCCTTCCACAGTCAAAAAGAGCAAATCCTAGAGAAGGGGAAAAATTTGGTTTCTAGAGATGGATGACATTATAATATTCAATGTCCAATTTTCAACAAAAAGTTACAGGGTACACAAAGAAACAGGAAAGTATGGCCCATTCACAGGAGAAAAGAAGTAGACAGAAACCACCTCTGAGGGAATCTATTGTTAAGAGATAAAATCATAGTTCTAAGCTCCTACATTAAAAAAAAGAAAAAACCTCAAATCAATAACATAAATTTATGCCTTAAAGAACTAGAGAAATAAGAGCAAAGTAAATGCCTATCTGGCAGAGAAAAGGAAATAATAATGATTAGAGTAGAGATAAACAAAATAGAGAACAGAAAAATAACAGAATCAAAGAGCCCAAAAGTTGGTTCTTTGAAAAGAAGAACAATATTGACAAACCTTTAGGTAGACCGACAAAGAAAAAAATGAAATAATACAAAGAAATAAAATCAGAAATGAAAATGGGGACATGACTACCAGCCTTACGGAAATAACAAGGATTATTAGAGAATGCCATAAACAACTATATCACAGCAAATAAAATGACCTGGATGAAATGGACAAATTCCTAGAAACTTACAAATTACCAAAACTGACTGAAGAAGAAATAGAAATTCTGAACAGTAAATATATTGAATTTGTAATAAAGCAAAACATCTTAGCAAAGAAAAATTCAGGACCTGATGCCTTCACTGGTGAACTCTGCCAAACATTTAGAGAGTAATTAACACTAATTCAAACTTCTCAAAAAACAAAATAGGAGAAAGCTCCCTAACTCATTGTATGAGGCTAGCATTACTCTGATAAAGACATCACAAGAAAACTACAGAACAATATATCTTATGAATATACATTCAAATATCCTCAACAAAATACTAGCCAACTGAATACACAGCATATTAAAAGGATTATATACCATGACCAGGTGGGATTTATCCCAGAAATGCAAGAATGGTTCAACATAAGAAAATCCATCAGTGTAAAACATAACTTAAAAGAAAGGAGGAAAACCACATCATCATCTCAACTGATGCAGAAAAGCTAATAAAGAAATTAAGCGAAATGTCAGGATGCAAAATCAACATACACCAACAATGAAGAATCCAAAAAGGAAATTATTTAAATAATTCCATTTACCATATTGGTCAAGAGAATAAAATATCCAGGAAAAAATTTACCCAAGGAGTGAAAGACATATACTGAAAACTTTTTAAAAAAATGCTGAAAGAGGGCTTCCCTGGTGGCACAGTGGTTGAGAGTCCGCCTGCTGATGCAGGGGACGCG
>NC_041234.1:86674097-86680452 GCF_002837175.3 Physeter macrocephalus | reverse complement strand
ATGCCATGGAGCGGCTGGGCCCGTGAGCCATGGCCGCTGAGCCTGCGCATCCGGAGCCTGTGCTCCACAACAGGAGAGGCCACAACAGTGAGAGGCCCGCGTACCGCAAAAAAAAAAAAAAAAAAAAAAAAAAATGCTGAAAGAAATTAAAAGAAACCTCAACAAATGGGAAGACATTCTATACATTCTGTGTTCATGGTTTACAAGATTTAATATTGTTAATATGTCAATTCTGCCTTAAAGGGATATACAGATTCAATGCAATCTCTATCAAAATTCCAGCAGCCTTTTTTTTTTTTTGCAGAAATGGAAAAGCCAATTCTCAAATTCATGTGGATTTGCAAGGGGTCCTAAATAGCCAAAACAATCTTGAAAAGGAAGAACAAAGTTAGAGGACTCACACTTCTGATTTCAAAACTCCCTACAAAGCTACAGTAATCAATACAGCATGTCACTGGCATAAGAACTAACATACAAATCAATGGAATAGAATTAAAAGTCCAGAATAGACCATGTAGACTTCAAGATCAAGATGGAAGAATAGGAGGATGCTGGGCTCACTTCCCCTCACGAACGCATGAAGATTACAATTATGTGTAGAGTGACTCTCGCTTAAATAGACCTGGCTAGCAGGCTGGCTTTTCTAAACCAAAGCTGTGAAGAAAGATCCACATGGAGTCTGGTAGGAAGGGAGAAGTGATCTGGTCGGGGCCCACACCCCTAGTGGGGGACCCAGAAGAGGAAGGGGATATCACAGACTCAAGTCTCCTCCCTGCAGAACGAGATATTCAAGCCATATATTGGGCACCCCAGATTAGCCAGATAAAGAGTTCAAAACAATAGTAATAAGAATGCTAGGGCTTCCCTGGTGCCGCAGTGGTTGAGAGTCCGCCTGCCGATGCAGGGGACACGGGTTCGTGCCCCAGTCTGGGAAGATCCCACATCCTACGGAGCAGCTGGGCCTGTGAGCCATGGCCGCTGAGCCTGCGTGTCCAGAGCCTGTGCTCCGCAACAGGAGAGGCCACAACAGTGAGAGGCCTGCGTACCGCAAAAGGGACACAGGCTCAAGCTCTGGTCCAGGAACATCCTACATGCCACGGAGCAGCTAAGCCCATGTGCCACAACTATTGAGCCTGTGTGCCACAACTACTGAAGCCCATGTGCCTACAGCCCATGCTCCGCAACAAGAGAAGCCACCGCAATAAGAAGCCCGCCCACCACAATGAAGAACAGCCCCCACTCGTGGCAACTAGAGAAAGCCTGCATGCAGCAACGAACACCCAACGCAGCCAAAAATTTTTTAAAAAGAAGAATACTAAATAGATGTGCACAGTGAGAATTTTAACAAAGAACTAGAAAATATAAAAAAAAAACAGTCAGAGCTGAAGAATACAATAACTGAAAAGAAAAATACACAAGAGGGAATTAACAAAAGATTAGATGATATAGAATAAAACATGTGTGATCTGAAGGATAGAATAGTGGAAATCACCCAATCAGAAGGGCAAAAAGAAAAACAAATTTTGAAAAAATGAGAATAGTTTAAGGGAGCTCTGAGACAACATCAAGTGTACTAACATTTGCATTATAGGGGTCCCAGAAGGAGAAGAGTGAAAGGGGTAGAAAACATATTTGATGAAATTATGGCTGAAAACTTCTTGAACCAGATATCTAGGTACAGGGGACACAGTGAGTCTCAAACAAGATGAACCAAAAGAGACCCACACCAAGATATATCATCATTAAAATGGCAAAAGTTAAAGATAAAGAGAGAATTTTAAAGGCAGCAAGAGAAAAACAAAGACTCACATATAAGGGAACACCCCCCGATAAGGTTATCAGATGATTGTTCAGTAGAAACTTTGCAAGCCAGAATGTAGTGTCATATATATTTAAAGCACTGAAAAGAAAAAGCCTACAACCTAAGCTACTCTACACAGCAAGGTTATCATTCAGAATTGAAAGAAAGATAAAGATACTAAACCTACCCTAAAAGTAATGTGATATATATAAAGCTATAAAGTCTCCACCAAAGAACTATTAGAATTAATAAATGAATTCAGTAAAGTTGCAAGGTACTCTATACACTAATAATAAACTATCAGAAAGAAAATGCAAGAAAACAATCCCATTTACAATCCCATCAAAAAGAATAAAATACCTAGCAATAAACTTAGCCAAGGAGGTAAAAGACCTATACTTCAAAAACTATAAGACACTGATGAAGGAAATGGAAGATGATACATATAAATGGAAGGATATCCCATGTGGTCATGACCACCTGCATGCTTTGAGCTCAGCAGCAGTCTTCATAAACGAGAATAGTTTAAGGGAGCTCTGAGACAACATCAAGTGTACTAACATTTGCATTATAGGGGTCCCAGAAGGAGAAGAGTGAAAGGGGTAGAAAACATATTTGATGAAATTATGGCTGAAAACTTCTTGAACCAGATATCTAGGTACAGGGGACACAGTGAGTCTCAAACAAGATGAACCAAAAGAGACCCACACCAAGATATATCATCATTAAAATGGCAAAAGTTAAAGATAAAGAGAGAATTTTAAAGGCAGCAAGAGAAAAACAAAGACTCACATATAAGGGAACACCCCCCGATAAGGTTATCAGATGATTGTTCAGTAGAAACTTTGCAAGCCAGAATGTAGTGTCATATATATTTAAAGCACTGAAAAGAAAAAGCCTACAACCTAAGCTACTCTACACAGCAAGGTTATCATTCAGAATTGAAAGAAAGATAAAGATACTAAACCTACCCTAAAAGTAATGTGATATATATAAAGCTATAAAGTCTCCACCAAAGAACTATTAGAATTAATAAATGAATTCAGTAAAGTTGCAAGGTACTCTATACACTAATAATAAACTATCAGAAAGAAAATGCAAGAAAACAATCCCATTTACAATCCCATCAAAAAGAATAAAATACCTAGCAATAAACTTAGCCAAGGAGGTAAAAGACCTATACTTCAAAAACTATAAGACACTGATGAAGGAAATGGAAGATGATACATATAAATGGAAGGATATCCCATGTGGTCATGACCACCTGCATGCTTTGAGCTCAGCAGCAGTCTTCATAAACACATTTAAAACTAGAACCTGGGTTTTTGTGGTTTGGCTTATGAAGATGATGTTCTAAAAACTTACATTTTAATGTAATATTGTGTGAATGTACTCATTTGGGGGAACTCTCTGAATGATGGTAGTATACCATGATTGTACACAGTTTGTGAAATTGTTTTAAGTTACAGGGCAAGGATACTGTTATAAAACTATCAAGAGAGTGCAATGCTCTAGAATCACTGTCTCTGGAAATAAATGATACCTGCATGTTGAATTGGGGTGGGTGGGTGTAGCAATCATAATTTTAAGTCTTAAACTTTATATCAAAAATTATTAAAAAGCCTTTCTCCAGTGTTTGCTGTATTCTCCTAATGTTTATGGTAAATAAAATATAAAGGAACATGCATAAAAAAATACTATCCAAAGCAATCTACAAAGTTAATGCAATCCCTAACAAAATACCCGTGACATTTTTCACAGAACTAGAACAAATAATCCTAAAATTTGCATGAAACCACAGAAGACTGAAAATAGCCAAAGCAATCTTGAGGAAAAAAAAGAACAAAGCTGCAGGTATCGTGCTCCCTGACTTCAAACTTTACTACAAAGCCACAGTAATCAAAACAGTGTGGAACTGACACAAAAACAGACACATAGATCAAGGAAACAAAATAGAGAGCTCAGAAATAACCCCCCTCACATGTTATCAATTAACCTATGACAAAGGATGCAAAAATATACAATTGGGGAAAAGACAATCTCTTCAATATGCACTGTTGAGAAAACTGGACAGCTACATGTAATAGAATGAAATTATAACATTTTCTCATACCATATACAAAAATAAACTCAAAATACATTAAAGACCTAAATGTAAGACTGGAAACCATAAAATTCCTTGAATAAAACATAGGCAGTACACTCTTTGACATAAGTCTTATCAATATTTTTTGGATCTATTGCTTCAGGCAAAGGAAACAAAAGCAAAAATAAACAAATGGGACCTAATTATATTTAAAAGCATTGCACAGTGAAGGAAACCATCAACAAAATAAAATGACAACCTACTAAACAAGAGAAATTATTTCCCAATGATTTATCTGATTAAGTTAATATCCAAAATATATAAAGAGCACATACAACTCAATATAAAAAAAAAACAAACAATGTGATTAAAAAAATGGACAAAAGACCTGAATAGACATTTTTTCCAAAGAAGACATACAGAAAGCTAACAGGCACATGAAAAGATGCTCAACATCACTAATCATCAGGGAAAGGCAAATCAAAACCTCAGTGAAATATCACCTCACACCTTTCAGAATGGCTATTATCAAAAAGAAAATAAAGATAATAAATATTAGTGAGAAAGTAGAGAAAGGGAAAACTTAGTTCACTGTCGTGGGAATGTAAATTGGTACAGCCACTGTGGAAAACAGTATAAAGTTTTCTCAAGAAATTAAAAATAAAACTACAATATAATCCAGCAATTCCATTCCTGGGTATTTATCTGAAGAAAATGAAAACACTAATACAAAAAGATACATGCAATGCAATGTTCATAGCAGAATTATTTATAATAGCTAAGATATGGAAGCAACCTAAGTGTCTATCAATAGGTATATGGATAAAGAAGATGTGATTGATATATGATAAATACATGCACATGCACGCACGCACACACACACACACACACACACACACAATGGAATATTACTCAGCCATAACAAAGAATGAAATTTTGCCATTTCCAACATGTATGTACCTGTCTCATGCTTAGTGAAGTAAGTCAGACAGAGAAAGACAAATACTGTGTTTCACCTACATGTGGAATCTAAACAATAAAACAAATGAATGAATATAACGAAACAGAAACAGACTCATAGATATAGAGAACAAACTAGTGGTTATCAGTGGGAGAGTGGTGAGGGGAGGGTCATGATAGGGGAAGGGGATTATGAGGTACAAACTACTAGGTATAAAATAAATAAGAGGGCTTCCCTGGTGGCGCAGTGGTTGAGAGTCCGCCTGCCGTTGCAGGGGACACAGGTTCGTGCCCCAGTCCGGGAGGATCCCACATGCCACAGAGCGGCTAGGCCTGTGAGCCATGGCCGGTGAGCCTGCGCGTCCAGAGCCTGTGCTCTGCAACGGGAGAGGCCACAACAGTGAGAGGCCCACGTACCGCAAAAAAATAAATAAATAAATAAATAAGATACAAGGATGTAATATACAGCAAAGGGAATATAGCCAATATTCTATAATAACTTTAAATAGAATATAATCTATAAAAATAATGAACTACTGTGTTGTATACCTGAAACTAATATAACATTGTAAATCAACTATACTTCAATAAAAACTGCAAAAAATGCAAATTAAAAAAATATTGTACTACTTCATGGATAAAGTAAGTATCTTGCAGCAATACAATTCCATTTATACCTTGGCCCTGTTTTGTGCTATTATTATCATACGTTACATAGTACTGTCATACTGATACATATGTTATAACCCTTCACAATAAATTGTTTGCTTTAACTATCAAAAATGAATAAATAAATAAACAAACCATCTACGGCCAATTGATTTTTGACATGATGCCAAGACCATTCAATGGAAAAAGAATAGTCTCTTCAACAAATGGTGCTGGGACAGCTAGATATCCACGTGCAAAAGAATGAAACTGGATCCTTATTTCACACCATATATAAAAATTAACTCAACATAGATCAACAATCTAAATATAAGAGCTAAAACCATAAAAATTCATAGAAGAAATAATATGGGTAGATCTTCATGACCTTGACTTTCACAATGATTTCTTAGATATTATATAAAAAAATATAAGCAACAAAAGAAAAAATGGATAAATTGGATTTCATCAAAATTAAAGACTTATGTCATCAAAGGCCATTATCAAAAAGTGGACAAGATAACCTACAAAATTAGAGAAAGTGTTTGCAAATCATATACCAAATAAAGGTTTGTATCCAGAATATATAGAGAACTATTGCAAGTCAACAACAAAAAGATAAAAACCCAATTTAAAATGAGCAAAGGACTTGAATGTACATTTCTCCAAAGAAGATAAACAAACGGACAAGCACATGAAAAGATGCTTAACATCGTTAGTCATTAGGGAAATGAAATTCAAAACCACAATAAGGAACTTCACAGCCATTAGGATACCTCATAATATAAAAAGGAGAATCAGGGCTTCCCTGGTGGCGCAGTGGTTGAGAGTCCGCCTGCCGATGCAGGGGGCACGGGTTC
>NC_041234.1:86661450-86673984 GCF_002837175.3 Physeter macrocephalus | reverse complement strand
CGGAGCGGCTGGGCCCGTGAGCCATGGCCGCTGAGCCTGCGCGTCCGGAGCCTGTGCTCCGCAACGGGAGAGGCCGTAGCAGTGAGAGGCCCGCGTACCGCAAAAAAAAAAAAAAAAGGAGAATCAGAAGTGTTGGCAAATGTGGAGAAATTGGAACTCTTGTACGCTGCTGATGAGAATGTAAAATGTTTCAGCCATTTTGGAAAATTGTTCGGTGGTTCCTCTAAAAGTTAAACAGAGAACAGAATGGCAATATAAACCTACATTCCATCCTTAGGTATATACCTAAAATAATCGAAAACAGGTCCCAAAGCAAGTATATGTACACACACGTCCATAACAGCACTAGTCACAACAGTCAGAAGGTATTAACAGCCCAAATGTCCATCAACGGAATATATGGATAAAGAAATTGTGGTATATACATACAATGGAATATCACTTGTCCATAGAAAAGCAATGAAGTACTAATAAATGCTACAGTGTGGATGAACCTTGAAAACATTATGCTACGTGAAAGTAGCCAGACAAAAATAAGGTCAAATATTTTATGATTCCATTTGTATGAAATATCCAGAATACGTAAATCCATTGAGACAGAACGCAGACCGGTATTTGCCAGGGGCTGGGGTGGAGGTGGCGGGGTGCAAATGACGAGAAATTGCTTTATGGATTAGGGGTTTTATTCTGTAGTGATGGAAATGTTTCAGAACTAGGTAGAAGTGTTAGTTGCCCAACATTGAGAATGTGTTAAATGCCACTGAATTGCTCACTTTAAAATGGTTAATTTTATGTTATGTGACTTGTACCTCAATAAATTATTTTTTAAAAACTTTGCTGGTGCCCAGTACGTGTTTTAAATGTTAATCTTCTAAAGAGTTTACCCCTATTAACATAATTAAGAATACACAAGCTTCAGCAAACTGAAAACAAAATTAGCCAATTAGCAGACGCAGGAATTGGAAACAGGAGGTTAGAGGAAATGCTTGCAGTTAAAATGACAATAAAAATGCCATCCGACTTTTTGTAGCCAAGATGACACACCCAGGTGCCTGTCCTTGACTTGCCTAGAGGCAGGAGAGGTATATCCAGACCTTTCATTCAGGGCAGGGACAGGAAGAAACAGGAAATAATCCTTCAAGTCCCTGTCAGGGAGCTGTGCTTTCTGCATTCTTTCTTTCTGGAAAAGGTGGTAGATTGTGTTCATTCTACTGCAGGGAAACCTTCAGAGACAGGGAGCCAGGACCGAGAGATAATTGAGCAAGACAGATTTCTCAGCTTGCCTAGATACTTGTAGAAGGCAATAACTGTGTTTTAAATGAAGGTTGAGTGTTATAGTAGAATAGACCTTGGACTTTATTTTTATTTTATTTATTTATTTAGCTGCATTGGGTCTTTGTTGCTGTACGTGGGCTTTCTCTAGTTGCAGCAAGCAGGGGCTACTCTTCGTTGTGGTGCGCAGGCTTCTCATTTGTGGTGGCTTCTCTTGTTGCAGAGCACAGGCTCTAGGCACGCAAGCTTCAGTAGTTATGGCACGTGGGCTCAGTAGTTGCAGCGCACAGGCTCTAGGGCTCGTGGGCTTCAGTAGTTGTGGCACACGGGCTTAGTTGCTCCGCGGCATGTGGGATCTTCCTGGAACAGGGCTTGAACCCGTGTCCCCTGCATGGGCAGGAGGATTCTTAACCACTGTGCCACCAGGGAAGTCCAAGACCTTGGATTTTAGAGTGAAATAGACCTGAGTTCAAATCCCAACTCTGCCCCTTAATAGCCATGTGACCTCATGTTATTTGCTTAGCCATTTCAAGCCAGTTTTCCTTTCTCTTAAATGTGAATGTATAACTCTGAAAGATTATTGTGAAGATTAAGTGAGGTAGATACAAAGTACCCAGCACATGCCAGCACACAGTAGATACTTGATGCTAGTTATTTTTCTTCAATCAAATTACAGATGACTTCTCCCTCCCACTTCACTCCCCCTCCAAAAAAAGTAATTAGAGTTGGTTGATGAAGAAGGATAATAAACCAAACCTTCAATTACAAAAGATACCAAAACAATTATACCAGGTGACGAAGAAGAGTATTCAAAGCAATGCTTTTTCACCTGGTAAAACATCCTGCGTGAGGAGGGATAAAAGCAGATTCCTCGCAGAGAGATCAGCAGAAAGACAGGAGGAGGATGCTGAACAATTTCTTCCCAGAATCGTTGCCTTTCCTATTGGCCCCATAAGAAACCAAAGGTATCCACATCCCATGAGCAAAAGGAAGCTCAGCTGGGGAATGAATAACAATGAAATCATTTGAACAAGAAGAGTAATGGTTTTCTTAACCTCCTCAGGAGGTTCTAGGATTCAGAATGCTATAGTGACTAATAAGAAGGTGGGTATATATCCATACAGATGTTGGTTCAATTCCCAGATCTCCTACTCACTAGCTATGGACCTTAGGCAAGTCACTTTCCTTCTCTGAGAATTGGAATTCTCACTTATAATGAATAATACTTACCTTGTAGGGTTGTTATGTGTATTATGCAAGATAAATACATGTAAAGTGCTTAGCACAATGCCAAGCACATAGTCAACAACTCATAAATGTTCATTCCCTCCCTCTTCCTATTACATAAACTTCTACCCTATTTTACAGAAAGGGACTCCTTTTAAAGATGAGACTGTCATGAAAATGAATCATTATTCTACATTTCTTTTCATTCAAATTACCATTTAAGCGTCCCCTACATTACGTTATGTAGGCTCCTATCAATATGGCTCAATTTAAAAGTTGAAAGACAAGAGGCTTTTGTCAGTGGAAAATACAACAAATTAAAAGTTAGAAACACTGAGTTTAGCCCTAGCTTTTCTGCTAACTAGCACACCATCTTTCTGGGCCTGTTCCCATATAGTGAATGGAGGAGTGTGGGCTCGACTATCCCTTCCAGTTTTAAACTTACATGAAACTAATCACTAAAGCTGAAGGACAAGTCACAGCCTTTGCTAGTAAGAAGAGTCATGGACATTAGGCTATTTGAGAGTCTTCAAGAGGTCAACTAGTTTATTTAATGTTAGAATGACTTAAGCCCAGCACCTAGGATGGAGATCCTATATAATTCCTTGTTGGCATTTTCTTATTTATTTATTTAGGCTGTGCTGGGTCTTAGTTGCAGCATGCAAGATCTTCGTTGCCGTGTGCGGGATCTTCGTTGCCACGTGCGGGCTCTTTAGTTGCAGCATGCAGGATCTTTAGTTACAGCATGCATGTGGGATATAGTTCCCTGACCAGGGATCGAACCTGGGCCCCCTGCATTGGGAGCACGGATTCTTAGCCACTGGACCACCAGGGAAGTCCCCCTTGTTGGCATTTTCTAAGGTTTATTCTCTCTGAAAGTAAGCCTCTGATTTTATATGCATAGAATAATTAGACTATGCAAATAACATGAGTATATAATAGTCACTATGCTGATATAATAAATCAACCTATATTCAGAGATACGATGATGGATTCTTTGGTATGGAATATTTTTAAAGTAATCATAAAAGGGGACCTAGAAAAGAGAATTTTGTTATTTGGTCTGAAATATCAAGTAGTCTACTTTCAGGGCTGAGGGCCTTTTCTCCTATTTTCAAAGCAACTTAGTTAAGCTTTGATCCCTATGCTTTGAAAGATGAAACATAACAAAAAACTTCACAAATAGGTATGCATGTAGCACATACACATACACACACATACACTCCTCTTCTCCTAAAGGAAATAAGATCTATCTATCTCTCAAATTATATCAGTTAGATGTGAGTCCAAGGAGACTTGAATTGTCTTTACCTAGTAAATCAAGCAATCTATGAATATTATCATGGGTAGAGCTTCTAGGAGGCCAAAACTTAGGGAAGGTTATTTAAAGGGCAGATTCAAAGTCTCAAGGTTAAGGACAGAATGTGGTAGCTTATTGAGTCCATCTCCCTAGTCCAAGAAATAGGCAAAAACTTCTTCAGACTATTGAACAGAAGACTAAATGCCTCCAGGGGAGTTCATGCTCCTCCTCGGCCTACATATCTTAATGTAGCACCTTCTCTCCACAGACAATGTGAAATCTAGAGACCCAATGTCATACATGATCACTGCCCTCAAGATGCTTGCAATCCAGCCAAGACTCCACATGTGCACATAGAAACATACACTATAGAGGCTGGAAAGGTTCTTTAGAGATCATACAGTCCAGTGGTTTTCACACTCTTTCATAGAGCTTTCAAGGGTTCCACAGAAGAGCCTCAAACTGACATTAAGAAGGGCCATAGGGGGATTTTTTGCACTCAGAAGGCTCTAGATCCACAGGCTTATTTTTTGAAAGAAACTCCCTTTTTTGTCTCAATTTTGTATATTGGAGTTCTACAGATTTTATTAGCAGAAAGGGTTTCATAAGCAAAAGAAAGACTGAAAACCACAGCTCGGATCCAAATTTTTCACTTCAGAGATGAAGAAATGGAGGTCTAGATGCATCCAGCAATCCGTCCAAGGTTTTGCTGCAAGTGTTTAGCCAAGTCATGAAGTATTGAAGAGAGGAGAATACATTTTGCCTTGTGGTATTTCTGCTGCCGCTAAATGCCAAATAAGTGCTGGAGAAAAATTATGTGGGTGGGCACAATCACAGGGGCCTGTGGTACATATGGGGCTGCTTCCTAGGGGAGGTTGGACTTAAACTGGGTTATGACCTTTGGGGAGGGTTTCATGAGTTGGAAGGAGGAGGGCGTCCTGGCAGAGGTACAGTCTGAGTAAAGGTGCAGGGGCACGGATGCATCAAGAATGTTTTTCCAGCCATTCCTTGTGGACCTACGTCTCCTACTCAGAAAACTTTTTTATTCCTATTCTGACAGAATCTTTTCCTATTGACCCTTTCATACTGGCATCAGTACTGGAGGATTCAGCTTTGATATGAGCCCTAATAAGCTGCAGTTTCGACAATTGGCACGATCAGCTAATTCTTGCTTTTATCTCCAACAGCAAGCTTGGAAATAAAATATCAAATCTTATCCCATATACTGATATACCATAATTTACAGGGCTTTTTGATTATGTGTGGCTAGACTTTTTCATAATATCTGGGTACCCATTTCCTGCACATAATTCTGTTGAATTGTCATGGTCACAAAAACCATTCTTCCTAGGAGACATTGTATCTCTATTTCTATTTAAAGGACACAAAACAAAGCAAGGGATTCACGTTGCCTTTGGTATAATTAGCATCAGAAAAGATTATAATAAATTGTTCTTGGTTAAAAGTAAAAAAAAAAAATATTGGGAGTTGATATTGCTCAGTAACAATGATTGAGTTGCTTGACTTTTTATAGCATAACCATGGCACTGGTATGCACTGAGCATTCATTAGAACAACCTATGGTATAGGTATAGGGTGCGTGTTCATTACAACAGTTTACCTCACTATAAAATGGAAGTAATACAAGGGAGATGACGTATTGAAAGTCATGCCATAAATAAATTATTGAATCAGGATTACAAGCTTGGTCTCTTAATTCTTAATAAGGTTTCCTTTCTCCAAAATCACCCTGATTTGAAATATTTTCTCAAGTATAATTAAGACTGCTTGAAACTTTCTTTCATCTTTTCTCTTGTTCTTCATGGAGCAGCCAATGTGGAAGGGCAGATATATTAGTCAGGGTTCTCCAGAGAAAGAAAAACAGTAAGATAATTAAGGGGTGTGTGTGTGTGTGTGTGTGCAATGGGAGAGGCCACAACAGTGAGAGGCCCGCGTATCGCAAAAAAAAAAAAAAAAAAAAAAAAAAAAAGAAACACATAGCTCTTACCAACATGCCATTTTCTAAGTCCTAGAACAATCATGAAATTAGAAAGTGGTGTTCCTGCTCTGTGGTGAGCAAATGCTGGTGAGAGGGAGAGGGGGAGAGAGAGGGAGAGAGAGGGAGAGAGAGGGAGAGAGAGGGAGAGAGAGGGAGATTATGAGAAATTGGGTCACATAATTATAGAGCCTGTGAAGTCCCAACATCTGCAGGGTGGGCCAGCAAGCTGGAAACCTAGGAAAGCCAATGGTATAGTTCCAATCCAAGTCCAAAGGCCTGAGAACCAGAAGAGCCAATGCTTAAGTTCTGGTCCAAAAGCTAGGCAGTCTTGAGACACAAGAAGAGCCAATGTTTCAGTTTAAGTCTAAAGGCAGGTAAAGGCCTACGTCCTACTCAAGTAGTTGGGCAGGAGGGGTTCTCTCCTCCTCAGTGGAGGGTCAGCCTTTTTATTCTGTTCAGGCCTTCAATGGATTGGATGAGGACCACTCACATTAGGGAAGACAATCTGCTTTACTCAGTCTAGTGATTTAAATGTTAATTTCATCCAAAAATACCCTTACGGATACACTCAGAATAATATTTGACCAAGTACCTGGGCACCTGTGGTCCAGTCAAGTTGACACAAAATTACCCGTCACAGCAGGGATGGAGGAAACTCTCACCTCATCTGGGGAAATAGGACTTGGGGATTCATCAGTTCCTTTCTGCTCAGAGATGGACCAGCATCTCCAATAAAGTAGGGTTCGTTTTTTTTTTTTTAAGAACTTCTAGACTGAATGAAGTTTCTGAGACCAGAATACCTATGGAAGAGATTTCTAGAGATTGGGGAAACCATGTCCCTAGCTCTTTAAATAGGGGAAAGATGTAAAATCACTAGTTGAAACTGCCCTCACTCCCTTTGCAAATTATCTTTTATTTGGACTGGTCCTACCTTGCATTTTCCCCTCTGTTGGAGCTTAGGCAGGGTTTGGAGCATCAAGGGATATCAGGCAAAGGAGCCATGACCTACAGAAAAACACGGAACTATAGCTGTAGATTAAGGCAGATTATAGAACCAAAATATAGGAACACGTCAAGAAAATAGTCCACTTCCAGGGAGTTTATGGAAACTGAAGGTCAGAATAAAATAACAGATCGGAGCCAGGAAAGTAATCAATAGAAGAGTCCAGAAGCTAGATGGCAAGGCAAGTCCAAGGAAGGGGTCAGAATAGTAGGGGCTGACACAAGGATCCAGAGACAAGAAGAAACCAGACAACTTCTGTCTCTGACAGGAAACCTTTTAGACTTTTTCCACAGGAGCCTAGGACCTGCTCACCAGGATCTGGCCATTCTAGTACCAACATGGCCACATGTCACAGAATCAGGATCCTTGTCAGAAGCATCTGCCAAGGACTGTGAGAAACCCACCAGAGGCTGGAGGTTGGGAACAGATTTCAGTGACAGGTAGGAGAACTGCAAAGACAAGGCCAAGAAGAAAGAAGACAGTAAAGAATTTTTAAGTATCTAAGTCCTGTTTGTAACAAATCTTCCTCAACCCCCAAGGATGGGTTTCATGGAGGGCTTCACTGTGTTGACATCAGACTACACAAATGGTAGAAAATGCTAGTCTTGCTGTTGGTAAATTTCATTGTTAATGTTGCTCCAGTGAAATATTACTTCCAGTAAATCCCATGGCAATTAACACTTCTTTCTCTTTTCTTGAAAACTTGAGCCAAGTCGGAAAGCCTTACCAACCTAATTTCCTTTTGTGGTTATAATTTTGGGACTACCATAAACTCTTTCTCTTATCCCCACGCCTTTTCTAGATTCCACAGTCCCACTCCATGACAATTACAATACAAAGTAATATATAGGTATTGGTTACAATGTCCTATCTTGAATGATGAATGAGAGTACTTATTCATTCATTCAACACATGTATTGAGTTCCTACTATGTGCCAGGTATTTTTCTATGCACTAGATATACAGCAGTGAGAAAACCACAGAAAAATCCCCTCTCTCATAAAGCTTGTGTTTCTGTGAGCTTCCTAACGTGCTTTTGGGAGAGCCTGGTAAGTAAGACTTTCGATCTTTCCTCATACACACATGAAGAATCAGCTTTTCACTGTAACCAGAAGTTCTTTCTTCTCTGCCTGCACTTTAATGGTTTAATGGAGCATCTGAGTCCTAGAAAATTATTTCTATTCTCCATCAAATATGACCGAGGATCGGGATAAATGGAAATCTGAGTGCGGCTTAGAACATCCAATTCTTACAGTATAAATACAGTATCTTCCCTCACTAATTCCTTGGACTTCTATCTACTCCAAAATGTACACCTAAGCTCTATTCATCAAGCTCCTGGGCCTCTTGAAGCCAGACCCCTGAGGGCCAGCATTCAGAATCTACAAATATTTATTGAATAGCCATTAAGTTCCAGGCACGCTCACATAATTATTTCACTTATTCCTCACAACAACCCTATGGGAGATGCAGAATAGGTATTCCTAACCTCCCTAGACTTCAGTTTTCCCAGCAAGATGTGTCAATGACTTACACAAGGTCAATAAGCTAGTAAGTAGTTCTTTAAAATATGAAAATCATTCTTTTGACTCCATGGCCCTTGTCCCCTAGTGTCCTTATGGGGGACTCTTTTTCTTTATTAATCATCCTATGTGCATGAAACATGGTCATAAGCACAGCATATGTAGTAGCCTCAGTCCTTGGAGAAGGTATATTCAATCATCTTGACTGTTCAGTAGCTCATATTCC
Source organism: Physeter macrocephalus (assembly GCF_002837175.3). Lineage (NCBI taxonomy): Eukaryota > Metazoa > Chordata > Mammalia > Artiodactyla > Physeteridae > Physeter > Physeter macrocephalus. The sequence goes on along the minus strand of NC_041234.1, from coordinate 86,665,434 downwards.
CTTTAGATTCCACATTTGCATGGCGGCACCAAGAGGGGACAGGAGGACAGTGGTGGTAGTGAAAGATTCATTCAATAGCATATGACTGAGAGTCTGCACTTCTATCCCTACTCAGTTTGGAATTGGGAAAGCTGAGGTCTGGGCAGTTTTACAGTAGAGATTAATGCAAAAAAAAGATTAATGCTAAAATTCATTCATATCTGTGTGAATGGTGAAATTTATGAATATTCTACTTTACCATTGATCGGTGGAGAACCTTCAGTTTTGACTTGGCTACAAGGAGTTAATTAGATAGAAGCACCTATACAGATCATCGGGAGGTTTTTCGGTATTGTTTTTTGTTTGTTTTCTTCTTGTTGTTTTTTACCTGCCTGTCACATTTACTGTGTGGGTTGGCACAGTGGACACCCTTTAATATTGCAGATCCAAAGGGTTTCTTGTATTCACCAAGTCAGTTCTCATTTATGTGAAAGGATGGGACAGACAGGAGAACAAGAGAAAGGCAGCCGTGACATAATTCCCCACAGACCATTAGAATCAATACTTTGTTTCTATCCCAACTCCTACTAGTCCTTTCCTTAAAGCTTCAAACAAAAAGAAAGTAAACTGATTTTCTGCCAGTTCCTTCTATCCTCTTGTGACCCTGTGGTGGAGATGGTAATAGGGAGGATAAAGACCCCGAAGACCTGAAGCCAATGGAAGTCATCAAGCAAGTAGCCCAAAGCATCAGGCAACTAGATAAACGTCCCCAGGAGAGTTGAGAATTGACTGCTGTTATGAGTGGGGAAAGTCAGCTGCAGTCAGGTTACTGATTATTTTGCAGTAGAAAAATTATCCTCAGTGCCTGAACTCCTGGAAACATGAACAATGAGAAGGAAACATTTTCAATAAATAACCTAAGCTGATTTGACAGGGATCTGAATCGGGCTCCAGCCCAAATCCAAAGGTAAGAAATAAAGGAGGCAGCTGTACCTTTAAATTCAGTCCTTGACAAAGTCCCAAGAGACTCCATTTTTATTTTTTTCTGCCTCTGCAAAAATAATACTTGCTCATCTCATCACATTGATAGTGTACTGTCAGCACTGGAGGAACAAATTGTATGTGTGAATTTTTAAAATTTGGGCCTAAGAACGTCACTCAGGTAATGTTCCTTTGAGATCCTGGGGTTTTACATTCCCTTCTGTGTTCCTGATCAGATCCTTTGGCTGGGGGCAGGGGAAGGAGCTGAACAGAGGACTTTGAGGCCCAGAGGTTATTTCCATCCTAAGCTGTCAAGACTGTTTGCCCTCAATGGCCCAGAGCCTCTAAATCCCTCCCCTTGAAAGTCTGCTCTCAAATAATTCCATCACTGTACTTTGTCCTGAATGAGAAATAGTCACTTCTTTGCCCAAATTCCTCATCTCTTAAACAATTGGTTTAAAGAAAAATATACATCTGAAAATCAGGAAATTTAGCACAATTCATAACGTTAACAACCAGTACCTTCAGTGTTAGATATGAATGAGAGGAGGGCGTCATTGTTAAATACAAAGTAAACTTATGTATCTAAAACCCACAAAATACAAGTGTTTTTAGGCTGTCAGTTGTTTCAGAATACAGGTAATCATGGGAAAAGGGAGAAAGTTAGTTTGGATGAGAGGTTTTAATCTTACCGGATTTCAAAAGCTCCATCTACCAGCCCTTCCGACAGTGAACAGATTCTACAGAGGGGACATGAGGTGGCTGCAGTGACCGCTCCCCAAAGGCTTCCACTCTCTGGGCCTCTGTTATCCTCAACTGTAAAACAGGAGGGTTATTTTATATTATCTTCAACATGCCTTCCAGTGCCGACATTTTCTGATTTCAGAGTCCCTTCCACAGGTCCTGTAGCCACTTCCTAAACAGGCCTCCTCCAGCTCTGAAGGCATTGGCTTCTTCTGTGAACTCAAAAGTTTCTGCTCACTGAAAGTGGAGGATCTTGTCTGAGGTCTTGTGGTAGGCAGAATTCTAAGATGGGCTCCCAAGATTCCCAGTCACTGGTGCATACACACCTTCCCCCAGTTATTCAATAAAACACTAATCTATCAGTAGGTACTGCTGTGAAGGTATTGCAGATGTAATTAAGGTCCCAAACCAGCTGACCTTAAGATAGGATGATTATCTGGGTAATGCTGACTTAATTGCATGAGCCCTTTAAAAGCAGCCTTTTCTCTGGCTGATGAGAAAGAAGTCAGAGAGATAATGCTCCAGCTGGCTTGGAAGAAAGCAAACATTCATCTTGTGAACTGCCTTTGGGGGCTACATGGCAAAGAAGTGTGGGCAGCCTCTAGAAACTGAGAGCAGTCCCCAGCCAGCAACACCCAGAAGAAAACCAAATTCCTCCAACAACCTGAATGGAATTAGAAGAGGCCCTGAGCCCAGATGAGAAATGGCAGCCCGGACTGGATACCTTGATTTCAGTGCAGTGAGACCCTGAGCAGAGAATCCAAGCATGCTGTGCCCAGGCTTTTGGCCCACAAAAACTGTTGCCTCATAAACTTATGTTGTTTTAAGCCATTAAGTTTGTAGTAAGTTTTAATACAGCAGTACAACACTAATACAAGGTCTTTTAGCCACATAGTCTTGGCTCCTGTTGACCTCTCCACTTATTTTTTTGCTTTAAATTTCCCTTAGCTTGTGAATTATTTCCTCTTCTTCACATCACTTTCTCTGAACAGACATGAGCAGGATTTACAGATAATAAATCTGTAAGTGGAGCAACATTACATCACTTAGCCACAGCTACAACTTCCTGTCATGAGTGAAATTAAAGACATGAAATCCAGTAATGTGAATTAAATACCTGGTCATCCAGAGGAATGGAAAAATAAATCCAAGATGATTCCACGCATCTAGCTAAAGTTCCAGGGTTCAATGCAAATCCAGATACAAGATCAATTCCTTCATTGGGTTATTTAGAAATATCTAGGGACCATTACAGGCAATGGGGATACCATGATAAGCAAAACAGACAAGGCATCTGCCCTCATGGACCTGACAGTCCAGTGCAGGGTGGTCCAACAGAAGCATTATGTGAGCCACATTTGTCATCTTAAATTTTCTAGTATCCACCTTTAGAAAAGCAGATAAAAAACAGATGAAATTAATGTTAATATATTCCATTTGACCCAAGGTATCCAAAATATGATTTCAACATGTAATCAATATACAGAATTATTAATGGTTTGTATTTTACACTCACAACATATCTCATTTCAGACTGGCCACATTTCAAGTGCTCAATAAGCACATGTGGCTCATAGCTACTGTACTGGACAGCACATCTACTTGATACTATGATGCACTGTGATAATTTGTTAGGCTCTGGAAACGTGAAGGCAAGGCATTGAACTTAGATTGGGAAAGGGAGAAAACAAGGGAGACTTAATCATGTTAACCAGGTGAATGGTGGGTACAAGGGTGTTCCAGGATGAGGGGCTAGCATAAGCAAAGAACAGGCAGTGTGAGAAGAATGAGTTTGCTCAAAGGCCAGAGAGAGGAGAGTGGACCATTCCCAGAGAACTGCAGGTATTTCAGACACTGCTGGAGTGTGGACGGGGAAGGAAGAAGCAAGGCCCGTGGAATTAGGCTCACTGTCTCCTGATCCACTCTGTCAGCTCTGCCTCTTCCTACTTAGGGTCACTCATAAGCAAATCCTGCCCAGTCCTTTCTTTGCTTGGAATTGTTACTCTCTAAACCCCTTTTCCCAAGAGTATCTTACACGTCAGACTCTGTTAAATAGTCAACCTCGGGGCTTCCCTGGTGGCGCAGTGGTTGCGCGTCCGCCTGCCGATGCAGCGGAACCGGGTTCGCGCCCCGGTCTGGGAGGATCCCACGTGCCGCGGAGCGGCTGGGCCCGTGAGCCATGGTCGCTGAGCCTGCGCGTCCGGAGCCTGTGCTCCGCAGCGGGAGAGGCCACAGCAGAGGGAGGCCCGCGTACCGCAAAAAAAAAATAAAAATAAAAAA
>NC_041234.1:86645852-86661400 GCF_002837175.3 Physeter macrocephalus | reverse complement strand
AAAAAAAAATAAAAATAAAAAAAAAAATAGTCAACTTCATTTGGCCATAGTGTTAATAGCAATCACCCAAGGAAAAGTCTATCCTGGGGGGCCAAAATACTGGTTTTACAGTGCCCCAGACATTTAGGTCATGTTGCCAACTGCTGTGGGCTTCTCTGCTTGCCCCAGAAGTCTCTCTTTTCTTCCATAAAAGTAGTGATAATGATAACAGATGACATGTATTAAGTCCTTACAATGTGCCAAGCTAAGTGCTTTACGTGGATTATTTCTTAACTCTCACAACAGCTCTCTATATTAGGCTCTTTTTGTTATCCCTTGTTTAAAGGTAAGAACTGAGGCTTAGAGTGGTGACGTGATTTGTTCAAGGTAATACAGCTAATAGGGTGTACAGTTGGGATTTAAATCCAAGGAGTCTGAATTTACATGGTCAACAGGCTGTAGTACATCTTCACCTCCCTCTCCACACACACAGACACACGTGCACATGCACACACAGCAAAAGCTTAGCCCTGAGAAATACATGGTTAGGTTGAACCAAGCTCTCAAAGTGGTGAGCTGGTGGTCATTCTGAGGGAAGGGACCTGAGAGGATGGAGAGCATCCTGCTCCTCGTGGTACAAGGATGTGGAGCCAGGAAGAGAAAAGGTATCAGGATTGAGCCGCCAATGCTGAATTCTGAGTACCCCTAGCTAGGCCAGCAGTTATGCCAGCTCATCCCTACGCTGGGCTGTGCAAGAGAATATTTAGTAAGAAAGACTGAATATCTAATAAAGTTGTTATTGTTGGGGGAGACACATGCGTGCGTACACACACACACACACACACACACACACACTCCAACCTCCCAGAGGTGCTTCTCTGCAAGGTATAATCTAATTGGTGTCTCGAGGCTGTTGGACTAATTTGCCGCCTCTGTTCTTGTCTTTGATCCAGGAGAGAAGAGGGAATGGATGGCAAATGCGGGAGCCGGGTTGCCAGTCATTCTGAGCCAACAGAGTGACTAACAAATTCCCTCCAAACCTCATCATCCCCATCTAGCTACCCACCCCCGCATCTTTGTGGCAAATAATTAAGCTCGTAAGCACTGGTCAGTGTTAGCTAAAGCTGACTGAGATATTCAAAAACAACCCCAAACATTCTTTTTTCTGGTCTGCTGCCCTGGATTAGGAATGGCTTATGATTTGTTTCGTTCTGCTTTCTTGCTACCTGTGATCTCTAATTTACCCTCGTGCTTTAACAATGAACCTGTTTCTCTTTAAATGGTAGAAGACAGTTCTAACCAAGGCAGGTGGAGATGGAGGCAAATGCCGGAGCCCTACAGAGACTGAATCAAGATAAACAACCTAATGATTTAACTCTTTCCTCAGCTGCTGGCTGCCTCGCATTACCCAAGAGAACATGTGCTTAGTTCATTTGTCTTTCACTTGTCTTTGCAAGTGGACACTTGGTAACTTTGGTGTCGCTCTCCCCAACACAGCTGTGTGGATGTGCACACGCTTACAGTGCTGGAAAATTATCATGGAGATTGAGGGTAAAGAAGAAAATCACACATCACAACTGTCTGGTAAGGGGTACTAGATGAAGAGAATTGTGTCGCTTCCCCGAACGCCAATGGTTTGCAGCACCCACACCACGGGGGATCTTATTAGAAATCCAGATTCCCGGGGGGGCACCCCAGTGCTACACAATCAGAATCTCTGGGAGTGAGGCCAGATGTCTGTGGGACTCAGTAACTCTGATGCCCACTCACTAATGTTTCAGAACCACTGCCTTACTGAATCCCTTCTGAAACTCTGCTTAAAAAGGCAAGAAGGCAGAGTAAAGGGAAAAGTGACTTTGGTTTTAACAGAGGTTCTCAGCCTTGGATGCACATTAGAATCATCTGGAGAGCTCTAAAAATACTGATGGCTGGGCCCTGGCTGCAGAGGTTTGAACTCAGATGGTTAGGCCCACACAGCCCTGAGCAGGTAAATTTCCTGGGAGCTACCACTGGGAGACATCCAAGGGGAAGAATTAAGAGAAAGAGATGATTAGTTCACAGGACCAGACAGAGAGGTGCTGATCATAATCATTTAAGGAATAAATGAACAAAAGAAGTAGGAGGCTCCAGGCATATATTTGGATTAGGTTAGGCACATTCCAGCTTAGATGCAGAAGGCTAGACGAAATGACCTCATATTTCTTCCAAACTTCTTCTACAATGCTCTGAAAAAGGATAAGGGCAGATATGATTTGGAAGTTGTTCCTGCACGTTCAAAATGATGGAGAAAACTGAGGTCTGATGTCCAAAACCATTCTCAACTAAAACTTTGAGATGACCCTTAGAGAGGAACGAAGTCAAGCATTATCATACCCATTTTATAGACTAGAACAGTGGTTCTCGATCTGTGGTCCCTAAAACTTATTAGAAATGTAATTCTAGTCCTAGTAAACGAGAAACTCTAGGGGTGGGGCCCTGCAATCTGTGTTTTAAAAAGCTCTCCAGGAAAAAAAAAAAAAAAAAAAAGCTCTCCAGGTAACCCTGGTGCATGCTCAAGTTTGAGAAGCACAGCTCTAGTGAGTTCGTTCAACTGATCCTCAAGGGAAGAGTCGACTTTTCCTTTTTGTCACATCAATAAGTATTCACCAAGGAGCCTGCCTATCTAGCCCTCGATCACCCCCTTCTCAGAAAATGCTGAGGTGCAGGGCTGCTATGAGAGCTGGCATTGTGGCTGGGAGGATACACTGGAGATTGGGCCTCTAAACCCTGACGTGTGCTTGCAGTGTGACCCCACAGAAATCAACTAACATCTCTGACTCAAAATCTGGCACACAGCAGGTGCTCAATAAATATTTATCTGGGTACCTGTAAACCAAGGGTAATAGTGCTGAAGGAGGCAGGGTACTGTGAAGTCAGACATATCTGAGTTTGGGTCCTGGCTCTGCCTTTAAACTAGCCTCTCGACCTGGAGCAAAGCATTTCCCACTTTAGCCTCGGATTTCTCAGCTATAAAATGGAGGAGAGGGATTCTGATTACAAGCTCTCCAAGGGCTCTGTTGATATCTAAAATATTTTGTTTAAAGATCTGCACTTCGATATTGAGAGAGTTTAGTGACCCAGACAGTTTCTGTAAAGATACAACCATACAAACACAAACTCTTCTGTAGCCTCAGAATACAGAATTCTGTAGCCTCTATATACTGATCAATTGCCACTACCCAGTAAATGACTACTTCTACTAACACTACCACTGCTACTATAGGAGGTGGTTTACTCATTCATATGGGGCAAGCAGCCACCCGATTAAACATTACCCCAACCCACTTATCGCTTTCCGTTGTCTGAGTAGTACACAGCGGTCTCTCTTTGTGGCAGGAAGCTACTTGGAGTAGCTGGGAGACATGCGCAAATGACTGGGGAAGCCGCTGAGCTCATTAGGCTTGCAGGGCTGGGTGAACCCCTCAATGGCCCTTAAACATTAGAAGGTGAAAAATATAACAAAGGGTCAAGGAAAACATCATCAGGAAGGAAGGAAAATAGGGATGCGAATTCCTGCTCCACAGTAGCTGTGTGAACTTAGGCCATTTAACATCTCTGAGCCACAGACTCATGTGTGAAAGGGAGACCATAACACCGGCTTCATAAGGTTGTTCTCACTAAATACGACAATGCAATATAAAATTAAACGTTTTTTTAAAAATAGGACAATGGGGGCTTCCCTGGTGGCGCAGTGGTTGAGAGTCCGCCTGCCGACGCAGGGGACACGGGTTCGTGACCCGGTCCGGGAAGATCCCACGTGCCGCGGAGCGGCTGAGAGGCCACAAACAGTGAGAGGCCCGCGTACCGCAAAAAAAAAAAAAAAAAAGGACAATGCACTATGTAAGGCACCCAGTTTCGAATCCAACACAATCTTAAGTGCTCAGTCAATGAGAGGGGATATTATTGTCCTGATTTACCTTTGCATGTGAAATTCAAGGGAGTTGTGAGATCCTGGCAGCCTGCAACTTAATCCAACAAAATAACAGGTTTGACAAGTACCTGCTACATACAGAGCTCTGTACCAGGTACTGTGAGGCAGAGCCAAGAAATGGCAGGAGGAATCATACAAAATTGCAACATTTGACCATTTAACCAATAAACCCACCAAAGTTATATGATTCAACCTAATATACGAGCCTGTGCCTCATTTCACGGAAGGTCTGATACTGTGGAGAAATGACTGATTTGCACAGGAAAACAATAGCATCCCCCAATGTTTAAGCAAGTGCTAAATTGAATGTAATGTAAAATGGGCTTTTCCTGGCTGAGTGACCTACTGAGATCCCCATACTTTCTGAGTTACTTTTTCAAAATACTACCTTCCTTTTTTTCAAAATACCACCCACCTGGCCCTGCTCCCTTCCTTCCAGCCGGCTCATGGATAGGAGGCCAGTGGCACACTCAACCCTCACGGGAGGAGCCTGCCATGCTGAAGGAGCTCAGCACAGCCAAAGGGAGGCCGACTGCGGAACAGAGTGCTCCTTGAGATTCCACGAGCCTCCGACCGACGGCAACGGGCTGTTTCATAGAGCTGATCTCTGCCGAGAAGAGACAGCAGCAGCAGATGACTCTTTCTAAGTCCTCGCAGTCATCATGATGCCTGCAGCCCTTTCATTATAAAAATATATGCATATCCCACAGAGCCCTGCCACTTCCACCTTCCTTGAGTGGCTGCTGGGTTTCACACCCACCAGATTAGATACATTCTGACTTGTTCAGACACCGGTAGTTTAGGTCCCTTGGTCCCGGAAGCCAAGGGGATTAAGGGCCGCTGAATCAAAGGAGAAATTGGAGGCACTTTCCCAGGTGGAGGTTTCCCAAAGGCAGCCGCATGTCAGCTGATGTTAGAATCAGACTCATCGTTTTCCCCCCACTGCCTCCTTAGACGAAGCCTGTCTTTTACCCTCGTCAAATTGGGGACGGTGGCACATCCCTGCTGTAGAGAACTAAGGCCACTCTGTTTCCAGCCTGGACACTCTTCATGCTCTCCCCTGAGGGAAGTGGGTGGCTGGCTGGCCCTCTCCCAGGTAGGAAGTTTGGCTGCCAGGCTTCTCTGGTTCCACATTCATTTCACAAACATTTATGTAACACTCACCATGTGGCAGGTGCTGTTCTAGGCGCTATGCACGTAGTAACTCATCTATTATTCTCATAACAACCCTGTGCAATCTGTAGTTATTAAGCCCATTTTACAGATGAGGAACCTGAGGCACAGAAAGATGATATAAGCCACCCAAGGTCACAGAGCTGGTAAGTGGGAGAGCTGAGATTCAACCAGGCAGTTTGGCTCCACAGCCTACTCCCTGAACTACTAGAATATCATGCCTCTGGAAGTAAGACCTTTTTAAGGGGTGAATTGGGGGAGAGGGAAGGTCAGAGGTCTTACTTAGAGGTACAGCCACTTGCAGCAAGGCTTGAGTTGGGGGGCACTAAAGACATCTGCTCTAAAATGTCTCCCCCTTGCCCTGCTGAGTCAGAGTTCATACTCTGTTCCCTCTTCTGAGCTATCCAAAGCCCTTCCTGAGTTGTGAATAAAACTTGGCAGGGGTAATAGAGTCACCATTGGTCATGAACACCCAGGCCCAAAGCACGTTATCATAGTCAAAGCAGAGTCTGGAGAGTTTGGCTCCCTAAACAGGCAAGTTGTGAAGATGAGGAAGGGAGTTTAGGAAATGTCTGTGGTTGCCAGAGTTGCCCAGGAGACACAGGCCTGAGAATGACCATGAGGCGGATCCCTAAGTATCCAGGGATTTCATGTGAAAATACTGGCTACCTGGGGGCGGCAAGGCCCCACAAGAACAAACAAGACTACACTGAAGATAGTCGTTACCTCCTCCCTGGTTTAGCCCCCAGTCTGACTTCTTTAACCCCAAGTCAAAGCTGATGGGCAGAAGTGAGGTCCTCTACTGCCAGAGCAGAGGCTCCCCCGTTAATGAGTGAGGCCCCTGGTGAGTGGGTGTCCAGACTCAAAGTTGCCCCCATCGTGGCTCTGACACCAGTCAGTGAAGTCTGTGTTCAGCTCACCCACCTTGTGGCATCACTTGAGAGAACAAGGTGACAGCAAAGCATCCAGATCGGAAGGCACAAGAAAGCCCTTTAAAGGTCTGAATGAGCCAAGGTTATTGACTGTGGCGGTGACAGGCAGGTCCCCTGGGAAGGCTTACAACCCAGACTCTCAGCTTGTGGTGGCTGTACAACGCACACACCCTAACCACTCAGCTTCTATCATAAACATTAAGACGAATCTCCCCTTTATCAAACATCTGATTTGTACCAGACACCGTTATAGGTGTTTTACATGTATTAACTCATTTAATCTTCATAGTGACTTTATTATGTAGTTATTATTATGAAGAAAACTGAGACTCCGAGAAGTTAAGTAACTGCTTAAAGGTCACATAACCACTAAGTGGCAAATGGGGGACTTTCTGTTTGTCCCCAAAGCTATCTTCTCTGTATCTAAAATACAGTGGGGTCCATGCAAAAGGAGGTGACTTTTGCATGTCCCCGTCAATCTTTTATCTCTCATTTGGAGGTAGGTATAAAGGATTGTGAGTTACTTGGCAGGCCAAGGACCTAGCAGGTTGGGGATCACGGAGGAGGTGGGCCACTGTCACTCACATCATCACCAAGGCACCCATCTCCTCACTTATGTCCAACCCAGGCCCTCCTCACCAGGATAAACTCATACATGAGCATGTGTTTGGTGGGTTTCACCTTGGATGGAGTGGAGGGCCTACTTTCTTTGTAGGGTGCCATTTGCCAGACACTTCATGAACAGGAGACAGGCAGGGAATGAATAGTAGGACAAAGAGTGGCTATTTGTTGAAATTCCTCTCCCCTTAGGTCTCCCTACCACCCAGATGGCTGGCCATGTTGAGTGGACTCCTCCATTCTGGTTCTTTAATGTGGAGCTGCCCAAGCACTAGTCAACAAGTAAACCTGCCAGGCTACACTGACACTGAGACCTCTCTCACTTCTGTGGATCCAGACTGTCCCTTGGTCAGAGTGACTTGGTTGGAGAGCAAGGCTACCTGCTATGGAACCATTCAAAGGCTTTCATTTGGGACAAGGATCACCGAGTGTGCCTCTGTGTCCTAAGGGGCAGAGTAAGGGGAACAGGGCCAAGTAAATGCTGAGAACATAGGGGATGCTGTGCGTCAAGGTCACAAATCTTACACTGCCTCATCCCCTTGTACTTGGAATGACCTTCAGGATCCACACAGACTCTTAGGCATGGAAGGAGGGAGAAGTTCTGCTGTGTACCCTCTAACTCTAATCCATGTAGGAACTCCCTTTCTAGTCGCAAGAAAGCAGATTGGAGGAGAGTTTACTTTGCCCACCTCTCGCTCCCAGGAAACTTTAAATAAATCTCTCTCAGGAGGGAAGCAAAACATAGCTTCATGACTCAGCGAGAAACCAAGTCCCTTACAGGACAACATCTAGCGTGAATTAAGAATATTCATACTCACCTAAACACCAAGCGTGCAGGTGGAACTGCGTAGGTTTCCAAAGCAAGTTTATCAATTTCTGTCTCAAATCAGCTCCTCTTCCTGATCCTTCCATTCAGTCATCCAGACTTGATGTCAGAGTTGTCACTGAATATGGGGGGGTGAAAGAGAGAGGACCATTCATGAAATTGTGTTGCTTCTCCTTCCTAATGAGGCTTGCACTCATTCTTTTCTTTCTATCCCCTCTACCACCACCCCAGTCCCTGACTTTATCCGTACCCCGCCCCCTCTGCTATGCACTACCTTCTTGACTATCTTCCCTTCTCCAGGGCTGGCCTCATGAGCATGCTACCTGTGCGCTTTCATTTTGCAGTGGGCCTGCAAATTAAGTAGCCAGTCCTGTCTGTCTCTCCCCATCTAGATGCATCTTACACAGAATATTTATTGCCAGAAATTTTTTGCTAATATCAATAATAATGCCTTAATATCTCTAATGGCTCTCCAGTGTCCCTAGAATCAGACTCAAACTCCTCAGCCTGGCCTTCTGTTATCTGGCCTCTGTCTAAGCTTCCATACATCCCATACAAATTCTACCCATTCCAGAATTGGGGATGGTTTTACCATTAACTAACTGTAGCAGAATGGTTAACAGCTCACATTTTAGAGTCAGACAGACCTGGCTTAGGGTCCTGATTCTATACTTACTGGCTGTGTGACTTTGGGCAAATGTCTTAACCTCTCTGAACCTCAGTATCCTCATCTGTAAAGAGGGAATACCAACAGTGTCTGTCTCATAAGGTCGGTGTAAGAACTAAATGAGACAATAGAAACAAATCTCTAAGCACAGTGCCTGGCCTAAAGCTCTCAATCAATACTAGCTACTAATGTTGTTTGTTGTAATTATTACAGAGCTGAGTGGTGCTAAAAGTCACCATGCCTTTGTTCCAGTCTACTCAGCCATATTGCTGACTGGATTTCAGGTATCTCACAGTGACCTGCCATGTTCTTCTTCCTCCCTCTTATGTACACTTCAATTACCCTCCTCTGGTTGTAGATCATCATAATTTGCATGCTGTTCAGTCACTAAACTCTGATGCTGCATTTTCTCATCTGTAATATACGAATCTCATAACACTTTGCAGGGTTATCACAAAGAATGAAATAAAATAATATATGTAAATCATAAACCTGGCATGTATTAAGTGCTCAATAAATAGTTGCTATTACAAATGCATTCAAACTTTACTATTAATATCTGGTGAGATCTTGCCCAATTATCCCCTCTACCACCCATCCCAGGCAGCCTTTGCATTCTAACAACAACCTTGTCAGAGAGGGTCTCCGGGGAAACCCTCCATTTTTTGCACTTCAGCCAGAATAATCTTCTGTTTTTAAAGGGACTGACTTTCTCCTTTTTAATTCCAAGTGTATATCTGAATCAAATCTTCATGTCCTACCTTCAGTATTATGACAGTGGTCCTCCTTCTGGGCTTCCTTTGCTTTTTTTTTTAAAAAAAATAGACTTTAGTTTTTAAAGCAGTTTTAGGTTCACCTCAAAATTGAGTGGAAGGTACGAAGATTTCCCATATGCCCCTGACTCATGTACAGCCTCCCCTATAACCAACATCCCCCCAATTGATGACCCTACATTGACACATTATAACCACCCAAGTCCATAGTTTACATTAGGTTTCACTCTCGGTGTTGTACATTCTATAGATTTGGACAAATGTATAATAACGTGCATCTACCATTATATTATCATACAAAAAATCTTGTGTTCTGTTGAAACACTCCCCACTAACTTCTGGCAATCACTGATCTTTTTACTATCTCCAGAGTTCTGTCTTTTCCAGAATGCCATATAGCTGGAATTATACCGGAGGTAGCCTTTCCAGATTGGCTACTTTCACTTAGTAATATGCATTTACAGAATGATCTTTTCAGAATATAAATTGAATCACTTTCGTTTCTTCCTCTGCTTAAACTGTTTCCCATTGTTTCCCCCTTGCTTGTAGGACAAAACCTTAAATCCTTAAATGATTGAGAAGGCCCTTCATTCAGCGGTTCTTAACTAGGAGGTGTTTGGAAGTTTAGGGAATTTGGGGTTGTCATAAATACCAAGGGGACAGTTTGGCATTTAGTAGGCAGGGACCAGGGAGGCTAAACTTCCTGCAACCTTGCATATGCAAACTAGCACCTCCCACTCCCATGTAGAATTGTCCTGCCCCAAAGCCAACGGCACCTCCATTGAGAAATACCCCCATCAAATTCTCCAGCTTCATCTCCCACCTCTCCCTTGCAGTCTGGACTGCAGCCACCCTGACCTCGTTTCTAGTCCTCCACAGCACCTTGAGCCTGGTATTCCTTCTATTGGAATACAATTTTTTTCTGTCTCATTCATGCCGACTGACCCTTCAAATCTCAGTTTAAGCACTATTTCTTCAAGGAAGCCTTCATTAACTCCCTGCTAGAGTGTACATTTCCTTAGAACTGTGTTTCTAGCCTTCAGAATATTTATCCCAGTTTGTAATTATATACTCATTTATGTAATTATGTAATTAATGTCTATCTCACCCATGAGATCAGAAGCTCCAAGAAAGCAGGCCTCACATCTGTTTTTGCTCACCATTATATACCAGCACCTTGCCCAGTGCTTGCTTGACTTGTAGTAGGCACCCATACACTCTCTCTGAAATGAATGCCCACATAATTAGTCCCTAGTCTTACTCATGTCCTCAGGGAGACGGAGCAGCTATCAACATCCTCTGTTTGTAGGGGTCTTAGAACAACTGACTCCCACTGAACTGTTTGAGGTAGAGGAATTATTCTGCTTGCATTTAAGCTGATTAGAATGGAGTCACAATGGTTCTATTTCCAATTTCTTCCTGCTTCCAAAATGCTACACATAGACACTCTGATTGACGGCTGGCTCCCAAACCTAATTATATTAAAACAAATGAAGGAGTGTTTAAAGCATGTTGTCTACTCACTTTTTGATGTTTTCAAGACATGCCGTGTACCTGTCCAATTTTGGGAAAATGTGAAAAACACCCTGACAAGAGTCTAAGAGTCTTGAAACATGGTACTACAAGTAGTGGAGCCACGTATACCTCAACTCTCTAGTGAGCTCTGTGTTGAAAATCAAAGCAACAGGCAGCTTCAAATCTAAGTGGTTTGGGTTGGTTGGTTTATCTTTTTAATTCCATGGTCTAGGCAATCAGAAAGAAAGAGCAGGAGGTATATTTGGGTGTACAATGGGAAAGGAGCTGCTGAGAAGAGCAGAAACACACTTTATAGGCACTGGGCCTGAAGAACAGTGGTGCCAATCAGTGGAGAAAATGGTGACACAAGGCACACCGACAGTCTTGCCGGATGCAGGGGAAGCTGTACCTGCGTTATGGGATGTCTAATACTCAAGGACATTTCCTGGACATCTAGGAAGTAGCATTCAGGTGAGGTCAGGTTTAGAAAACAGTTGGCCCTATTTGCTTTCCCCATCCTCAAGCCTGAGTTCTGGGCAGCCGCCTTGCCTCTCCTCCTCAGTAGTTACAATTTGGGTCAAAAGCAAAGAAGCTGAAGGCTCTGCCCTGAATTGTTCAGTCTGGCAGCTTAGCGCTGCTCCCTGACTGTTAGCCACTGTGTGCAAAACCCCAAGAAGAGGCTCAGAGAGTTCTGGTGGACTTGTGCTTTGTAAAAGCAAAGAGCTTCCACCTTCCCACAGCTCACTGTGACTCATCTGATTATATGGATTTAACATAGATGGGAAGACCAGAGACTTCCTAATTTTTAAGTCCCCTCCTCTCCAGAGCATAAATTCACAGCCCCAAGCAAAGATCTATGAATCAAACATTTTATTTGAAGCTGCAACAAACTTAAATAATCCAAAGCTTCAATAACCTTGCCAATAGCTTTTAGGTTTAAAATTTTCCTGCCACTTGCCCACTATAAAGATTTTTTTTTAAGTTAGAATGCCATCAATTTCTTAAAATACAATAGAAAGAGTTGTCATCAATTGTTATTTTCCAAGGTTTCATCCCCAAGGGAAAAAAAGTCAGAATAGAGAAGGCATTCTTGTTTAAGAAGCTAATTGTTGCTCTATGTAATTAATAATACAGAGTTATATAAACGCCTGCTTGTCCCTTCCCTTGCACCCATCCTCCTCTGCCAAAAAAAAAAAAATTCATTTTCCCAGAAAATACCGTTAACAGTTTGAGTCTTTTGAAAGATGTTATTTTATAAAAATAATGGAATAGACTCTTCAGAATGATTTTTAAATACAGCCAAAGGGAGCTGACCCTCAGTACTTCTGGCCTCATGCTGGCAAGGTTTTAACTAGGATCATAGTTCAGAAGAGTGATGCCACAATAGGATCATTGCCCCTCCAAATTTTCATCCTCAAGGCCTTTTGTTAATATTCCCCCCCCATGAACTCCATGTTTTCCTATATTTTGCCTACCAAACTGATTTTATCAAGAAAAAATTTATTTTTCCCACTCTCCAGTAATCAAAGCCAAATATAGCTGGCCCTGGAATGAGGTTATATAGAATATAAACTGTTCCTTAGAGTGAGAAGACTCCAGTGAGGGGCATTACTTTTTAAAGACCATTTATCCATTCATTCAACAAATAATTATTGAAGAATCAAAATATTCCAAGCACTGTCCAGGCACTGGTGATGTAGCAGTGAACAAAACTGTCCAAGTACCTTCCATGTTAGAGATGACATTTTGATGAGGTGAGACAGACAATAACTAATCGACACATACTAAATCTGTCAGGTGATGATAAATTCTATGGAGAAAACTAAATCAGAGTAAGGTGGTTAGGGCATGCTAGGGATTGGGATGCTGTTTTATACAGAATGATCAGAAATGGTCTCTCTAGTGGCAATATTTAAGCAGAGAGCTGAAGGAAGTGAGGAACTAAACTAAGGGCATATCTTGGAGAAGAGCATTCCTGGCAGGAGGAACAGCGAGTACGAGGCTGCTGAGGCAGGTGCACGTGCCTGGCGTGTTACAGAAATTCTATTCTATTGCAATGTGGCTGGAATACAAAAAGCAAGAGGGAAAGTAGTAGAAGATGAGATCAGAGAGGTAGGTAAGAGCAGATCAGGTAAAAATTTTGCCCTTTGCTGTGAATGAACTGGGAGTCATGGGAGGCTTCCCTGGTGGCACAGTGGTTCAGAGTCCGCCTGTCGATGCAGGGGACGCGGGTTCGTGCCCCGGTCCAGGAATATCCCACATGCCGCAGAGAGGCTGGGCCCGTGAGCCATAGCCGCTGAGCCTGTGCGTCCGGAGCCTGTGCTCCGCAACGGGAGAGGCCACAACAGGGAGAGGCCGGCGTACTGCAAAAAAAAAAAAAAAAAAAGGATCACTTTGAGTGCTGTTTGAAGACAAGATTCTGGGCAGGGAGCAAGGAGGAAAGTTTTGGTGGGTAAAGGAAAAAAATAGTGAATTAGAATGCTGTTAGACTTCCAGTTAGAATGCTGTTGTGATCGTTCAAGCGAAAGGAGATGGAGGATATTAACCAGATGGTAGCAGAGAAGACAGTGAAAACTGGTCAAATTGTAGCTATATTTTGAAAGTAGAACTAATAAATTGAATATGAGGTGTGAAAGAAAGAAAGGAAGTAAAGATTTATTCATTTATTCAACAAATATTTACTGAGCACCTTCGATGTACCAGGTGCTGTTCTGTGTGCTTGAGACAGAGCAGTGAACGAAGCAAAAAAAATCCCTACCTTCATGGAGGTTGCCTTCTTTTTATTTTTTTTGGATTTTATTTTATTTATTTTTTTATACAGCAGATTCTTATTAGTCATCCATTTTATACACATCAGTGTATACATGTCAAGCCCAATCTCCCAATTCATCACACCACCACCCCCAACCCCCCGTGCCTTTCCCCCCTTAGTGTCCATACGTTTGTTCACTACATCTGTGTCTCAATTTCTGCTCTGCAAACCAGTTCATCTGTACCATTTTGAGGTTCCACATATATGCGTTAATATACGATATTTGTTTTTCTCTTTCTGACTTACTTCACTCTGTATGACAGTCTCTAGATCCATCCACGTCTCTACAAATGACCCAATTTCATTCCTTTTTATGGCTGAGTAATACTCCATTGTACATATGTACCACATCTTCTTTATCCATTCGTCTGCCAATGTGCATTTAGGTTGCGTCTATGCCCTGGCTTTTGTAAATAGTGCTGCAATGAACATTGGGGTGCA
Organism: Physeter macrocephalus; assembly: GCF_002837175.3. Lineage (NCBI taxonomy): Eukaryota > Metazoa > Chordata > Mammalia > Artiodactyla > Physeteridae > Physeter > Physeter macrocephalus. Next base: position 86,647,694 of record NC_041234.1, on the reverse strand, counting down.
TGTGTCTTTTCGAATTATGGTTTTCTCTGGGTATATGCCCAGTAGTGGGATTGCTGGGTCATATAGTAATTCTATTTTAAGTTTTTTAAGGAACCTCAATACTGTTCTCCATAGTGGCTGTATCAATTTACATTCCCAGCAACAGTGCAAGATGGTTCCCTTTTCTCCACACCCTCTCCAGCATTTCTTGTTTGTAGATTTTTTGATGATGGCCATTCTGACTGGTGTCAGGTGATAACTCATTGTAATTTTGATTTGCATTTCTGTAATAATTAATGATGTTGAGCAGCTTTCCATATGCTCCTTGGCCACCTGTATGTCTTCTTTGGAGAAATATCTATTTAGGTCTCCTGCCCATTTTTGGATTGGGTTATTTGTTTTTTTAATATTGAGCTGCATGAGCTGCTTGTAAATTTTGGAGATTAATCCTTTGTCCGTTGATTCGTTTGCAAATATTTTCTCCCATTCTGAGGGTTGTCTTTCCGTCTTGTTTATGGTTTCCTTTGCTGTGCAAAAGCTTTTAAGTTTCATTAGGTCCCATTTGTTTATTTTTGTTTTTATTTCCATTACTCTAGGAGGTAGATCTAAAAAGATCTTGCTGTGATTTATGTCAAAGAGTGTTCTTCCTATGTTTTCCTCTAAGAGTTTTATGGTGTCCAGTCTTACATTTAGGTCTTTAATCAATTTTGAGTTTATTTTTGTGTATGGTATTAGGGAGTGTTCTAATTTCATTCTTTTACATGTAGCTGTCCAGTTTTCCCAGCACCACTTATTGAAGAGACTGTTTTTTCTCCATTGTATATCCTTGCCTCCTTTGTCATAGATTAGTTGACCATAGGTGTGTGGGTTTATCTCTGGGCTTTCTATGTTGTTCAATCGATCTATATTTCTGTTTTTCTGCCATTACCATATTCTCTTGATTACTCTAGCTTTGTAGCATAGTCTGAAGTCAGGGAGTCTCATTCCTCCAGCTCTGCTTTTTTCCCTCAAGACTGCTTTGGCTATTCGGGGTCTTTTGTGTCTCCATACAAATTTTAAGATTTTTTTGTTCTAGTTGTATAAAAAATGCCATTGGTAATTTGATAGGGATTGCACTGAATCTGTAGATTGCTTTGGGTATTATAGTCATTTTCACAATATTGATTCTTCCAATCCAAGAACATGGTATATCTCCCCATCTGTTGGTATCATCTTTAATTTCTTTCATCAGTGTCTTACAGTTTTCAGCATACAGGTCTTTTGTCTCCCTAGGTAGGTTTATTCCTAGGTATTTTATTCTTTTTGTTGCAATGGTAAATGGGAGTGTTTCCTTAATTTCTCTTGCATATTTTTCATCATTAGTATATAGCACATTGATTGATTTGCGTATATTGAAGAATCCTTGCATCCCTGGGATAAATCCCACTTGATCATGGTGTATGATCCTTTCAATGTGTTGTTGGATTTTGTTTGCTAGTATTTTGTTGAGGATTTTTGCATCTATATTCATCAGTGATATTGGTCTGTAATTCTCTTTTTTTGTAGTATCTTTGTCTGGTTTTGGTATCAGGATCAGGGTGATGGTGGCCTCATAGAATGAGTTCAGGAGTTTTCCTTCCTCTGCAATTTTTTGGAAGAGTTTGAGAAGGATGGGTGTTAGCTCTTCTCTAAATGTTTTATAGAATTCACCTGTGAAGCCATCTGGTGCTGGACTTTTGTTTGTTGGAAGATTTTTAATCACAGTTTCAATTTCATTACCTGTGATTTGTCTGTTCGTATTTTTTATTTCTTCCTGGTTCAGTCTTGGAAGGTTATACCTTTCTAAGAATTTGTCCATTTCTTCCAGGTTGTACATTTTATTGG
>NC_041234.1:86629500-86645198 GCF_002837175.3 Physeter macrocephalus | reverse complement strand
TGTGTATTTCTGCAGTGTCTGTTGTAACTTCTCCTTTTTCATTTCTAATTTTATTGATTTGAGTCCTCTCCCTCTTTTTCTTTATCAGTCTGGCTAATGGTTTATCAATTTTGTTTATCTACTCAAAGAACCAGCTTTTAGTTTTATTGATCTTTGCTATTGTTCTCTTTGTTTCTATTTCATTTATTTCTGCTCTGATCTCCATGATTTCTTTCCTTCTGCTAACTTTGGGTTTTGTTTTTTCTTCTTTCTCTACTTCCTTTAGGTGTAAGGTTAGATTGTTTATTTGAGATTTTTCTTGTTTCTTGAGGTAGGCTTGTATGGCTATAAACTTCCTTCTTAGAACTGCTTATGCTGCATCCCATAGGTTTTGGATCATCATGTTTTCATTGTCATTTGTCTCTAGGTATTTTTTGATTTCCTCTTTGGTTTTCTCAGTGATCTCTTGGTTATTTAGTAATGTATTGTTTAGCCTCCATGTGTGTGTTTTTCACGTTTTTTTCCCTGTAATTCATTTCTAATCTCATAGTGTTGTGGCCAGAAGAGATGCTTGGTATAATTTCAGTTTTCTTAAATTTACCGAGGCTTGATTTGTGACCCAAGATGTGATCTATCCTGGAGAATGTTCCGTGCACATTTGAGAAGAAAGTGTAATCTGATGTTTTTGGATGGAATGCCCTATAAATATGAATTAAATCTATCTGGTCTATTGTGTCATTTAAAGCTTGTGTTTCCTTATTAATTTTCTGTTTGGATGATCTGTCCATTGGTGTAAGTGAGGTGTCAAAGTCTCCCACTATTATTGTGTTATTGTCAATTTCCTCTTGTAGAGCTGTTAGCAGTTGCCTTATGTATTGAGGTGCTCCTATGTTGGTTGCATATATATTTATAATTGTTATAGCTTCTTCTTGGATTGATCCCTTGTTCATTTTGTAGTGTCTTTCCTTGTATCTTGTAACATTCTTTATTTTAAAGTCTATTTTATCTGATATGAGTATTGCTACTCCAGCTTTCTTTTGATTTCCATTTGCATGGAATATCTTTTCCATCCCCTCACTTTCAGTCTGTATGTGTCCCTAGGTCTGAAGTGGGTCTCTTGTAGACAGCATATATGAATATATATGGGTCTTGTTTTTGTATCCATTCAGGCAACCTGTGTCTTCTGGTTGGAGCACTTAATTCATCCACATTTAAGGTAATTATCGATATGTATGTTCCTATGACCATTTTCTTAATTGTTTTGGGTTTGTTTTTGTAGGGCCTTTTCTTCTCTTGTTTCCCACTTAGAGAAGTTCCTTTAGCATTTGTTATAGAGCTGGTTTGGTGGTGCTAAATTCTCTTAGCTTTGGCTTGTCTGTAAAGCTCCACTCCCTTCTGGCTTGTAGAGTTTCTGCTGAGAAATCAGCTGTTAACCTTATGGGAGTTCCCTTGTATGTTATTTGTTGTTTTTCCCTTGCTTCTTTCAATAATTTTTCTTCGTCTTTAATTTTTACCAATTTGATTACTATGTGTTTCAGCGTGTTTCTCCTCGGGTTTACCCTGCCTGGGACTCTCTGTGCTTCCTGGACTTGGGTGGCTATTTCTTTCCCATGTTAGGGAAGTTTTCATCTATCATCTCTTCAAATATTTTCTCGGGTCCTTTCTCTCTCTCTTCTTCTTCTGGGACCCCTATAATGTGAATGTTGTTGCATTTAATGTTGTCCCAGAGGTCTCTTAGGCTGTCTTCATTTCTTTTCTTCTTTCTTTATTCTGTTCCACAGCAGTGAATTCCACCATCTGTCTTCCCGGTCACTTATCCGTTCTTCTGCCTCAGTTATTCTGCTATTGATTCCTTCTAATGTACTTTTCATTTCAGTTATTGTATTGTTCTTCTTTGATTGTTTATTCTTTAATTCGTCTAGGCCTTTGTTAAACATTTCTTGCATGTTTTCGATCTTCGACTCCATTCTTTTTCCAAGATCCTGGATCATCTTCACTATCATTATTCTGAATTCTTTTTCTGGAAGATTGCCTATCTCCGCTTCATTTAGTTGTTTTTCTGGGGTTTTATCTTGTTCCTTCATCTGGTAATAGCCCTCTGCCTTCATCTCTGTGAGTGTGGTTTTTGTTCCACAGGCTGTGGGATTGCAGTGCTTCTTGCTTCTGCTGTCTGCCCTCTGGTGGATGAAGCTATCTAAGAGTCTTGTGCAAGTTTCCTGATGGGAATGACTGGTGGTGGGTAGAGCTGGCTGTTGCTCTCTAGGTTGCCTTCTAATGGATAAGAATAGCTAACAGTTATGAAGTACTTCCTATGTTCTAAGCTCTTCACTTTCTGAATTCATTGAATGCTCACCACAACCCAATAAGATATGTTTGTATGGTATTATCTCCTTTCCACAGATGAGGAAACGGAGAGGATAATTAAGTTCTTTGAAGTCTCACAGCTGATAAGTAGCAAAGCTATATTTCAAACTCAGGAAGTTCTGCTCAAGAGTCTGAGTTCAAAACACTCCACTCCACAGCCTCTCTACCAGGCCAGTATTCCAACACCTAGAGTCAAAGCTGGACCACATGCATGCAAAGTAGGACTCCTAACTGCTAGATGACTCAAAGATTTGGCCCAGAAAACCTGCAAGATTGCTCTTTCCATTTACTTGATACTGAACATAAGTTGGTAGCCTGGTGCTATGGATGGAACTGTGCCCCCTCCCAAATTCATATATTGAAGCCCTAACCCCCACTGTGATGATATTTGGAGATGAGGCATTTAGGAGGTGATTAAGGTTAGATGAGGTCATGAAGGGGTAACCCTCATGACAGGACTAGTGTCCTTATGAGAGGAGATACCAGAGAGCTTGCTTCCTGCCTCCATCATGTGAGGACCCAGTGAGAAGGTGGCTGCCTAGAAAATCAGGGAGAGGGTCCTCATCAGGAACTGAATCAGCCAGCATCTTGATCTTGGACTTCCAGCCTCCAGAAATTTGATAGAATAAATGTCTATTGTTTAAGCCACCCAGTCTATGGTATTTTGTTATAGCAGCCCAAGCTAATACACCCAGGCACAGCAAGATTTGGGGCAGTGAGTACTCTCTAAAATGTCCTGTATTGTTGAACACAAAGTATTGTGTTATAGAACCATGTAAGTGTTAGCTCTAATTACCCACTAGAATGGTTAAGCGGAATTCAAAAGGGCAGAAATCATCAGGACTGCTGAGAACCTGACACACTGCCAGGCAAATCAGGAGCGTTTTGGTTAGTGAAATTGCCCTAGGATTCTTCTATAGAAATCTCCCGTCAATATTGTGGAAAGAAATGTGTGGGAACAAAAGCAAAAAAGAACCCTGAGATTTGGAGAGATAATGATAGAACTTGCTCACATTTTTGTTAAATGCTTACTATATTGTAAAAATGCATTACCTTATCTAATCTTTGGTACAATCTCATTCAAGCACGTATCCCATCTCTCCCATTCATTGTATCAGCTCACTGAGGTCAGGGGGTCTGATTTGATTACCTTTTCACTTCCCAGCAGTTTCAGTTATGAGGATCTGCCCACAAGTGAGGATCTAATAAAAGTAGCTGACCGACTGCCATCAATAAACTGCTTTAGGAATCTGTTGGTGATTTTGTATGCTTTCACCCAAGACCAGATTAATATCACATTTACAGGTAAACTAACCTTTGTCATTTCTTTAAGGCTTAATTAGTGCTCAATACTGTACTAAATGTTTTCCATGCATTATCTCATTTAATCCTTAATGTATGACTTAAGTGCTCTCATTACAATCTGTATTTTTCAGATGGGAAACTGAGACTCAGAGAGGTTTAGAAAAACTCCCCAAAGTCACTCAGCTAATAAATGACAAAGCCACAGGCCTCTCCAACTCCAAAGCCAATTTTATTAACCATAGGGGTTAAAGTGGAAATTATGCCCTATGAGAATTTATCTCAATGAGTGTGCAATTTTTAAAAAATTATGATCATCAAATTATTTTTAACAGCTTTATTGAAGTATAATTGAAATACAGTAAATACCACATATTTAAAGTGTACAACTTGATTAGTTTTGACATATGCATGCACATGTGAAACCATCACCACAATGAAGATAATGAACATATCCATCACCCCCTAAAGTTTCCATGCCCTTTGTAAGCCTTCATCCCAACTCCTATCTGCCCTCTACCCCATCCCCAAGCACAAATTATTTTTTGAATGTTCAAGGCAGTAACTTAGGAAAGGCTCTCCTTGCCCAATGATCATACTATCTCTGTCCCTAATATACTAGGTTCATTTGATTAGTGTCACAATTTGCTGACCTGTGACTTGGGATTCTCAATGCTCAACTTCAACTTCAGGCTGACATCCAGGCTAAATAAACTAAGAAGAGTGATGATAAATTCTCTGAGTTAGAAAACTAATCTAAGAAATCAACTGTATTGATTGATTTCTTCTTTTTTAGACCCAAAAGATGCAGATTATTCATCAGATAGACAGAAACCCTAGGTATCCTTTTGGGCTTCTGTGTATTAGGAAAAATAAGTTTGGCATTTATAAGCTTTTGAAAAATCTCTAATTTACCCAGCAGAGACATTCCTAGGCTATGACAAAGGTAGCAGAGCCAGTCAGCAGCAAAATTCACTTTTTTAATAAAACCTACCCTACCTATTTATTTGATGAATGAATCTAGAAGTGATAGATTGCCACCAAGTTCTTAGAAAATGATGCATAGTAGCCCTAAAGGGCTTTTCTTTATCAACTTGATTTATCTATCAGCTTTGCTCATTTGCTCATGTGTGTCCTCCACCCATATGTTAACCTAACATTTTCACTCTAAATGGGAAGAAAATACTGGGAGTGATGGAGGATTATGTGAACGTCTGGGCCCTAATAGACCACTGCCCTTGTTCACTATCACGCATCTATCCAATTCCCAGCCCTATTGATGAAATGGGATGATGAGCAAAGAAGATGAATAAATATTGTTTAAGTGGTGAGATAATTCAAAACAGTGTAACATAAGGATTAATCTAAATAGTACAGCTGATATGCCATAGGAGTACAGGAAAGAGAGGTCACTGTGCACTGAGGTGGTCAGAAAAGGCTTTTTGAAGGAGTAACTGGGCATGGGCCCAGAGAAGGAAGAAGTATTCCAAATGCATCTAGTTGCTGGGATGACTACTGGGTTAGAGGCAGGAATGAGTGTAGCAAATTCAGTGGGTATACAGGAAAAGAGAGCATCCCCAGTGTTCAGGGTTGAAGGTATCTAACGGCCCTGCATTTCTGACCTAGAAGAGATAGAGACACAAGAAAGGAAAGAGGAAAGAGACAGACAACTGATGGGGGTGAGAGAGTAGTTGCCAATTAGTTCTTCTGTCTTTTTACCACAATAAGTGGCAATCAGATGTCTGGGTCTTTTAATTTCAGACAAGCCCTTGTCTACTCATCAAAGATAAAGAAATTCAGCTTAGAGCAGTTTCTATTAGCAGCAACAGTTAGTGTAAAAGAAAAAGTAAGCAAAGGAAGGAAATTGTGCAGGGAAAACATTTTCCCTTGATTTTCCTTTCAAAAGATAGAAGTATTCCATGGCGGGGAAATATCCAAGACAATTTGACCTCTCTGTAACAGGACATCTGGTAGTCAAGCACTTCTGATCCTCAACTCCTACATTTAAGGCAGGACATAGTTTATGCAGGAGTCCAGAAAGTGATGAATCATTTAAGAGAGCTGAGTCCATCTTCACTTGTTTTCATAGATACTCAGTGTTGGAATAAATCTTAAAGGTGGTCTGCTGTGATCTCCCAGGGGAAATTTTAGCTAAAGTGAGGTCCTAGAGGTCATCTTGTTTATCTCCCTGTCTCAGGGCCATTTAAATATAAACCATTTATCCCAGAGAAAAGTGTGAAGCCCCATCCCATGAGAATTTTGAGTGCTGCAACCTTCCACTACTGAATTCCTCCTTTTATCTTACAGCCACAGAATTTAGAGCTTAAATAGACCTTAGGGACTACCTAGTCTAACCCTCTCCATTTAAAAAATATATATTTTTTTTATTTCAGAAAATTATTTAGCAAATATAAAGAATTAGTAATTAAATTTTTTTTTTAATTTAGAGCAGAACATTACAGATAAAACTGATGACCTCCTCCCAATCTGGGACACCTCCTTGTGCCCTCCCTTTCCCCTCAAAGGAATGAACTATTACTAGTTTACGGATTTTCCTTTCAAACCATTTTTGATACTTCTACATACATAAAAACATGTAGTATTATTTTTGTGTGTTTTAACTTGTTTAAAAAGCATCATATAGTATGCATCTGACTTTCTTCATTCAGCATTGTTTTGAGATCTACATCATTCCTCTTAATTGCAGTTCAATATTCCATTGTGTGAAAGTACCTCATGTTCTTTATCTACTTCCCTCTTGATGGACACTTACAAGTCTTCTTTATACAGAGAGAACTGAGGGTCAGAGAAGTTACAGGATTGGCCCAATGTATGTTTTTGTGCAACTGGAACGAGAAGCCACGTCTTAGGTGAGGGGCAGATGAATTTCTCAACAGTTGGCTGTCCAGGCTCATTGATGACAGTCTTAGTTTGGATAGTTTTATTGCTGTGTATTCAAGTTAACTAATGTTTTCTTCTTCATAATCTAATCCCTTCTTCTTCACCATTTATCTCATACACTGTAGTACTCACCTGAGACACTGTACTTCTCATTGCTAGTAGTTCAATTTGTTTCTTTTTTATATCTCCAATATCTATACTTAACTTATATCTTAAAATAGCTTTACTGAGATATAATTCATATATGGTATGCATACAAATCGCTCATTTAAAGTATTCAATTCACTGTTTTTTAATATATTCACAAATATGTACAACCATCACTACGGTAAATTTTAGAATATTTTCTTCACTTCAAAAAGCAACCACACACGCTTTAGCTATCATCCGCCAAGTCCCCCATCTCTCTCAGCCCTAAGCAACCATTAATCTACTTTCTGGCTCTATAGATTTGCCTCTTCAGAACATTTCATAAAAATGAGATCATATATTATGTGGTATTTTTTGACTAGGTTCTTTCGCTTGGCATAATGTTTCAAGGTTCATCCATGTTGTTGCATGTATCAGTACTTCATTCATTTTATGGCCAAATAATATTTTATAGTACAGCTATAACCATATTTTGTTTATCCACTCATTAGTTGATGGACATGTAGGTGGTTTCCACATTTCAGCTATGATGAGTAATGCAGCTATGAATGTTCGTGTACAAGTTTTTGTGTGAACATATGTTTTCATTTTTTTTTTAGTATATACCTGGGAGTAAAATTGCTAGATCATATGGTAACTCTATGTTTAACCATTTGAGGAACTGTCAGACTGTTTTCCAAAGTGGCTGCTCCATTTTACATTCCCAACAGCCGTGTATGAAATTCTGAATTTCCCACATCCTCATCAACACTTCTTATTATCTTACTTTTTGATTATAGCCATCATAGTGGATGGGAAGTGGTATCTCGTTGTTTTGATTTGCATTTCCTGATGTCTAATGATGTTGAGCATCTATTCATGTGCTTATTGGCCATTTGCATATCCTCTTTGGAGAAATGTCTATTTAAGTCTTTTGCGCATTTTTTAAATGGGTTATTTGTCTTTTTATTAGTGAGTTTTGTGGTCTATACAAATCCCTTATCAGATATATGATTTGCAAATATTTTCTCCCATTCTGTGGGTTATCTTTTCACTTTCTTGGTAGCAGCCTTTGAAGCATAGAAATTTTCAACTTTGACAAAGTCTAACTTATCTATTTTTCCTGCTGTTGCTTGTTCTGCAATCCTTTGCCAAATTCGAGGCTATTGTAGATTTACCCCTATTTTATGTTCTGTGAATTTTATGCTTTTAGCATTACATTTAGGTCTTTGGTTCATTTTGAGGTTTTTTTTTAAACGTCCAGTTGTCCCAGAGTAATTTTTAAAAAGACTATTCTATCCATATTGAATGGTCTTGACATCTCTGTCAAAAATTAATTTACCAGAGACACATGGTTTATTTCTGGACTTACAACTCTATTCCATTGATTTATATGTCCATCCTTTTGCTGGTACCACAATTATGGTAACAATAATTCTTATTATCGTTGCCTGGTAGTAAGGTTTGAAATAAAGAAGAGTGAGTCCTCAAACTTTGTTCTTCTTTTTCAAGATGTTTTTGGGTATTCTAGATCCCTTGCAATTCCACATAAACTTCAGGATGAGTTCATCATTTTCTACAAAGAGCCAACTGGGATTGGATAGGCATTGCATTGAATCTGTTGATCATTTTGGGAAGCATTGGCATCTTAATATAAAGTTTTCTTGTCTATGAACATGGGATATGTTTCCTTTCATGTAGATCTTGAATTTATTTCAGAGGTGTTTTTTAGTGTACACTTCTTGAGGTTTTGTTAAATTTATTCCTAAGTATTTTATTCTTTTTGATGTTATTATAAATGAAATTGTGTTAATTTCATTTTTCAGAATGTTCACTGCTAATGCATAGAAATACAATTGATTTTGTGTATTGATCTTATATATATCCTGCAGACTTGCAGGTTTTGTTTATTAGTTCTAATAATTTTGTGTGTGTGAAGCTTCCTTATGAGTTTTTTTATACAAGATCATGTCATCTATGAATATAGATAGTTTTACATTTTCCTTTACAATCTATTTTTTATTTTTCTTGCTTAATTAATTGCCCTGGCTGGAACCTCCAGTATGATGTGGAATAGAAGTGAAAAAAAATATTGTCTTTTTTCTGACCTTAGGGAGAAAACCTTCAGCGTTTCATCATTAAGTGTGGTGTTAGCCATGGTTGGTTGGTTGGTTTTTGTAGACACCCAATCCAAGCTGAGTACGTTCTATTCTATTCCTAGTTTGTTGAGTGTTGTTATCATAAGAGTGTGTTGGATTTTGTCAAATGCTTTTCTGCAACTAATGAGATGTTCATGTGGCTTTTGATCTTCATTTTGTTAATATGGTGTACATTTATTGATTTTTATATGTTAAACTAACCTTACATTCCTAGGATAAATCCCATTTGGTTATGGTATATAATCCTTTTCCTATGTTGCTGAATTCACTTTCATAGTATTTTATATTCCTAAGGGATATTATTATGTAGTGTCCTTTCTTGTGATGTCTTTGTCTGGTGTTGGTATCAGGTTAATACTGACCTCATAAAATGAGTTGTAAAGTGTTCCCTCCTCTTCTATTTTTGTGAAGAATTGGTGTTAATTATTCTTAAAATGTTTGGTTTGTCAATTTTGTTAAAGTTTTCACAGAATCAACTTTTGGTTTTGTTTGTTTTTTCAATGGATTTTCCATTGTCTATTTATATCCACTCTAATATTTATTATTCTCTTCCTTCTGCTTCCTTTGTGTTTATTTCCTCCTATTTTTCTAGTTCCTTATGGTAGAAGTTTAGGTTATTGATTTGAGATCTTTCTTCTTTCATAACATTGTTGCTTATAGCTATACATTTCCTTTGAGTATTACATTTATCTCAGCATGTTGTATTTTCATTTTCATTCATTTCAAGATACTTTATTTCCCTTATGATTTATTCTTTGACCCATAGGTTACTTAGGAATGTTTTGTTAAGTATCAACATATTTGTGAATTTCCCAAAGTTCCTTTTATATTGATGTCTAATTGAATTCCATTGTGCTTGGAGAACATAGTTTTTATGATTTCAATCCTTTTAAATCTATTGAGTCTTGTTTTATGGCCAAGTATATGGTCTGTCCTGGATAATGCTCCATATGCATTTGAGAAAATGTGCATTCTGCTGTTGTTGTTATGTTAGGTCTAGTTTGTTTTTAGTCTTATTCAAATGTTCTATTTCTCTGTTGATATTCCTCCTCCTTGACCTATTCATTATTGAAGGTGGGGTATAGTATTAAATACTCTATGATTGTTGAATTTTATATTTCTCCCTTCATTTCTGTCAGTTGTTTCACATATTTTGGTGCTCTGTTATTAGGCACATATATGTTTATAATTGCTCTCTCCTTATGACCCTTTCATTATAAAATGTCCCTCTTTCTCTCTAGTAACATGTTTTGTTTTAAAGCCTATTTTATCTAATATTAGTAAAACCATTCCAGCTTGTTTTTATAGTTATTTGCAATGGTATAACTTTTTTAACCCTTTATTTTCCATCTATTTGTGTCTTTGAATCTAAAATGTCTCTTATAGACAGCATATAGTTGGATTTTTTCCATTCTTCCAATCACTGCCTTTTATTTGAAATATTTAATGCATTTAAATTTAATGTATTTACTGATAAAGTAGAGTTTATGTCTATCATTTTTCTATTTGTTTTCCACATGTCATACCTTTTTTGTTCCTCTATTCCTCCAGTATTGCCCTTTCTGTGTCAAATAGATATTTTCTAGTCTACCACTTTAATTCTCTTTTGTTTCTTTTACTATATTTTTGAGTTATTTTATTGGTGGCTGCTACAAGGGATTTACATCTTAACTTTAAAAAATTAACGTGGATTAGTAGCAACTTAGTTTCAACAGTAATACAAACTTTCTTCCAACATACTTCTGTTCCCTCCACTCTCCTTTTGGATATTATTGTCAAACAAATTACATATGTATATGTTATTAGCCCATGGACACATTTTTTAATTATTGATTTATGAACTTATGTTATAAATCAAAAAGGAGAAGAAAAGAGTTACAACCAACCTACATTTGTAGTATCTTTTTAATTTACCTATATAGTTCCTTTACTGGTGGTCTTTATTTTTTTCATAAGCATTCAAGTTATTGTGCAGTATCCTTTTATTTCAGCCTGAAGGAATCCCTTTATTACTTCTTCTAGGGCAAGTCTAGTCAGTCTTTGCTCATCTGGGAATGTCTTCATATCTCCTTCATTTTTGAAGGATAGTTTTGCTGTATGTAGCATCCTTTGTTGACAGTCTTTTTCTTTCAGCACCTTGAATATATCTCCCACTACCTTCTGACCTCAACTCTTTTTTTTTTTTTGGCTGTGTTGGGTCTTCATTGCTGTGTGCAGGCTTTCTCTAGTTGCAGTGAGTGGGGGCTACTCTTCATTGCGGTGTGTGGGCTTCTCATTGCAGTGGCTTCTCTGTTGCAGCACGTGGGCTCTGGGGCACATGGGCTTCAGTAGTTGTGGCATGCAGGCTCAGTAGTTGTGGCTTGCAGGCTCTAGAGCGCAGGCTCAGTAGTTGTGGCACACAGGCTTAGTTGCTCTGCAGCACGTGGGATCTTCCTGGACCAGGGATTGAACCCGTGTCCCCTGCATTGGCAGGCGGATTCTTAACCACTGTGCCACCAGGGAAGTCCCTCAACTCTTTCTGATGAAACTTCAGTTGTTAATCCTATTGAGGAAACTTTATGTAATGGATTGCTTCTCTCGTGCAGCTTTCAAGATTCTCTCTTTGTTTTTTGATCTCTGACTGTGGTGTGTCTAGGTTCTTTCAGTTTATTCTATGTGAATTTTGTTGAGCTTCTTGGATATGTGGGTGATGTTTTCCCATAAAATTTCTGAAATTTTTGATCATTATTTAAAAATATTTCTTCTGCCCCTTTCTCTCTCTTCTCTTTCTGAGACTATCATTATGTGTAAATTGGTGCACTTGATGGTGTCCCACAAGTCTCTGAGGCTCTGTTCACTTTTCCACGTTTTATTTTCTTTCTGTTCTCCATACTGGATAATTTCAATTGACCTATCCTTCAAGTTCACTGATTCTTCTTTGGTCAGCTCAAAATTTGCTGTTAAGCCCCTCCAGTGGACTTTTCATTTCAGTTACCGTACTTTTCAACTTCAAATTTTCTGTTTTTTTTTTTTTTATTTCTATCTCGTTATTGATATTCATTGCTTGGTAAGACAGTGTTATCATACTTTAATTTTTAGACATGGTTTCCTTTAGTTTATTTAACATGCTTATAATAGCCAACTTAAGTCTGTGTCTAGGAGTCCAATTATGGGGCTTCCTTTGGGACACTTTCTATTGACTAGGTTTTTTTTTTTCCTATATATGGGCCATACTGTCCTGTTCCTGTGCGTGTCTAGAAATTTTTGTTGAAAACAGGACATTACAAATAATATTTTTCAGCAGCTGTGAAAATTATATTTCTCCCCTATCCAGTGTCTGATACTGTTGTTTTTTGTTGTTTTTTTGTTGCTGCTGTTTGTTTATTTAGTGAATTTCCTGGACTAATTCTGTAAAGTTTGTATTCTATGTTGTATGTGTCCACTGAAGTCTATGCTCAGTTAGCTTAGTGGTCAGTTAAAAATTAGATAGATGTTTCCTTAAATGCTTTGAACTACTAATTCTCCCAGCTTTTGCCATAGGGCTCTGTGTGTGTTGGGGCAAGCCTTCAATGCCATGGGAGGCAGTTAACAATTATGCCTTAACCTTTACTTCCTAGTTGTGCAGGGCCTCAAGGTCAGTCTTATGTGAGTGGGTAGGCTTTTCTCAGGTCTTTTCTGGGCATACACACAACACTGAATGTGTATCACCTTTTAGATTCTGAGAAAATTTTCAGAGATCTTCAAAGACCCCGATGGACATCTCATTCCCCGTATTTTATGTTTGAGTTTTTGATCAGTCTTTTGTTTGCCCGAACTAACTCAGGGAAATATAGTGTTAAACAATCGCAGCTGATTTTTTTTTGACAGCCTGGGGATAGGGCTTTCCTCACTGAGAAAGCCCTGAAGTAAGGTCAGATAAAGACAAACCCTGAGAATCGAGTTTTTCCAGAGATTTGCCAGGCAGATCAAATAGTGACAATTCTCTGGGGATGGGCGTTTGGTGAGCTCCAAACCCCTTCTGTCATTTGTAATGACTACTATGCTGCTGACTTTTTCAGTTACTGAAGTTCTGAGGTTGCAGGTTTTCAAGGCTACTGTAAATGTGGAGAATGGGCAATGGGTCTAGAGCAAGTAAAATGCTCTCTGTTCCTATCGAGATTTAGCTGTTTTTCTGGAATAAATGCTCCTCAAATTGTTGCAGGCCTTTGATTAATTTCCAGAGCATGTCACTTTTAACATTTTTTTTTTGCCAGTGTTCTCATTGATTTTATGGATGATCATATTTTCAGAGGTTCTTACACCATCATGCCAGAAGTGCTTCTCCCATGCTAGGTATAATCATACTCCTATAAATATTCTTCAGCTTTGTTAGGGAAGCAGGTAGTATACACCAAAACAGAATGATCCTTTCCAGTCCTGCTTTTAAAATTTGTTATATGGTATTGGAGACTTGTTTAGTCTAGGGCTAATTATTTCTCATTACCACGGTAAGACCTTTCTCCCCAGTGCCCAATAATATATGAAGGTTTCCAGTCTGGCTAGTAGCAATAGGATCTATTCCCCTTTCTGTGTGAACACCAGGTAATGTTCCATCAACCTTTCGGGTGGTTCTTTCTCCAGCCTTGAATTGTCTTCTTATATACATGTACTGATCAGTATTCTCCTTAATACCTATGGAGAACCCTATGCATATATTTGGAGTTCTCTTTCTCTGGAACTCTCTCTCTCTCTTGACCAGTACTCTATCCTGTGATCTCTAGCTGCCTTGCTTTCCCTATACTCTCACCTCTATCTCATCACAGGGAGTCTACCAGGCTCTGCCTCAGTTTCCTCTCCCTATACTATGGCCTGGAAACTCTCTGAAGGCAGTAATCTTAGACAGTCAGAGAATTCTCCTCACTTGTTTCTTATCTTCAGAGATAACTGTCCTTCACTGCTGATGTCCAGAGACCTGAAAACCATTGTGTCATATGTTTCATCTCATCTTTTGGTTGCTTCAAGCGCAAGGTCAAATTCAGCCCCTGTTATTCCATTTTGGCCAGAAGTAGATGTCCCTGCATGACATACTTTTAAGTTTAATCTGCATTATTAACATTTTCTCCATAATTTCTTTTTTTTCCAGTTTTTTGAAGTATAATTAGTTATCATTTAAGTTTAGACCATCAACAAAACAATAAATCTAGCCCTGATTTATAGCATTTTGCCTATTTGCGTGGTGGTGTAAATACTCTCACTATGGCCAATTTTAAGCTACTAATGTGTAATAGTTCCACCATTGAGATAAAATAGATATAAATATCCTCAAGAGTATAGATTACACTAAAATATAGTAAAGTAACTAAGAAGTGATGAGTTAAGTAATAATTTGTTTTAAAAATAACTTATTTAATTGTAAGTTGATATAATTTAACTTTTAATAGCTATATTTAAAAACCAGCTTTAAAAATTCCTGATAATTTAACAATCAGTTCTACTGAGATAGTATGAGCCATCTGCAGTACACTACTGCCTCTATCACTATGAAAGAGACAGATTAGAATCACTGTGAAAGCATCACTATAAAGCAGTGTGCAAGGAGCAGAATTCATCTACCTAGGAACAGGTATGCAAGCTCCCTGCTCACCAAGGGTGTTAGGCCACCCTAACAAATATTGTACATAAAGCAAACCTTTTCCTCTCAAGAACAAAAATAGCTATCCTCAAAATTACATCATTAAAAATTCATTAGTATGGGTCTTAAAGTCTTTTCAATTTCTAAGAATCCCCTTTTAAAATGGCAAGGTAGGGCTTCCCTGGTGGCGCAGTGGTTGAGAATCCGCCTGCCAATGCAGGGGACACGGGTTCGTGCCCCGGTCCGGGAAGATCCCGCATGCCGCGGAGCGGCTAGGCCCGTGAGCCATGGCCTCTGAGCCTGTGCGTCCGGAGCCTGTGCTCCGCAACGGGAGAGGCCACAAAAGTGAGAGGCCCGCGTACCACAAAAAACAAAAAAACAAAAAACCAAAATAAAATGGCAAGGTATTTCCTGTAAGTGGTAATACATTAAGCCTTTTAATCAGCTAACACCTTTATGGATGTCAGGCAGCTAAGTGAGAAAAAGGCTCTGTGACATTGGCCCATAGGTTCTGTGCTTAGCACAGGTAGTGGGGTTAGATTTGAGAGAGAAATAAAAAAGGGAAAGTACAAATACCCCCCCCCCAAACTGCCTTTTTCAGTCTTTCAGAAGGTCAGCTCCAGTGTATCTGCATGTGGGACTGCATAAAAGACTAGCCAGTAGCTTCTCCTATCTTGGACTGACTACTTACAATACTAGCAGAGAACACTATATGAGCTGCTGACCAGTCTGTATTGCCCATCCCCTAAAGCACATTCTTATATTAGGGAAAACAAATGAAAGAAGGAAATGACAACAAAACCATCCATAAACTTCAAAGGTTTAAAATACCTTTACAAAATAAAATAAAATACCCTTACAATAGTAGCCATGCCATAATATATCAAAGCTAGGAATGTCCAGTGGTTCATGTAAGTGAAGAAAAGAAATACTGTAATGAGAAGCCAGAGGAAAATGAGGAAGAAGAATTTGCTATCAAAAACCAGGTTTGTCATGAAATTATCATTTTTTAAAATTTATTTACTTTATATTTTTATTTTTGGCTGTGTTGGGTCTTCGTTTCTATGCGAGGGCTTTCTCCAGTTGCGGCAAGCAGGGGACACTCTTCATCGCGGTGCGCGGGCCTCTCACTGTCGCGGCCTCTCCCGTTGTGGAGCACAGGCTCCAGACGCGCAGTCTCAGTAGTTGTGGCTCACAGGCCTAGCCGCTCCGCGGCATGTGGGATCTTCCCGGACCGGGGCACGAACCTGTGTCCCCTGCATTGGCAGGCGGAT
>NC_041234.1:86626996-86628973 GCF_002837175.3 Physeter macrocephalus | reverse complement strand
GCATTGGCAGGCGGATTCTTAACCACTGCGCCACCAGGGAAGCCCAAAATTATCATTTTTTATTTCAGTTCAAAATAATATTTTTGCTCAGGATTAAAAAATTATTGATGTACAATAGTTCACTAATAAACATGTAGAATATATGCAATCTTTTTAACACCTTTGAGGAGGAAGAGTACTAAGAGCAGAGGTTCAATCAAGATGGCAGAGTAAGAGGATATGGAGCTCACCTCCCACCCTTGAATATATCAAAAATATATCCACATGTGGAACAATTCTCACTGGAAACTGGCAAAAACACTCCTGTACAACCAAGTCTGTAAGAAACAATGCACATGTAATCAGGTAGGAAGGAAAGAAGAGCGATAAGATCAGGACCTGTGCCCTGGGAGAGGACTCAGAGGAAAAGGGAGAATTCATGGGAAGAGATCCACCCTGGGAAGAGAGCAGTGAAAGCCACCGATTGGGTCCCCCAGTCCTGGGGTCCTACACAGGGGAGACAAGCCCCCTTGACTGGTTGGAGGACGTGGGGACTAATAGGAGGGCTGTAGGAAGCCTGGATTCTGCTCATGAGGAGTGCATGTGCTGGCTTGCCCCTGAGGCAAAGCAGAGAGGGTAGAGAGGGGACTGCTCTAGTGGCTGCTAGGTTTCCCACAGCCACCTCAGGACACACCCAAGCCTGAGCCAAGCAAACACTGCAGCTCCACCTACGCCATGTTACAGAATTCTGATGGCTGCCCTCCACCACAGCTCACACCCTGATATTCACCGAGAGTCTATGCAGGCTCCACCTGCCCTCCAGTGTGGCTCCACAACAGGACAGGGGCAGCAAAAGCTGAGGGCACTGATCAGCTATGAGGAACAAAGAGGACTTGCACCCGAGGCTGCATCTGAGCAGAACAAGGGAAACAAGTGGGGGTGCCTGCTCAGGCAATGCATCAGAGACAGCTCGGATCTCTGTCTGCAGCCAACACGAGCCAAGAGCCCACACAGGCACTGCATGCTTCAGCATTCCTCCCTTCTAGGGCAAGGGTGCCAGTGACAGGAGAGGGGAAAACACACACTTAAAGGGAACAGAGATAGCTCAGGCCTGACCCTCAGGGCTTCTGTTCCAGCAACTTGGTATCAGATCCTTCCCCCACCCCAATAGGGCAGTAACAACCACTGAACAGGGGGGAAGTTCTGCCTCACATCCCGCTCTAGCTCTAGCCCCTCCATCTCCAGCCCCACCACCTAACAAGGTGACAACTTCCAGCACACCCTGAGGAAAAATATGACTTGCGTCCACATCAGATCCAACTCTCCCACCAAAGGCACTGGGTACATGCAATGTGTATAGGGATGATCCCACATAGGACCACAATAGGTAACTGTTTTACCTAAATTCTTAGAGGCAGAGAAACTTAAGCAAAATGAAAAAATAGAAGAACTGCCCTTAAATGAAAGAGCAAGAGAAAAACTCCCTGAAAATATAAATAATGAAACAGAAACAAACAATTTACCTGATAAAGAATTCAAAGCATTGGTAATATGAATGTTAACTGAATTAGGAAAAAGAATAATGAACACAGTGAGAATTTTAACAAGAAACTAGAAAATATAAAAAAGAGCCAATCAGAAATGAAGAATTCAATAACTGAAAAAAAAAAAACACATTAGAAGGAATGAATAGCACACTAAGTGATACAGCAGAATGCATAAGTGATCTGGAAGACAGAATGATGGAAATCACCCAATCAGAACAGCAAAAAGAAAAACAAATCTTAAAAATGAAAACAGTTTAAGAAATCTCTGGGAAAAAATGAGCGTACCAACATTCACCTTATAGGGGTCCCAAAGGAGAAGAGAGAGAGAAGGGGATTAAAATGTATTTGAGGGGCTTCCCTGGTGGCGCAGTGGTTGAGAGTCCGCCTGCTGATGCAGGGGACACGGGTTCATGCCCCGGTCCGGGAAGATCCCACATGCCACGGGGCGGCT
>NC_041234.1:86614051-86626829 GCF_002837175.3 Physeter macrocephalus | reverse complement strand
GCGCGTCTGGGGCCTGTGCCCCGCAACGGGAGAGGCCACAACAGTGAGAGGCCCACGTACCGCAAAAAAAAAAAAAAAAAAAAAATGTATTTGAGGAAATTATGTGTGAAAACTCCCCAAACCTGAAGAAGGAAACAGATATCCACGTACAGGAATCACAGAGAGTCCCAAACAAGATGAACCCAAACAGACCCACACCAAGACATATCATAATTAAAATGGCAACGTTAAAGATAAAGGATTCTAAAGGCAGCAAGAGAAACACAGTCATATACAAGGGAACTCCCATAAGGTTATCAGCTGATTTTTCTGCAGAAGCTTTTCAGGATGGAAGGGACTGGCATGATATATTTAAAGTGTTGAAAGGGAAAAACCTGCAGTTTGGGAATCTCTACCCAGCATGATTATAATTTAGATTTGAAAGAGAGATAAAGAACTTCTCAGAGAAACAAAAACTAAGAGTTAATATTAACCTACTCTAAAAGAAATGTTAGAGTCTTCACTACATGGAAAAGGCTATAACAAGAAGTAAGAGACTATAGGGGCTTCCCTGGCAGTGCAGTGGTTAAGAATCCGCCTGCCAATGCAGGGGACACGGGTTCGAGCCCTGGTCCGGGAAGATCCCACATGCCGTGGAGCAACGAAGCCTGTGTGCCACAACTACTGAGCCTGTACTCTAGAGCCCACGAGCCACAACTACTGAAGCCCACGTGCCACAACTACTGAGCCCGCACGCCTAGAGCCCATGCTCCGCAACAAGAGAAGCCACTGCAATGAGAAGCCCGCAAACCACAATGAAGAGTAGGCCCCACTCGCCGCAACTAGAGAAAGCCAGTGCACAGCAACGAAGACCCAATGCAGCCAAAAGTAAATAAATGAAATAAATAAATTTTTTTAAAAAGTAAGAGACTATAGGAAAGGAAAAATCCCACTCATAAAGACAAATATGAAGGCTGAGGATCAACTGCTTAAATATGGTAGTATGAAGACTAAAGGAAAAATTGTAAAGCATCTATAACTACAATAAAGAGTGAAGGAATAAACATGAATATGTAAAATATGATACCAAAACCAGACCTGAAACCCGGAAACTCCTAGAGGAGAACATAGGCAGAACACTCTTTGACATAAATCGTAGCAATATTTTTTGAATCTGTCTCCTAAGGCAAGAGAAATAAAAGCAAAAATAAACAAATGGGGCTGAATTAAACTTAAAAGCCTTTGCACAGGAAAGAAGACCATCGACAAAATGAAAAGATGACCTAGGGAATGGAAGAGAATATTTGCAAATGATATGACCAAAAAGCGGTTAATATCCAAAATACATAGACAAGGGAGACACAAGAGGGAGGAAATATGGGGATATATGTATAGCTGATTCATTTTGTTATAAAGCAGAAACTAACACACCATTGTAAAGCAATTATACTCCAATAAAGATGTTAAAAAATACATAAACAGCTCATACAATTCAACATCAAGGAAACAAAACAACCCAATTTAAAAATGGGCAGAAAACCTGAACAGACGTTTTTCCAAAGAACACATACATATGGCCAACATGTACATGAAAAGATGTTCAACATTGCTATTAATCAGAGAAATGCAAATTAAAATCATAATGAGATACCACCCCACACCTGTCAGAATGGTTATCATCAAAAAGACCACAAATAACAAATGTCAGTGAGGATGTGGAACAAACAAAACCCTTGTACACTGTTGGTAGGAATGTAAAGTGGTGCAGCCAATGTGGAAAACAGTATGGAGTTCCTAAAAAAACTAAAATTAGAACTACCATATGATCCAGAAATTCCACTCCTGGGTATATATCCAAAAAAAACAAAAACATTAATTCAAAAAGATATAGGTACCCCAATGTTCATAGCAGCACTATTTACAATAGCCAAGACATGGAAGCAACCCAAGTGCCCATCAACAGATGAATGGATAAAGAAGATGTGCTATATATATACAATGGAATATTACTCAGCCATAAAAAATAATGACATTTACCATTTGCAACAACATGGATGGACTTAGAGAATACTATGCTCGGTTAAATAAGTCAGACAGAGAAAGACAAATACTGTATGATATCACTTATATGTGGAATCTAAAAAATAAAACAAACAAATGTATATAGGAAACCGAAACAGACTCACGGGTATAGAAAACAAGCTAGAGGTTATCATCAGGGAGAGGGAAAGGGAAAGGGGCAAGATAGGGGTATGGGATTAAGAGATGCACTACTATGTATAAGATAGATAAGCAACAAGGATATATTGTACAGCACAGGGAATTATAGCCATTATTTTGCTATAATAACTTTTAATGGAATATAATCTATAAAAATACTGAATCACTATGCTATATACCTGAAACTAATATAATATTGTAACTCAACTATACTTTAATTTTTTAAAAAAGTGCTGAAAGCAAGATCAAGCCCCTCTCACTATAAATCAACAATTCCTGTACAAAGCTATTAGGCCCATCCACCAAGCATGCCTTGCAAATTCCCAGTCAGCTACATGGAGTTTCAAGGGACAGACAGTACTGACTCCCTCCCACAATAAAAGAAATAAAGTATCACTCCCCCAAGTCGCCCAATAAAGCCTCCTCATTTCCTCCTAACCCCATACCCAGGGCAACTTGTCAATGCCTACCATGAGTGGAGTCTAGTGTTAGATGTATCACTCCTGAAAGAAATACATAGAATCTACCTATCCCCATCTGCATAGCTATTGGAATGTGAATATCTTTTTCAGATTTTTAAATTTTTTCCAAGTTAAGAAGAAACCAAAGTGGATGTCTTAGTCAGCTCGGGCAGCCATAACAAAATACCACAGACTGGGTGACTTAAACAACAGAAATTTATTTCTCACAGCTTTGGAGGCTGAGAAGTCCAAGATCAAGGGGTTGGCCAGTTGGGTGTCTGGCAAAAGCTTTCTTTTTGGCTTGCAGGTGGTGCCTTCTCAACTGTGTCCTGACAGTGGAGACAGCAAAAGAACTCCCTGATGTCTCTTCTTATAAGGGTACCAATCCTATCAGCGTCCCACCCTCATGACCTCATTTAACCTGAACTACTTCCTTACTCCAAATACAGTCACCTTGGGGGTTAGGGCTTCAATATATGAATTTGGGGGAACATAATTCAGTCCATAGCAAAGAGGAAGGTTTCTGTCACTAAAAAGGATTATAAACATGGTCCAACTTGATAAAGGGCCCAAGGGCAGAATCCTCTCTGAAGCTCAACTGAAACATGGTGGCTCTGTTCTCAAAAACAATGTGAAGTACAGCACTGGGATGGATGCAGAGGTAAAATTCACATGAAGGGTCTTGCTTTAATCAATGTATTTCATAGAGTATTCCTTCATTTCTCCATTTTACACTGAATGGACCAAGAAGTGGGAAAAGCACAGAACATGGAATCAGAGGACTTGGGTTATAATCCTGTCTCTGCCGTTTACTAATCCTTGGGTTTTAGAGCAAATTATTAATTTCTGTGGTGTTGGAAAATATTCATCTAGTTAAAAAGGTAACAGCTCTGTGAAATAGGCAAGAGTAAGTGAAAGAATTGAATGACATAATGTATGTAAAAGAACTTTGTAATCATAAAACCTTAGATAGATGTCAGGGACCGTTAAACTAAAGGGAGAGCTTAAAAGCCTCCTGACTCAGAGACACATTTCATCTCAGAGAGATAATGGCCAAGAGGGACCTTTTTAATCAGGATACTAGTATTAGAGGAAATCTGAGGATAAATAAAAGTCCCACACTGCACAGTAAGTTGAAAATATAACTTAAAGAACTGCTTAGTATAAGAAGTAGTATAGGATGACTAGTTACACAAATAACACTAAAAAAGTGTTCTGATCAACTGATATTCATCACACTATGGTTCCACAAATCACTGATGTTCTTTAGGTTGCACCAAGGTGTAATGCTACAAAAATCAATCTGTGGCAGTCATTTATTGATTTGCAGAAACAATTTAATCCATGGGGAGAATTTTCTCCACTTCAGGTTTTTCAGTCACAAATTCCTCTTAATCCTTTAGTGACTGCTGGCAGATAGCATAACAAATTAACCTGTAGCAAAAGAACACCTAGGAAAAGCATATCAGGTGTCATCAATGGCTTGCTTTTATCCATTTGTGCTCATATACTTAGGTCTGCACTTTAAACTGCTAGCAAAAATTCCCTGTAGTGGGCTTTCCTGGTGGCGCAGTGGTTGAGAGTCCACCTGCCAATGCAGGGGACACGGGTTCGTGCCCCGGTACGGGAAGATCCCACATGCCACAGAGCGGCTGGGCCCGTGAGCCATGGCCGCTGAGCCTGCGCATCCGGAGCCTGTGCTCCGCAACGGGAGAGGCCACAACAGTGAGAGGCCCGCGTACCGCAAAAAAAAAAAAAAAAAAAAAAAAAAATTCCCTGTAGTCATATGATGGTATGACCCACACTGTCTCAATCCCACCTGTAAAAGCCACTTTCCCACTAGGGAAATAGGTGGGGGAAAGGGCAGGAGATGCAAGACAGGGCAATTGCAACCTGAGGCAGTCTTGGAGGCAGAAAATTCTGAAAAGAAGTTGGCAGCCAAAAAGAACACAGTTCACATTAGCATTTAATCCAGAGAGCAAGGTGTGGATAGAATGGGTAGCTGGGAGAACAGACAGAACGAGAGAACAGGGCTTGAGCTGAGTAAGGAGATGAAAGTTTTGCTGAGCAGAGCTTTTGAATGTGTTTGCATGTTCCTCTATTTACATGGTGCTCAGAGCATCTTGAGGTAATGGATGCAAATTCTTAAAGAAGTTAGATTAAATTTATGGCAATATTTTATAGGGTTCACAGAGAGCATCCTGATTTCCAGGTGATCTGCTATCCAGATCTGAGGAACACTAAGGTTAAGTTGTAAATGACAAAGCCATAGGGATCATTTATAGGCACTAGAGATACTCTGGCAATAGTCAATTCTTGGAAGGGGCACAATGGAGGAAAACCCTCTCCTAACAACAGTCTTTGGAATCTCTATTAGAAGAAAGGTCTTGGGCTGGTTCCCCTTATGATGGAAACCACGAGGACTCATTAAGATGGCTTTCAGCAGTATAACTTATTTCTGGGAATCATCCCTCAAGAGGCTGTGGGCACAGACCTCAGAAAATCAGAGGAACCCCATCTTTGGGTCCTATTCTATTCTACCTTAGGCATACAGATATATAGTATTGGGCTGACCCGAATGTCAAAGGAAGAGGTGATTCAATCTGGATTATCTAGTTTATTTCATCTATAAAAACAGCCCAAACCAGTAATTTTCTCAAACTTCCTTTCTTTTAGCCTGAATCATCCTCTTGTCCTATCTTTATGGAGTAAACACATGGCTAACTGATAAATGTGCCCCTCACTTGATGCTGTATCTAACCCAGTGGTCTCTAAGTATCATAAATGTGGCTAATACTATGTAAACATTTATTGTTTTAATACATAGTTGATTTTAGGGCTGGCATTGATCTTAGCAATCACTTTTTTTGTCTTCCTCATTTCACAGAAAAGGAAACAGACACAAAGAAGAGGAAATGTGACTTGTTCAAGTTCATACTTCAAATTAGTGGAAGAGCTGAGATTAGAATCCAGGTCTCCTAATTCCCAGGACACTACTCTTTAAACGGCACCATTTTACACATAGAGGTATGTACCATTATTTCCAGGTAAGTCCCCTGACAATTTTTATCTTTTGTTTTGAAATTGTACTCTTGTAACATTTCAAGTCCTAATCTTGTATGCTGGGACAAGCAGGGAGGTGGAGAATAAATCAACTTTTCAGGAAATAGATCCTTGTACAAAAGTAAAACCCTCTCAGTAACAACAAGGGTGACCTGGTCTTATAGATCGCAATATGCAAAAGGAGAAAGTTACAAAACAGTCACACTGAAGGAGATTGCATTATAAGGGGATACTCAGCAGAACTTCTTGAGTGCATTTATGCACTTAAGATCATTACTTGGCAAAACCTTCTGGGACAGAGAAACAAAGTTAAAATAAGAGCCAGTGCCAGATGAAGACCAAGAAGAAGGCAAAATAAGCATCTCTGAAGTAAAATGGAAGTCATGAAGAAATAGGATATGTTTGACAGAAACTCAGTTTACCATGAAAATATCATGGCCCTAGTAACCAGCCTAGTGAAGAACCTTCCTCAATCACATGGATAGCAGCACTGCCACTTTTCTAGTCACTAGGGCTTAAACTTGGATATCATCTTGAGGTTCTTTCTATACCTCACCTCCTAAAGTCTATCCATTACCAAGTCCTGTTTTTCCTTCCTTTGAAATAACTCTAAAATTCTTCTCTTCTCCATTTGACTGCCAGCTATCTATTGATACGTGGGACTCCATTATCTTATGGAAATAGTCCCATTCTCTCCTACTCTAATCTACCATTTGTAAAGCCATAGGAGTCACCTTATAACATACAGCTTTCTTGATCACATTCTGTTTAAGAACCTAGACTGACTCCCCAATGCCCATAAGATCAAGTCCTAGCTTCTCAACCATATGTTCATATCCGCCAACAAACGAGTCCAGTTTACCTACTCCTACATACTTCTTTCTCCTCCCAAATACTGCCATACCCAAGACAATGCCAATTCCCACCCTTGGCTTCTATCCCCACCCGATATATAACAGAGGTATTCTCCCAACTACCACATCTGCCTGTCTAAATCCCACCCAGCCTTTAAGATTCAGCTCAGGTTCTACCTCTTCTGCATATCTTTCCTAACCACCTCACAATAATTCCAGCTAATCTTGATCTTTACAATTTTAATTAGTACCAGCTATACTCAAGGCACTGATCTCCTTGCTTCTTTAGAAATGAAAAAAAAAATAACAGGTAAAACTTGGACCCATTTAATAAAGTCCTGCTCTGAAACAGAGAGATGGACAAATGTTCATATAGCCTTTGATGTCTGTTACTATGGAGAATGCCAAACCATCAGTTGAAGGGTTCCCCAAACTTTCTTCCTCCCAAGATGAAAGTAACATCTATTGGAACATCCAAACTGCACTTCATTCATGACATATTACCCATTTGTTACACTATGTGAGAATTTTAGAATAGGTGAGAGGTAAGAGGCTTTGGATCATCAATTATACATTATACATGAGAAATCTGAGGTCCATTTCTATTTCTTGTGCTTTCTGATGTTTTCTTTCCCTTTAGAAAACCACTGATGATAAATTACTAAAACAATTTTAGAAAGAAGTTCAGCAGTATGTATCTTTAAAAATGCTCCTGGCGTTTGACCCAGTAATTTGACTTCTGAGAAGTTGAGCAAATAACCTTCAATATATATATATAAAAATCTTTATGTACAAAAGTATCCATCACCACTTTATTTGTAACAGTAGAGATAAATGGAAGAAAGCCTAAGTATCCCCAACTGGAGACTATGGTATACCTGATCTGACCCAATGAAATAGTATGTAGCCATTTAACAAAATATTTTAACATATGATGGCATGAAACATACTGTGTCAGTGTCACCTAGCAGAGCCACTTCCCCACAAGGGAAATTGGTGGTGGGAAGGGCAGGAGTTTTAAAAAGTGTTATTACAGATAATGATGTGTGGGAAATTCTTACAAAATATTAACTGAAGAAAACTGGATAGAAAATGTACATAAAAGATGAACTCATTTAAAAGGCATGAGGAGGGAAGACTGGAAATTTGTCCTTATCTTAAGCCACATTGTTTGATTTTTTTAATGAGAATTCATGATTTGCTGGTTTAAGTAAATTTTTCGCAATTTTTATTTTAAAATAATTTCAGACACATAGAAAAGTTGTATGAACAGTACAATGAACTCCTGTGTACTCTTCACCTATATTCCCTAATTGTTAGCATAAAAAACTTGTAAAGAAGTCCCTCTGTCCCATTTTAAGAGGATTTGGTCAATAAGCTCCTATGTGAACATTGCCACTTTAGATTCCAAAGTGCAGGGGTAACAGAAAGGGGACAAACACTCATTTCTCACAGCCTATGGGATCTGGGATGAAAGCCAACCCCAAGACTAATAATCAGAGGCAAGACTTTTAACCAATTACACTGCATATTATTTGCTGTAATCAGTGTCATCCCATTCTGCCTTTCCCTTGACTACTTCAAGGAACATCATGCAGACAATGTGATAGAGTGTTGAGCAACAGATTTAAACTCCCCCATGCAGCTGAGTGACTTGAGGGAGACAAATATATATTTTTTGCTTGTGTCTTCACTCTAGAGAAAATGAAAAGCATTGATTTAATCCAGCTGCCAGCGGATCTACATAACTTGCCTGGACTTCGAAGAGAAGTGAAAAAGAGTTGAAGACCTTACAAAAATAAAAACACCATGTGTCCATAGCCATCAAAATGCATTATGCAAATGAAAGTACCCATATTTTAACATAGATATTGTACATTTCTACCCAGAATTTGGAAGAATTCTCTGTATTACAGACATTTTAGATGTGGAAGAGACATTTGGGTCATCCAGCACTGTCCAATAGAACTTCCTGTAATGATGAAAATGTTCTATATCTGTGCTGTCCAACATGGTAGCCATGAGTCACCTCTGGTTATTCAGTGCTCGAAATGTACCTGATGCAACCACAGAACTGAATTTTTATTTTATTTTAATTCATCTAAATTTAAAGAGCCACATGTAGCTAGTGACTACTGTACTGGACAGTGGAGATCTAGACCCTTTATCACTCCACTCTAAGTAGTTCCCCTCATCTTTCTGCACTTTCCCTGATAATCACATCCACTCCTAACAGCTCCAGTTACCACTTATAATGATAGTACTCAATCTTGGATGCATGTTGCGTTCACCTGGGGATCTGTTTTAAATGTCAGTGTGCATGTGCGGAGAGGTGGGGAGTATTGTGACCCAAGCATGAGTGGTTTTTAAAAGCTCCTCAAGTGATTCTAATGTTCAACCAGTGTGGAGAAGCTTTGATCAATATGCTGATGACTCCCAATTCTATATCACCAGATCCCAATGCTGTGCTCCACATGCTGACTGGATCTCTCCTTCCTGATGTCCAGAAAAATAAAAAACACCTCAAACACCAACATATCAAAATAGGACATCATTATGTCCATTGCCCTCACCCAAATCCTTCAAACTATAATTACTGGACTTACTTCTGATGTTTTGCTATTTGTTTTCCATATGTCTTATATATAGTTTTTGTTCCTCAATTCATTATGGCCTTCTTTTGTGTCTGATTTTTTGTAGTGTATCATTTTGATTCACTTCTCATTTCTTATTCTATATATGCTTTTAGTTATTTTCTTAGTGGTTACCTTGGGGATTACAGTTAACATCTTCAGTTTACAGCAAGCTAGTTTGAATTAATAATAACTTAGCTTAATAATATAAAAAATTATTTTCCTATGCAGCTCCATCCCTCCTCCTCTGTTGTTATTGTCACAACTTACATCTCTATATATTGTGTGCCCATGAACATGGAATTATAATTTTTGTTCTACGCATTTGTATTCTATGTCATAAAGAAAAAAAAGAAAACGTCCAAACCAAAAGTACAATAATAGTGGCTTTTATACTTAGCTATGTAGTTACCTCTACCCGTGTTCTACCCGTGTTCTTTATCTCTTCACATGACTTTGAATTACTATCTAGCCTGAAGGACTCCATTTAGGATTTCTTATAAGGCAGGTTTACTGGCAATGAACTTCCTCAGCTTTTGTTTATCTGGGAATGTCTTAAGTTCACCTTAATTTTTAAAGGGTAGTTTTGCAAGATACCAAATTTTGGTTGAGAGGTTTTTCTTTTTTTCTTTCAACACTTTACATGTATCAACCCACTGCCCCCTGGCCTCCATGGTTTCTGAAGAGAAATTGGCTGTTAATTTTTATTAGGATCCCTTGTCTGTGACCAGTTACTTCTCTCTCTGCTTTCCTGATTCCCTCTTTATCTTTGTCATTTGACAGTTTGATTATGTGTCTTTGTGTGGAATCTCTTTGAGTTTAAACTTCTTGGAATTTGCTCACCTTCTTTGAGATGTAGATTCATGTATTTCCTCAAATTTTGGAAGTATTTGGCCGTTATTTCCTCAAATATACTTTCTGCCACTTTCTCTTTCTCCTCTCCTTCTAGGACTCCCATTATGCATCTGTTGGTATACTTCATAGTGTCTCACATACTTATGATGTCCTATTCATTTCTCTTCATTCTTTTTTATTTTCTGATCCTCAGACTAGAAAATTTCAATGTATATATCTTCAGTTTCATTAATTCTTTCTTCTACTTTCTCAAATCTGCTGTTCTGCATTTGGCTAACACTGCTGGGGAGGCTACTCCAACTCTGAGAAAATTCCAAGAGGTGTAAAAAAAAAAGGCAATCCTCTGAGCTGATTCCTCTTTTTCCACGAAGAAATTCAATACCTATGTACTGACCAGTCAAAACATACAATCACAATTCTTTGAGAACAAAATCCATATTTTCCCCCTCCCAGCACCAGCAAGCCACACTAGGAATATGAGCCACTGTCCCCATGGCTATCTCCAAGCTAAGGAGTGGGGGATGCTGGGCAGTTCAGTAAAAATGCCACAAAACTCTCTTACCAAAATTTAGTAGCTTCTTTCTTCATTAAGCACTACTTATTATAAGTTTTTATTAGATTCCAGAGTTCAGAAAAGGTTGATTTGAACTGATGGGTTTTGCTAGGTTAATCATTGCATTAGTGGAGAGATGGGTTTTTGAAGTTCCCTACTCTGCCAGTTTTTATAATGTCCTTTTTTTCTTAATCAAATTTTTTGTAGAATTTTTTATACATTTATCCTTTCATTTAACTTTAATTTTTTCCCAAGTGCATATAAAACCCAAATGGGATAGTTTTTGTAATTTATCTCTTAATTTGGGAAGAAGTTATACTTTTTTTTTTTTTTTTTTTTTTTTTTTTTTTGGTATGCGGGCCGGCATGTGGGATCCTCCCAGACCGGGGCCCGAACCCGGTTCCCCTGCATTGGCAGGCAGACGCGCAACCACTGCGCCACCAGGGAAGCCCGTGAAGTTATACTTTTATTAGATTGAGTCTTTCTATTCAGCAACATAGTGTGCTTCCCTATTCTCTCCTTCATTAACTTCTTTTACGTGAATCCTGTTCCTTTCTAGGTAAATTTATTCCTGGATGTCTTCAGATGTTGTCACTATTCTGCACTGAATTTTTTCTTTTTACTTTCTGAGTGATGATGATTATTACTAATATAAAATTTTAAAGCTATTGATATTTGTATTTTTTTCTTGCATTATGTGACCTTACCAAAGTCTCTTCTTAGTTTTAACAGGTTTTTGTAAACTTTCTTGGGTGTTCTATTATACAATTATATTATCTGCATATAAAGGTAATTTTGTCTCCTGTGTTAAATGTTTATAATATTTTCACATCCTTCTCTTATTACCTTAGTCATAACCGTAAAACTTAATAATAGAGCTGATAATGGCATTCTTGATTTTAATGGCAGTGGGTCCAGTATTTCACAATTTATTATATTTGTTATTGATTTGAGGTAGTCTTTTGTGTATAGGTAGTTTACTTCTGTTCCAATTTTACTTAGTTTTTTAAATAAATAGGTGCTGAATTATATCAATTTTTTTCATCTGCTGATATAATCATGTTTTCTTTCCTTTAAGCGGTTGACTTATTTACTAACTGTATTCAAAATTTTCTCATATTGAACCCTGCTTGCATGCTTAAGATAAGTTCCACTTGGTCATAATCTATTATTCTTCAATTCGCTTCTGCTTTTCATTTGCTAATATTTTACTTAGAATTTTTAGAATTATTTTCATGGTTGAAATTGGTCTACAGTTTTCATCTTGAGGTATCATTATCAGGTTTTGGCATTAAGATTATGCTAGCTCTGTAGAATTAATTGAGGAGTGTTCTTCCTTTTTCTACAATCTGAAAATAGTTTTAATATCAAGATAACCATCTACATTTTTTAAGTTCTACATACAACTGTGAAACCACTTGAGGTGAATGAATTTTACGTAATTTTTTTAATTTATTTTTTTAAACAGCAGGTTCTTGTTAGTCATCCATTATATACACATCAGTGTATACATGTCAAGCCCGATCTCCCAATTCATCACACCACCAGCCCCCACCGCTGCCGCTTTCTCCCCTTGGTGTCCATAAGTTTTTTCTCTACTTTTGTGTCTCAATTTCTGCTCTGCAAACCGGTTCATCTTTACAATTTTCTAGGTTCCACATATCTGCGTTAATATACAATATTTGTTTTTCTCTTTCTGACTTACTTCACTCTGTATGACAGTCTCTAGATGCATCCACGTCTCAACAAATGACCCAATTTCGTTCCTTTTTATGGCTGAGTAATATTCCATTGTATATATGTACCACATCTTCTTTATCCATTCGTCTGTCGATGGGCATTTAGGTTGCTTCCATGAACTGGATATTGTAAATAGTGCTGCAATGAACACTGGGGTGCATGTATCTTTTTGAATTATGGTTTTCTCTGGGTATATGCCCAATAATGGGATTGCTGGGTCATATGGTAATTCTATTTTAAGTTTCTTAAGGAACCTCGATACTGTTCTCCATACTGGCTGTATCAATTTACATTCCCACCAACAGTGCAAGACGGTTCCCTTTTCTCCACACCCCCTCCAGCGTTTGTTGTTTGTAGATTTTCTGATGATACCCATTCTAACCGGTGTGAGGTGATACCTCATTGTAGTTTTGATTTGCA
>NC_041234.1:86612754-86613384 GCF_002837175.3 Physeter macrocephalus | reverse complement strand
TTTCCTTTGCTGTGCAAAAGCTTTGAAGTTTCATTAGGTCCCATTTGTTTATTTTTGGTTTTATTTCCATTACTCTAGGAGATGGATGAAAAAAGATCTTGCTGTGATTATGTCAAAGAGTGTTCTTCCTATGTTTTCCTCTAAGAGTTTTATACTGCCAGGTCTTATATTCAGGTCTCAAAACCATTTTGAGTTTATTTTTGTGTATGGTGTTAGGGAGTGTTCTAATTTCATTCTTTAACATGTAGCTGTCCAGTTTTCCCAGCACCACTTATTGAAGCAACTGTCTTTTCTCCATTGTTTATCCTTGCTGACCATAGGTGCATGGGTTTATCTCTGGGATTTCTATCCTGTTCCATTGATCTATATTTCTGTTTTTGTGCCAGTACCATATTGTAATGATTACTGTAGCTTTGTAGTATACTCTGAAGTCAGGGAGTCTGATTCCTCCAGCTCCATTTCTTTCCCTCAAGACTACTTTGGCTATTCAGGGTATTTTCTGTCTCCATACAAATTTTAAGATATTTTGTTCTAGTTCCGTAAAAAATGCCACTGGTAATTTTATAGGGATTGCATTGAATCTGTAGATTGCTTTGGGTAGTATAGTCATTTTCACAATATTGATTCTTC
>NC_041234.1:86610602-86611297 GCF_002837175.3 Physeter macrocephalus | reverse complement strand
TTGAGATTTTTCTTGTTTCTTGAGGTACGCTTGTATGGCTATAAACTTCCCTCTTAGAACCACTTTCCTGCAACCCATTGGTTTTGGGTCATGGTGCTTTCATTGTCATTTATCTCTAGGTATTTTTTGATTGCCTCTTTGATTTCCTCAGTGATCTCTTGGTTATTTAGTAATGTACTGTTTAGCCTCCATGTGTTTGTGTTTTTTACGTTTTTTTCCTTGTAATTCATTTCTAATCTCACAGTGTTGTGGTCAGAAAAGATGCTTGATATAATTTCAATTATCTTAAATTTATTGAGGCTTGATTTGTGACCCAAGATATGATGTATACTTTTGAATGTTCCGTGCACACTTGAGAAGAAAGTGTAATCTGATGTTTTTGGATGGAATGCCCTATAAATATGAGTTAAATCTATCTGGTCTATTGTGTCATTTAAAGCTTGTGTTTCCTTATTAATTTTCTGTTTGGATGATCTGTCCATTGGTGTTAGTGAGGTGTGAAAGTCCCCTACTATTATTGTGTTACTATTGATTTCCTCTTTTAGAGCTGTTAGCCGTTGCCTTATGTATTGAGGTGCTCCTATGTTGGGTGCATATGTATTTATAATTGTTATATCGTCTTCTGGGATTGATCCCTTGATCATTACGTAGTGTCCTTCCTTGTCTCTTGTAACATTCTTTATTTTATAGTCTTT
>NC_041234.1:86608898-86609615 GCF_002837175.3 Physeter macrocephalus | reverse complement strand
CTTCCTGGACTTGGGTGGCTATTTCCTTTCCCATGTTAGGGAAGTCCTCGACTATAATCTCTTCAAATATTTTCTCGGGTCCTTTCTCTCTCTCTTCTCCTTCTGGGACCCCTATAATGCGAATGTTGTTGCATTTAATGTTGTCCCAGAGGTCTCTTAGGCTGTCTTCATTTCTCTTCATTCTTTTTTCTTTATTCTGTTGCGCAGCAGTGAATTCCACCATTCTGCCTTCCAGGTCACTTATCCGTTCTTCTGCCTCAGTTATTCTGCTATTGATTCTAGTGTAGTTTTCATTTCAGTTATTTTATTGTTCACCTGTGTTTGTTTGTTCTTTAATTCTTCTAGGTGTTTGTTAAACATTTCTTGCATCTTCTCGATCTTTGCCTCCATTCTTTTTCCGAGGTCCTGGATCATCTTCACTATCATTATTCTGAATTCTCTTTCTGGAAGATTGCCTCTCTCCATTTCATTTAGTTGTTTTTCTGGGGTTTTATCTTGTTCCTTCATCTGGTTCATAGCCCTCTGCCTTTTCATCTTGTCTCTCTTTCTGTGAATGTGGTTTTTGTTCCACAGGCTGCAGGATTGTAGTTCTTCTTGCTTCTGCTGTCTGCCCTCTCGTGGATGTGGCTACCTAAGAGTCTCGTGCAAGTTCCCTGATGGGAGGGACTGGTGGTGGGTAGAGCTAGCTGTTGCTCTGGTGGGCAGAGCTCAGTAAAA
>NC_041234.1:86598007-86608535 GCF_002837175.3 Physeter macrocephalus | reverse complement strand
ACCCTCCAACACTAGCAGGTAGGTCTGATTTAGTCCCCTATGGGGTCACTGCTCCTTCCCCTGGGTCCCAATGCACGCACTACTTTGTGTGTGCCCTCCAGGAGTGGAGTCTCTGTTTCCCCCAGTCCTGTCAAAGTCCTGCAGTCAAATCCCTCTAGCCTTCAAAGTCTGGTTCTCTAGGAATTCCTCCTCCCGTTGCCAGACCCCCAGGCTCGGAAGCCTGACGTGGGGCTCAGAACCTTCACTCCAGTGGGTGGACTTCTGTGGTATAAGTGTTCTCCAGTTTCTGAGTCACCCACCCAGCAGTTATGGGATTTGATATTATTGTGATTGTGCCCCTCCTACCATCTCATTGAAGCCTCTCCTTTGTCTTTGCATGTGGGGTATATTTTTTGGTGAGTTCTAGTGTCTCCCTGTTGACGACTGTTAAGCAGTTAGTTGTGATTCCAGTGTTCTCGACAGAGGGAGTGAGAGCATGTCCTTCTACTTTGCCATCTTGAACCCATCTCCAGTCATTAGTCCACAGGTCCTACATTTGCTCACTCTTTTCAAAGCTTAAGGTCTCATCTCTTCAGTATCTTTTATTGCAATATTCGCTTTACTGTGGAAGCCTGGAACCAAACCCACAGTATCTCCAAAGTATGCATGAATGAGAAGTCCACAGGCTGACTGGCTTTGATCCTACAACACAATATGTCATCAAGGACCCGTTTATTTCCTTCCCTCCGCTATGCTTTCCTTAGTGTCTCTTGAGGTGAATGACTTTTAATTGGTAGATATTTCAAACTATTTTAATATCCTCTATGATTATTAATATGCTCAGGTTTTCTATTTTTTTGTGGTTTAATTTTGGTAATGTTCCAGTAAATGCTATCACTTAGGTTGTGTTCAGCTTCTTGTAACAGAAAAGCATTCCTAAAAGTGGGTTAACAAAAAGGGGGTTTTCGTCTCACACAACTAGAGGTCTAGAGGTTGAGCAGCTCCCAGATTGGTTAGTTCAATGGCTCAAAGACATCACAAAGGACCCAATTTGTGCCATTCTCAATGTGGAGGCTGCATCATTTAGGTTGGCTCTCTTCATAGTCCCAAGATGGCTACCAAAGTCTTTGGTGTCACATGCAAATGACAACATTCAGAGGCAAAAAGGGGAAATATTTCTTTCTTTTACATCTCTTTTTAAGAACAAAGTAACTTTTCCCAGAAGCCCTCTAGTACATCTCATTGGGTAGAATTGTACCAACTGCTCAAATCTAGGTAAATCACTGCCCAAAGAAATGGAATTACCAATATTGACTTAGTCTTAGACTAATTAAGACTCTTTCCTTGAGGTGAAAGGGTGGCTTCTTGCCTAAGCACTTGGCTGCATGGAGGGGAGGAGATTAAACATACAAGAAAAAGTAGAGCTTGGGACTTCTCTGGCGGTCCAGTGGTTAAGACTTCATGCTTCCAATGCAGGGGGTACGGGTTCAGTCCCTGGTCAGGGAACTAAGATCCCACATGCCGTGCAGTGTGGCAAAAAACAAAAACAAACAAACAAAAAAACCAGAAAAGAAAAAGCAGAGCTCTACTGACAGAGCATTCCCCCATCTCTATCCTTACCACTGTTTAATGTAGTAATTTAATATGTATCTATTGAGAGCCTACTACGTGCCAGGTTTTGTATACAGAGTAGTAAACATGACAGATAAGGTTCTTGCTACTATGGAGTTTACATTTTGTTTGGGGGAACTAGATGTTAAAACAATGAACAAAAATGTGAGTATTTCAAATAGCAAAAAGTTCTTCAAGAAAATCAAGTCTGTATAATGAGAAGAGGGTGACATGAAGGGACTTGCTCCATTAGAAATGTGTTCTTGGGAGGCTTACTGAAAAGATGACATTTGATCTGAAATCTACATGATAAGAAGGAAACTGAAGGTCTAGTAGAAGAGGATTATAGGCAGTGAACCACATGCGCTAAGGTCCCAAGGTTATCACGTGCTTGAGAGTTTTGAAGAATAGAAAGACAGCCAATGTTCTCTTAAAATGAGGTGAATGGACCTAGAGACTGTCATACAGAGTGAAGTAAGTCAGAAAGAGAAAAACAAATACCGTATGCCAACACATATATATGGAATCTAAAAAAATAAAATGGTTCTGAAGAACCTAGGGGCAGGACAGGAATAAAGACACAGACGTAGAGAACGGACCTGGGGACACGGGGTGGGGGAAGGGTAAGTTGGGACGAAGTGAGAGAGTGGCATGGCTTTATATACACTACCAAATGTAAAACAGATAGCTAGTGGGAAGCAGCCACATAGCACAGGGAGATCAACTCGGTGCTTTGTGTCCACCTAGAGGGGTGGGATAGGGAGGGTGGGAGGGAGACGCAAGAGGGAGGAGATAAGGGGATATATGTTTATGTATAGCTGATTCACTTTGTTATACAGCAGAAACTAACACACCATTGTAAAGCAATTATACTCCAATAAAAAAAAATACCATTGTGTTTTATATACCCACACCTGAGCATCTGCTGTGTCCGTCGTCTAGAATGACCATCCTTACGTTGCTGTCTAGCAAACTCTTACCAACCCTTTAAGACATAGCTCAAATATTTCTCTTCAATTTTCTCCCCAGGTAGAGTTAAACACTTCCTCCTACTATATAGTGTCCCTACTATATATTAGACTCCGTATCAGACCATAGTACATTTAACTTATTTTCATTTTTATCCCTCCCTCTGGACTTGGAAATGTTTGAAGACAAGGGCTATGTCATTTATATATGTATATTTGTATTCCCTACCGCCAAGTGTTCTGGGCATGACAAATACTAGTTGCATAACAAATATTAAACTGAAACATCGAATATCTACTATTCCTGGCACTATTATAAGCATTATGGAGCATACAAAAGAATCTACCTTCATTGAAGTAGTTCAGAATGTAGACTCTAGAGTCAGAAGCTTGGCTCTTATCCCCTTCCCACCACTTACTAGCTATGTGAACTTAAGCAAATTATTTAACCTCTCTGTGCCTCAGGTGCCTTATCTGTGAGGTGGGAGATAATAATGGTCACTGCCTGAAAGTGAGGAATAATTTAAATAATGTATGTGAAGCATTTAGCACACACAGTATCTGGCACAAGATAAGTGCTTCATGTTAATTTATTATTTATAAATTAATGAAACTATTGGATTGATAAGATTTATACAAATGAAAGGCATAATACTACAAACACACCACTATGCAGGATGGTCGAAAGTGCCTTTTGAAACAAGATAGTATGGTGTCTTGATCTTGCTGAATGAGAAATGAAGAAAAAAACAGCCACAGTGTAATCTGTCTCAGCCTGACCATTCTAGAGAACTGTGTTCATTTCTGAGCAGCATACTTTAAGAAAAACAAAGTATAGTATAACTAGAATCAGACCACTAGGATGCTCATAATTCTAGAGAAGGGGAGACTCTTGGGGGCAGAGAGAAACCTGAGAGCTGAAATCAAACACGTGAAGGATTGTTATATAGAAGAAAGGAGAGCTTTGCTCGATACTGCTCTAGAGAGCAGAACTAGGGCCATGGAATAGAAGCTGTAGGCAGGTGATTTCAGCGGGACAGAAACCAGCGTTTGCTGGATGTCAGCACTCACCATGAAGGTGAGAAAGTGGTGAGTTTCTCATCAGTGGAGGTGCTCATTAAGTGAACAATCACTTAACAAGGATATTGTCAAGGGGATTTTTTTCACTGGACAGGGGATTATTCTGGATGACCTTTGAGGTCCCTTGCAGGAGGCTCAAGATCTGGACCTTTCTGGGAAAGATTAGTGTTAGTCCATTAAAATTAGGAAGTTCTAAAAGGACTTGACTCAAAGGAGTCAAAATGCTCTCGAAATCAACACACACACACACACACACACACACACACACACAGGTACCTTCACATAAGATTCCTCTGACCAGCCCACCCCTGTGTCTATGTGCATGAGGTTTCCACTTTAGTCACTCATTGGATTGGGCATTCAAGGTTCTTGTTCAAATGTAATTTTTTTACTAGATGAGGTATGGCTTTAAACAATTTAGCTGTTATCATCATCTTCTATCACAGTGCCTGGTACATATTCATTGAATGTTTATTATCCACTTGAGATTGTACAAGTTTATCAAATTAAACTGACTTTCCTTAAAGGACTCTGAAGAGACGGACAAGTAGACAGATAAGCTTGGATAAGGGCAAGACGTCACAAGGGTTTCACCATTCAAACTCAATCCTCATGGCACAGAGGACAAGCCGCACACAGATCCCATGTCCTTCCAAAGGCACCATTTTTTTAGTTAGATGGAAAGCCAGGCTTTCCTCCTCACAGACAAAGTCCTGAGCTGGGCAACGATCTGGGCTGGGATTTGGTGAGACTACTTTGCATCCTGGCCTTCTGCCCAGCCCATTGATGTAGCTCTTTAAATCGCATCATTTAAACCCACAAATGTCACAGATCCCATTAGACAAACTCCTCTGGCTAGCAGCACAGAAAAGAATGAACATGATAAGCCCCCTGAGGAAGCCTGATTGACCATTCCTAATCTTTCATGCTTGGGGGACTACACTGGGAGTAGGGTTTACTCGTAGAATGGCATGAAGTGCTGGCTGGTTTCATTTCATTCAGTTAAGGATACACCTCAAGGCCAGTGCATAATGATGGGAAAGCCAGCCTCACCTCCTGGCTTAGGTTAATGGCAGATGAGTGCAGTCTGCCAAGTATAAAGGTAAAGGGTGATGGAAGGGAACCTTCCCTATAATCCATCTTCAAGAGATGCCAGAAATCCCATCATTAGTTACTTATTCCCAGAATAATGACAGCATATGGAGAAAGAATTAGCCTCAGAGCTTGGAGCAAGGCTGAGGCTGAAGCTGGAAGTGAGGGTCAAATGGCGCCAGCTTTGGGGATTGGCAGACGGCAGGAAACTAGGCAAAGTCATTAGACATCTAAAGAATGCTGCATGTAGACAAACAATATAGGGAACCCATTTTTACATCACTCTCAGCATGTAGTGTAGAGGTGGGCATGAAACCATAAAAGAGATTTCCAGGCCTCTCCTTTCCCCTCCATCACATCTTTCATGTCCTTCTAAACATACATCTCTTTACTCCCAAGGCCACAGCAAATTTCCTAATCAAGGAATCCACATTAAGGTGTTCTTAGCTATTGGCCAAATGATTTATTTTTCCTTCCAGGGGTAGTTTTAGAGATGTAGTGCGTTAAAGCAAAGGAGTGACTCTCTAATAGTACATCTCAGGCAAACTTCTGGAGGAAAGATTTTTTTTTCTCTACAGAGGAATACCATGAGGCTTCTCATAACACAGCCCACTGGAAATGCAATAGACCAGATTAATTTCAAATGCAAGAGGTGAAAGGTAACACTAGACTCTGAATTGACTATATATCATCCAATCATACTCACTTCAAGTCACAAATTTACCGTGATTTTACTGTCCTCCCTCTTGGCTACTGTAACCCACACATCTGGCATAGAGTGAGAGTTCAATGAGTGGTACGTTTTGTTGCTTTCATTATTATTACTATTAGAAGCAGTAGTAGTATTAGTGCTGCCCCAGTGCCTGGCACAGTGCCCGGGACATATTAATTATTCAGAACTATAATAATTATTTTATTGCACTGGCTCCTGGCATAGCTCCTGGCACACAATAGGGCACCGATTGAGTTAGTTCCCTTTGTTCTCACCTTTCCCTGGGATACATTTGTCTTAGGTTTCCCCCCAAGCTGCACCTTGCTAAAGTGCAGACCTTCCTGTAGCAATAATGCTTAAACCAGCACAAGTGACACCATATGAGAAGACATCTAGCCTTCTCTTCCACGTTAGCCCCTTAAGTGGCAAATGGGCAACAAGTGTCTAAGGTCATTTTTTTTTATATATGGGGAAAGTGAGGTTTTGAGCTATTGCCTTCTAATTTTAGTTTACCTCCAGTCCCTGTATCCTATTATAGCCTTAAAAATATGCCCCCACCACTATCTCCCAACTAGGCTATGATCAGTCTCACCACCTTTGTTCGTGTGGTACCTGAACACCCTCATATTTTTACACTAAATTCATCCTCCAAGGACTGGGTAACAGCTACCTTCTCCATGAAACCTTCTCTGAGACTTCCAGCCTCACAGAGCCCTTTCTGAAATCCCAAAGCATCAAATCAGTAGCACACAATTTAGCCCTTCATTCTGTGGCTGAACCAACCTCCTCAGCTAGATTGTATTTGCTCATTAAACATCCATCTGTTGAGCACCCATCATGTTCCAGAGCCTGTGTAAGTGCTAGGAAGGCAGGAATCGAGGTACTCCTACCCGAATGGCGGGAGGACAAACACGCAGTTGAGTGACATTGGAGAAATGTGATCTGAGTGCCAGTGGGAAACTCAGAGGGAGATTGGCTAACTTTCTGAGGGTCTTGGGGGAAGGCTTCACAGAGAAGGGGACCTATGAGCAAGGTGCTGAAGTAGAGAGAAGTTAGTTAAGTGGAGAAGGTGGGATGAAGCCACATGCAAACGCCCGGTCATGAAAGGGCAACTCAGAGAACATGACTCAGTACGGCTAGAACTTGGGGAGAGATGGAGAGAGATGAGAGAATATCATGGAAGGTTTACTCATTCATTCATCAAATACGTATCCAGGGTGTGAAAAACAGGACAGATGCAACTGCTTGAGCTTTAAAGCAAATTGGACTGAACAGACGATTACCCAGGAAGACAAAGAAATATGTCTATGTAACTACAAATTCTGATTAGCATCAAGAAGGAAGAGAAAGGGCTACAATGGAGAGAAGAATATGAAGGAACTACTTTATAATACGGGGTAGTTAATTAGGGCTTCTCTGAAAAGATGGCATTTTGTTGAGGCTTGAAAGATGAAAAGAGCCGGAGAAGAGTATTCCAGGAGGTGATCCAAGGTCTTGAGGTGGGAGAAAGCTTGGCATGTTGGAAGAATCAAAAGAAGCTCCACAGGGCTAAAGAATAGTGGATAAGAGTGAAAGAGTGGCTTAAGATGACATTGGAGAGGTAAGCACAAGCCAAGACCTAGTAGATCTCAGAAAGGAGTGTTGATTTCATCACAAGAGCAGCGGGGTACTAACTAAGGAGAGTGAAATGGGATCAGATTTGTGGTTCACAGGATCACTTAGGGGTGGTGTGGAAGACGATCTGGAGGGGGAGAGAATGGAGTCAGGATAACTAATTATAGTTATTTCTTCTGTTCCAAAAGTGACTAGCTCAGTGCCAGGCACATGGAAGGCTTCCACTGTGTGCATATTGATTAATTAAATAAATATAAACTGAATTGGGTTGTTGAGTCTCTTTTCAGGAGGTCACACTGTCCCTTCTTTCTCCGCCCTTTTTTTCTTTGTAACGGAGACGAGGAGGCATTCTACAATTAGTATTATTAAAGTAATTTGCTGTTTAGTGACAAATGCTTCCTCTAAACGCCACTTGCCTTTAGTCATTGCTGAGTTACTTCAAAGTAGAACGAGAAAATATCAGTGCTTCTCAAGACAGCCAAGCGGCACTCTGCTCTCCTGAGAGTTGGATGTAGTGAGAAATTTGTCATTTGGGCCTGTTCAGGGCAAGAGGCAACACTAAACTTCAAATACCAACTTCCCAGAAGATCACAAGCACATGAACTGCAAATGCCACTTGGTATAATATATGCCTCTCACTCTGCCAAAGCAGAGATATAATTACCTGGCAGAGTAAGGCAAATGTTGGTGGAAGCTGCATGTCTTCATCTTCTCTTACATCCAGGAGATGAGACAAGAGGCCCTTTATCACATTTCCGTTTCTTTTTGCTGGCAAAACAGTTGGGTAATGAAAGACACTTAAATGGGTTCATCCAAACTCAGCCTCCAGAGGGTTCTGGAGGTCCCAAGGATGGTAGGGAAAGGGGAGTCAATCACCTAATGGGTCTGAGCCTCATCTTCTACCATGGAGAGGGTAACCATTCCCATCTTATAGGGCTGGTACGAGGAGTCAACGAGGAATGTGCATGCATTTAATCTGCAAACTACAAGGCAAGAGCTCTCTACTGTGGTTCATTCTATGCAATTAATGGCAAAGTCTGTCTTTTACTCTTGGTCTCCCAGAGAAAGTTAAACATATTGTAGGAACTCAATAATAGGTTTTGCTTTGAAATCACTTCTGCTAAAATCTGGCTTTAGATGTGGTACATGTAAAACAGGCCGTTCACTTCTCAGAATTGAATCAGGCAGATTCTCATATCTGTCAGCTGCTTGGTTTAGAATCATGGAGGAGCAAAATCATGAGTGGGCAGAGGGGGTAGAGGCTTAAGCTGTTGGAGTCAGTACCCCTTCCCCAGGGAGCAGTAATAAGAAGAATGTTTCAGGTAGCACTACAACAGTGTTTCAACCCAGGATCTGCATCTGGGGCAGTGGCAAATGTAATCCTACAAGCTAGCACAGGCCCACAGGCCCAGGGCCCAAAGGAAATTGGCCAAAGATGAGGTCCAACTTCGCATCACCAGTCAGAAGTATTATCACGAGTATTTTCAGACAGCAGAAGGGAAGGAAGAAACTAACTTGTGCCATGTCTCAGGAGGTTTCCTCTGGGCCAGTTGCTTTAATCAGTCATTGTCTCCTTTAACTCCCACAGTAGCCTTATGAGGTGGGAATTAGTGTTTAGTGTGGAGCCTGGTGCAATTAATATTATTAATATCGATAAGCTTAATAATAATAAACTGAGGCACCGTGAGCTTGAGTAACTTACCTAAGGTCGCAGACCTGGTAAAGCCAGGATTTGAACCCATGCCTTTCTGACCCAGAAGCCAGGGCTTTTTCTGCTATGCTCCTTTGCAAGA
Source organism: Physeter macrocephalus (assembly GCF_002837175.3). NCBI lineage: Eukaryota > Metazoa > Chordata > Mammalia > Artiodactyla > Physeteridae > Physeter > Physeter macrocephalus. The sequence goes on along the minus strand of NC_041234.1, from coordinate 86,599,686 downwards.
GGAGAAAGACTGTGGCTTTAAACCAGATGAGGATTTTCCAAGTCATTAGCAAGGCTGCCTCCATATCTGGCCACTTGAGACCTGCAGGTATCTAAGAATATCTTTGGTCTCCCTCTCTCTCCTCATTCAGGTTTCTAAATTGCTATGAACCATGGCCCAGCTGTACTACAAAAGGGTCAACTACTCACCCTACAGAGACCGAATCCCCCTGCAAATTGTGAGGGCTGAGACGGAGCTCTCTGCAGAGGAGAAGGCCTTCCTCAGTGCCGTGGAGAAGGGGGACTACGCCACCGTGAAGCAGGCCCTCCAGGAGGCCGAGATCTACTACAATGTCAACATCAACTGCATGGACCCACTGGGCCGGAGCGCCCTGCTCATTGCCATTGAGAATGAGAACCTGGAGATCATGGAGCTACTGCTGAACCACAGCGTGTACGTCGGTGATGCATTGCTCTACGCCATCCGCAAGGAAGTGGTGGGCGCTGTGGAGCTTCTGCTCAGCTACAGGCGGCCCAGTGGAGAGAAGCAGGTAAGAAGACCCTACAGCCGGGGAGGTAGCCAGGGACAACAGAGCACCGCAGGGTCAGAAGCCTTGAAACCGAGGAAGGTTATAGGTGGGCTGCAGTTGAGAAGCCCTATCATGGCAGCCCTCTGCTCTCAAGAATAGCATCAGTTGGGCTTCCCTGATGGTGCAGTGGTTGAGAGTCCGCCTGCCGATGCAGGGGACACAGGTTCGTGCCCGGTCCGGGAAGATCCCACATGCCGCCGAGCGGCTGGGCCCGTGAGCCATGGCCGCTGAGCCTGCGTGTCCGGAGCCTGTGCTCCGCAACGGGAGAGGCCGCAGCAGTGAGAGGCCCGCGTACCGCGAAAAAAAAAAAAAAAAAAAAAAAGAATAGCATCAGTGATCTCACAGCTACCCCGCATGGCCCACACTGAGTTTTACTCATTTGCTTTTTCCTTATTAGTACTTGCCCATATACCTTCAACACTTGACCTAAAAGCATCTTCTCTGTTTCCAGAACAGTCAAACTCTTTCTACCCTCCCGACCCCCTGCTCCATATCTTCATTTCCTTCCTCACTGAAAGGGGGGACAAGGAGAAACCAAAGACAGGCCTGAGCTTCCCCCTTCTCACTCGCTCTCTCCTGAAGAGGGACAGGAGGCCTTTCAACTTGAGTGCCACGGCACAGATGCAAATGGATACAGGGGCTTACACACCTCTCCAATTCCACTCATGTGAATGCGTTCCACCCCTAGATGTTCAGGGCTTTGCCTCTGTGATTCTCCTGTCCTCTGAGGCAGCTAGGTTTCACACTCTGGAGTCATCTTCGAGTCCTTCCTCACCCTTGTCTCCATACTCCATCCCCAAGCCCTGTGAGTTTTTCCTTCCCAATATCTTGTATGGATACATACTTTCTTTCCTCTCTAGCCCAGCTTCCACCACTGCACCTCTGCTTCTCATCATCTCTCTCCTACATGAGTGATTCTCAAAGTGTGGTTGTTGGACCGGCAGCATTAGCATCACCAGGGGAGCTTGTTAGAAAATGCAGAAGTCGGGCTTCCCTGGTGGCGCAGTGGTTGAGAGTCCGCCTGCCGACGCAGGGCACACGGGTTCGTGCCCCGGTCCGGGAAGATCCCACGTGCCGCGGAGCGGCTGGGCCCGTGAGCCATGGCCGCTGA
>NC_041234.1:86586743-86597881 GCF_002837175.3 Physeter macrocephalus | reverse complement strand
GGAGAGGCCACAACGGCGAGAGGCCCGCGTACCGCAAAAAAAAAAAAAAAAAAAAAAAAAAAAAAGAAAGAAAATGCAGAAGTCTTCGGCCCCACCACAGACTTACTGAATCAGACACTCTGGGGGTGGGGCCCGGCAAGCTGTGTCTTAGCAAGCCCTCCAGGGGACTGTGATGCCCACTCGGGTTTGAGAATCCCTGTCCTAGACTAACCTGAAAACTTCTATCTGGACTCCCTGCCTCTAGCCTCTTTCTTTCTCTCAAGCCATCCTGAACAATGATACTGGCTTATTCTTTCCCAAATTGCATAACAATCCTGTCATTCCCGTCCATCCCTTCAGTGACTCCAATGTCTCTTCATTAGAAGAGAAACCAGCCCATGAAGCCTAGCACTCAATACCCTTCATTAATGGTCTTTTCTAGTCCTGTCTCCCCCTTAGTCCCTTCTAAACCCCTCAAGTTAGACAGGTCTCCACTGTCTCTCTTCCTTTGGAGCACAGAAGGCGCATGTAGTAGGAACAAAGAAAATACAGTCATCAAACACGGAATACCACAGTACATTAAAAAGTAGAAATAGTACAAACCAAAACCAAAATTGCAAAGTGCTTAAAAAATACTGATAATGAAAACACTCAACATCAAATCTTATGGGACATGACCAAAGCTGGGTTTAAAGGGAATTCATAGCTTTAATACTTGCCTAGTTAAACAAAAAGGAATGAAAACAAGCTAACGGATAACTCACAGACTAGGAATTGGAATTGATAGAGCAGAAAGCAAGGTACTAGATTAAAAGTTCCTTGGGTAAAGGGCCTGAATCAACATTTAACACAGTGCCAAGAGAGAAGAGACCTTATCTCTCTTCTTCACTGCTGTATCCCAGCACTGGGAAAGTGCCTGCAATATCAAAGGCACTCAGTAAATATTTATTTTATGAATGAATAGTATGCATCCGCACTGTGCTAAGCATTTTACACGATTTAATCCTCTCAGCTACTCTGTTAGGCAGGCACTATTATTACTGTCCCCATGATACTGATGAGACAAATTGAGCCACTGGATGGTTAAGTCAGTTATTCAAGGTCACAATAAATGTCAGAGCCAGAATTCAAACCCAGGCAGCCTAGCTCCTAACCCCATTCACTTAACCACTAGGCTATCCTGCTCTCCTGGCAGTCTGAGTTAAGTCTGAGAACTCCCAGCACAGGAGTTCTGAGACAGGATAGATGAGTGGAAGATGGGTGACCTCTCTGGAAAGGACAGGCCTATAGGATTTGGATATATAGCTAAGCAGAGAGGTGTAAGCATGTTCCCTACCCAGTCCACGTCCCCATCCCCGTCACAACTGATTTGTCCTGGGCCCCTTTTCCCTAGAGCCCTGCTAAGTGTCTGAGTGATTTAATGTGCTAATCTGAACTAAGGCTTACCCAGCTACTCTGCTCCATGATCTTGTCCACCTCTGAGATTATGTAGCCATTGGCTCTACCCTTCACTTGACACCAATCACACACTAATACGTACTACTGGTCAGCCTTACTTGTATAAATGTCTAGTCTCTGTAACTAGATTGTTTCTTAAATGTGAAACATACGCTGATGCCCAACTGTTTCCATGCATCCCCCATCAGCACCTGACCCAGTGCCTAGTATATAATGGGTGATAGATAAATTCTTGCTGATGAACAAGAAGGAGTCAAGTGTCTCTCCCAGAAAAGCACATAGCTAGCTGCTTGAACAAGACATCCTGGACTTTCATATTCAATCCCATTTAGCTTCATAACTGTTTTGAAAGAGGGGAGAGCACCGAGGAAATTTACAAAGAGGGGAGAAGCAATGGCAGCCCTATCTGAGTTTTGAAAGTAGGCCAAGTCCTTATTGGATGGCCAACCCTTTCTCCCATCTTTCCCCATTGCTCTGGCAAACCCTGAGGAAGAAAGGCGCCAGGTAAAGTCACTCAAAAGTACAATCTAAGGCATGACTTCCCCTGGATAGAAGCAGTGCTTAACTCACAGGAATGAAGCACCACTGGTAGAATGTCAGGCATATGAAACCTGGGTGAAGCTGTTGGGGACAGGCTGTTTTTCACCAAGGGCCTTTCAGACTCACTGCCAATATAAGACCTCCTTTGTCCACTGTACATCATACTGTATATACAAACCCACAGAGCTATCAGCTCCATCCCCAGGTCTCTTCAGCAGCCTTCTACTCCCTTTCTCCTCTCTCTCCTAAACCCCACCACCGGCCGCTACTAAATTGCATTTTCTTCCATTGCTCTGACAATTGCTGTAGTAAGTCATATATCAGTAACTATAACAACAGGCTGCCACAGTGCTGGAGCCCTGCCTCTCTGGGAGATAGAAACAAGATTTGTTTACCTGGGAGCAGTCAGGGATGTGAGCAAACACAGGACTCCTGAAGGACCTTGGGTCCAGCTGGGCAGGCTACTCTCAGGAAGGCACTCTTCACACACACAGAATCCAAACACCTGTCCCTTTTCATGGGGGCCCTCCCCCAGCTCGCCAAAGGATCGGGCACAGCTGACCTCCATCAATCTTGAGTGGATAAACTAGTCCCCTCTTTGGCTTTATTGAGCAAGGAGTTTGGCTTCAGGTTGGGAGTAAGACCCCCTCTGCTGTACTCTTACCCCAGCCCATCATGCTCTTCTTCCTCCTCTAGCCTATCACAACTGCTCTCAGATAAAGACTGGAGGCCGGGCGTACATGGCTGACCCTGGCTTCAAGTATCATCCCTCACATGGACACCTGCATTTTTTTTTTTTTTTTTTTTTTTTTGGTACGCGGGCCTCTCTCTCACTGCTGTGGCCTCTCCCGTTGCGGAGCACAGGCTCCGGACGCGCAGGCTCAGCGGCCATGGCTCACGGGCCCAGCCGCTCCGCGGCATGCGGGATCCTCCCGGACCGGGGCACGAACCGGTGTCCCCTGCATCGGCAGGCGGACTCTCAACCACTGCGCCACCAGGGAAGCCCCCTGCATTTTTAATAGGTACCAAATCTTAAAGTAAAATGGGTGATGCTCTATGAGATAGAATTTCCTGCACCAGACAACAAGTAGAAGACTCCGGACGTGTGTGCGCGTGTGTGTGATTCTGTGGTCTTCTTGCTACTCCAGAAAACCGACCCTCTTGGAAGCATCCACTCCCTAACCACTACAACCTATTTCCTTAGGGTTAGATTTCGGCCACCTGTGGGATTTGTGATTCCTTGGGGAAAACACTCTTAAATAGTTCTCATTATTCTCTGTAGTCTCTCAAAAAATTTTGGACTACAGAAGGTTTGATACCAGCCTATTCCTTGTCCATGAAACCTACCACCTTTGGCCCACTGACTCTTGGAACCACTAGAGGACCATCGTCAGCAGGGGCGCAAATCCAGCTCCAATCCAGAGAGGAGTCTTGTGTCTGTCTATGGTCAAAACGAGCTCAAAGATGAAGCTTTGTGCATATGGAGAACTTGTCAAAATGCAGATTCCTGAGCCCCATTGCATACCTACAGAATTAGAATCTTGGGGTTTGGGCCTGGAATCAGCATGTTAATAAGTCCACCCCCAACCCGTTTCTAGGTAAGAGGTCTATGTGACTCTGTATTCATTTCCTAGGGCTGCCATAACAAAGTACGGCAAACTGGGTGGCTTAAAAGAAATGTATTCTCTCACAGTTCAAGAGGCCAGAAGTCCGAAATGCAGGGGTTGACAGGCCTGGTTCCTCTGGAGGCTCTAAGAATCTGTTCCATGCCTTGGCTTGTAGCTGCGTCACTTCATTCTCTGCCTCCGTCATTATATGGGGTTCTCCTCTGTGCCTTTCGTCTGTGTGGTTGTGTCCAAATCTCCCTCTCCTATCTCTTATAAAGACACCAGCCGTTTGATTTAGGGCCCACCCTAATCCAGGACTAACTCATTTCAACTTGATTACATCTGCAAAGACCCTTTTTCCATATAAGGTCGCATTCACAGGTACCAGGTGTTAAGACTTGAACATATCTTTTGAGGGTATACAGTTCAACCCACTACACTCTCGATGAGAAATACTAGCCTAGACAAGTAGTTTTCCAACATTTTCAGCAGCGGAGTCTTTCATTAAATGAGATCCTACAGAGACGTAAAACAAACAGACCCAAGCAGAGCTGCCCTAGTTTAAGTGCAGGCCAGGGCCAAAAGCCCCACTTCTTACACACACACACACACACACACACACACACACACACACACACACACACACACCCATAACTCCTTGGTCCTGAGGAGCAAGCATAACTGGAAAACCACTGGTCTAGAAGACAGAATGACAGACTCTAATTTGGAGTTTGAGGTGCTAGCCAGCTTGTGGCTAACAGGGTGACCTTGGGCAAGTCATAAGGTCTTTTACAAGTGTCCAGTTATAGAATCACCCTACAACTCAATTTCCTCATCTATAAAATGAAGCTCACAATACCCACCCCTACCTAATATAGAGGGCTGTTGTGAGGAAGAAATAAGATAGAGATATATTAAAGTCTTCTGAAACAAAAGTTAATGCTAGACAGAGTTCAATGACTATTATTTTCAGCTTCACTCCATCAGTTTGACTTAGCCTGTCATAGTGTGTGGCGAGACCAGCCGGCAAGTGGTGCTCACCACAAGGCACCGCCAGTCCGGTGAGAGGGAGAGCCTCTTCTGCTGCCATGACCTCACGTTCATCCCTCCTTTTTCACTGGAGTCTAAGGATTTGAGCAACAGCGGGGGTAGAGCTGCTGGCCTCTGCATCAACAGCCCCCCCAAGGAATTTTCCTTCTTGGTCGCCTGCATCAATGCAGGCAGGTGGCAAGAGGCTAAGCCAACCTTCTCCCCATGGCCCGCCCCTCTGGGCTCTGCCACAATTACTCATTTGTCTGTGGCAGATGGCTCCAAATTAAAATTGGTCTCACAGATGAGCTAGCGAGATTAAGTCTCAACAACACCGATAAGTGTTTGTGTTGAGATTGTAGAAAATCAGCAATAAAGCACTCCACTTACCCCTTCCCCTATCTGATCCTTGGTCCCAGGGAGAGATGGCACAGTGTAGAGGGGAGGGACACTGAGGGCCTAGGAAAAGGTGACTGGTGCAAAAAAAGGGGCCTACAGTGTCTAGCCTATAAATCTCAAGTACTCAACAGGAGAGCAGAAAGTAAAGAACAGAACTGCAAAAGTCACTCTATTTACAGGCAGCCTGGAGTAGTAGAAAGAACGGAGACTTTGGAGTCTTAGCAGTTTTAGTAGATGTGCTTCCTTGCACAAGTCACTTAATCTCTCCAAACCTCAGTTTCTTCATATGTAAATGTCAACAATAATGGAGCCTACCTCCTAGAGTTCTAGTGAAAATTAAATGAAAGAATCCATGTATATTACTTAGAACGGTGCCTGACATAGTGAATACTCAATACATGGGAGGCAGTACCATTCCTGTTCCTACTAGTTGAAGCCATGCTGATAACTCCTGCTGGCTAATCTCATTTATTCGTTTTTAAATATGTATTAAGCACCCACTAGCACATAGTGGCTAAGAGTTCAGACTGCATGACCTTAGGAAAGTTGTTTGCCCTGATTGAGCATCAGTTTCCTTATCTATATAATGGGGTTAATATTACCTACATCATAAGTGGTTGCGAGGTTTAAATGAGAATTATTTTTTAACATTTGGCATAATTTGTGGCACATAGCATTCAATAATGATACTCATATCATTAGAATTAATACAAAATATTATTAAGTCTTTGTTACCTGAATTGCCCAATATAACAACAGGTATTTATCGCTATAATAATCTGAGTCACAGCTTTGATTCTATGAGTTTCGTTCCAAAGTCAAAGTTCTAGGCCAAAAACACGGGTTGTGTCAATCAAGTCAAGAAAATAAATCAGCCACTTCATTGGAAGAAAATGTCAGAATGACCGCACGGCATCATATTGGCCAAACTGATAAAGTGAATTCTCTCCTCTCCTGTATCTGTGCTGACTTTTTGTAGACATGGCCTACTTCACTCACAGAGCAGAATCATAGGGTTTAGAGACCATTTGGTCTGAAATGACATGTCCAGGGTCGCTCAGCTGAGCTCGAACTGGCGCAAATGCTTTCTGTCTCCCGAGCCACTATTTCTACCACCCCACACTGCCTCTGAGGAGTCATCAGAAGCAGTAACACTTAAAACAAAGCTGAAAATCAACAAAGCAGCTACAAGTAGTGTCTATCTAAAACAACTCATTCATAACAAAGTTCCAGTGAATGATTCATTCTGTTTAGTTCTCTTCAATTTTCTAAGTATGTGTGAGTACTAATCATATGCCTCATGATGAAAATGAAAGATACAGTGAGTGCGCTCAAGACATTGGTAGTCTCCTGGGGAGAAAAGACATACACAGGCTGTCCAACCAGTCCGCCCCATCAGTGGGCCTGGCCTCCTGTGTTCCAAGGGACACAAAAGACCTAAACTAGTGATGCTTACCTTTCAGAAAGAAAAATATAATTATTTAAACTTGGTCCCAAGTAGACCAAGGGAGCTAGCTGCATAATACTTCACAAGGAAGAGACTATGAAATAATCTCAAAAGCAAGTTACTAAATAAAAACACATGAGGTTTTTTAGCCATGACTGACCCCCCCCTCCCCCTTCAGGGTTCCCACCAGCACAGGGCTTCCTTTCTGTAGCCTCATGCTCGTGGTTGTATATGGCCCTGACCCACATACACATGTCCAATTAGGGAGTTTCCTGTTCTCTTCTCCTCTGGGTAGGGGGATCTCAGCTGTGTATAACAGCCCCCCTCCTCCTTCACCTCACATGCGCAGTTATCTAGAGGACAGCCATCTTCTGTCTCCTTTTCACCCCAGGCTCCTCATCATATCGGTTTTTTTCAACTTACGGTTCTTGTTGCAAACTCTGTTCAAGTGTGAAATATCAGTGCAAAACTCAGCACTCGCCTCCCATCTCTCCTTCCAGCTGTCCTATCCCAGAGCACCGAATGTTGCCTTGTACTCATTCCTTTCCATACGCCAACAACAAACATGGGACAGAAATAGAACGGTGCAAGGAAATATGTGTTACATTATCCAAAACGTGTGATGTGGACAATATAGAAGGCCACTCTGGTTACAAGTAGACAAAGAGCTTTCAGGGGAGGAACATTTGAGAAAAGAAATAAACTTTGAGCTGGGAAGGAAGAGAGAAGGGGAGGGGACATTTGTCAGATGGAAGTGAATGAGCAATGACGTGGAATGATGGTGGCCTGTTCACAGTAGGTGCTGGAGTGAAGGGCTGGTAATGAAAGCAATGCCTGGGACTCTTGTTACCCTCATGAGGTTAACCTCATGGAGGAAGGCCCCAGATACCTCACTCAGAGTCAGGACACTGGGTGAGGTGGGCCCTGAGTCTTATCAGAAACAGTAGTTCTTGGATTCCTGTGCCCATCTGCCCTCCCTCTTTATCCTCTGATCCCAGTTGTAGTAAAGGAGAATGAGTGTATGGCCACTGGCTGGGCAGCTCCTTAGGTGGGACCTTGGTGAATACTCTCCACTATCCCAGCTGGTTGCTACTGGTCCTCTGATTGGCAGTTGGGGCAGAGAGGAGTGATGTGGGGTGAAAGAAAGAAGCTGGACCCACTGATCACCCAGGGGCCTTTTGGACAGGTCTGCCCCTCAAAAAATATTTGTGAGGAGCTGACTATATTGATCTTTGACTCTCTCTCCTTTTATCTATCTTCTTCCCCAAATGGCACTCTCTCCCTCCTCTCTGCCAACCCCTCCCCGTACTCACAGGTACAATGTCTGTGTCCCATTTTAATCTCATTGGTTGACAACTCTCTTGGTTTCCAGGATGTCAAGACTACCTGATTCCTCCTCCCTCTCTGACCACTGCCTCTTAGTCTCTTTTACAAAATCCTTATCTTTTCTCTTGCTTCAATATCGATACTGTCCAGAGTTCTGTGACTTTTCCTTTTCTAGCCCAATATCTACCAGAAGATCCATAATTTATTTTCAGAATTTCAGAATACATTTTAAATGTACCTCAAACATTGAAATTCCCTGTGTCAAACACTAACAAACACTAATTTAGCACTTACTATGTGCCAGGCACCACTCTAAGTACATAAACCTACATTAATTTATTCAATATTCACAACCATCCTGTGATGCAGGATATTACATTGGCTAAACAGTTCATTCGGGTTTTTCTGTACCATCTTATGGACAAACTTGAATGAAATTTTTGGCCAACCCAATACTATTATCCATTCTCACAAACGGGGACATCAAGGCACAAAGAGGTTAAACGATTTTCCCAAGCTCATACAGCTAGTAAGTGGAGAAACTGGGATTCAGACCTAGGCAGTCTGGCAGCAGAGTCTGTGTTGTTAATCCTTGTGCCAGCCTCATTTTGCCCTCCAAACCCTCTTCCTCATCCGGTGTATCCTTTCTCAGGTGATGGCACCTTTACCCTTCCATTTATCCTTTCAATTATCTAGATTTGAAACCTTGCAGATGTCTTCATCTTCACTCTCTCCTTCAGCCACCCACACCCAGTTGGATACCAAGTCCCATTGAATAACTTAATTGAAGTGAAGAGGCAAACATACAATGAGTCGAAGTGTAATGCTGTGAGAGATAAGAAAGTGCTGTATACGTGGGAGCATAGGTATCTGATCACGTCACTCAAACGACAACAGTTGCTCCTTATTTCCTATAGAATAGAGTTCAAAATACAGGCACAGGGTTGATATTTTGAGGAAAGAGGGTTGGTTGGTTAATGACCCCTCAAACCATGCTGAATTGTCACTGATAAATCGAGCCTAGGCTTGGAAGGATAGTGAAGCCACCAGACAAGACAGGATGAAGGAAGTGTTTTTTTGTATCTGCAGAAAGTCTCTGGAGTCAGAAGGAAAGCCACCTTAGTGAGGGCCATCCCAGATTCAGGTACCTACCGATAAATGCACACTTTGTTACCTCTGGAAGGATTAAGTGACCCCAATCCAGCAGCTACTCTCTATTCTAAGAAGTATGTCAGCCCTCTGAAGTCCTCGGTAGAGGGAAAGTAATCAGCACATGATTACCAGGGGCTTGAATGAGTGAAATTTTCCTGGTTCACCTTGCTATCAAGTGGATTGCTATTGCCTGTCCATTAGTAAAGGACGGCTGCGAGCCAGATATTAAAAAGGCATTGAAAGAACCTTCCAAAGAAATCCAAATCAGAGAAGGAAAAGAAGCCGGTCCCATGACAAATCTCTCGTGAGTCCACCACCTTTGCCTCCTCCCCAAGAAAAGGGGGGTGATGACCCATAACAAATACCTCTGAAGCTGGAGAGTGTAATTTCCAAATACCCCTCTGCTCTTCAAGGGCAACCTGGAGTGATTTGATGTTTGTGGCATCATCAGCTCCATTATCTGTATCAGAATAGTGGCTAGAACTTTGGGGCTAAAAATGACCTCTCGAAATCCTCCAATCCATACTGTTGTCATCAAATAGACAGATAGTTGTCTCCCCACGTTCTAGTGGGCCTGCAGAGGGAAGGCTTCTATCCCCACTGAGACACCTGGTGTTTAAGACAGTTTGGGCTTTGTCTACCCAACCAAAATGAATACTTGTCCTATTTACTTTCTCCCCTCCCTTATTTCTTTCTTTTTTCTTTTTTTTTTTTTTTTTGCGGTACGCGGGCCTCTCACTGTTGTGGCCCCAGTGGCCATGGCCCACGGGCCCAGCCGCTCCGCGGCATGTGGGATCCTCCCGGACCGGGGCACGAACCCGCGTCCCCTGCATCGGCAGGCGGATTCTCAACCACTGCGCCACCAGGGAAGCCCCCTCCCTTATTTCTTAACTCTTAAACTGAGGTATGAAATTATTCAAGTATCAGGGTCTAAGGTCACCACCACCCTTCTCCTCATCCATTTGTTTATTTTGGAGTTTTTTCTATAAAAGTAATACTATAAGAATTAAAAGAGTATAAAAGCATGTGAAGAAAAACATCCCATTTTCCACTCTCACAAGTGATCACTATTAATGATATAGGTATGTCCTCCTAGGTATTTTCTACGCATATTCAAGCAGAAACAAATATACACAAACACACACACACAGACATCTCTTCACAAATGTTCTGCAGCTTGTTTTATTTTCCTTAGCAATACACTGTGGACATCGTTTCCTGTGAGGATATTTATCTTTATTGTATTCTTTTTGACGACAATACTGTATTATATCATATAAATGTGCCTTATTTATTTAACCCATCCTCTATTAATGAACATTTAAATTGTTTCAAGGATATTTAGGTTTTGGTTTTGGTTTTTCTAAACAATGCTGTGATGAATATCCTTGTATATATGTCTTTGAACACTTGCGTGATTATTATCTGTAAATTCCTAGTAATAAGATTATGGAATCACAGAGTATGTGCGTTATTTAATTTTGATATATATTGCCAGACTGCTCTCCTACCAACAGTATGTGAAAGTGCCTGCTTCTCACATCCTTGCAATCACAGACTGCCAAAAAAATCAATTTTAAAACATCTTTGTCAATCTGACAGGTAAAAAGTACTATCTCATTATTGTTTTACATTTGAATTTCTTTTATTATAAGGGTATTTCACATCTTTTCATTCATATGATAAGTAACCGGCAGGCGGACTCTCAACCACTGCGCCACCAGGGAAGCCCTCAACTGTTAATTTTTTAATTAATTTTTATTGGAGTATAGTTGCTTTACAATGCTCTGTTAGTTTTTGGTGTATAGCAAAGTGAATCGGCTATACGTATACATGTATCCCCTCTTTTTTGGATATCCTTCCTATTTAGGTCACCACAGAGCACTGAGTAGAGTTCCCTGTGCTAAACAGTAGGTTCTCATTAGCTATCAATTGTATACATAGTGGTGTATATATGTCAATCCCAATCTCCCAATTCATCCCACTGCTCACTTCCCCCCTTGGTATCCATACATTTGTTCTCTACGTCTGTGTCTCTACTTCTGCTTTGCAAATAAGTTCATCTGTATCATTTTTCTAGATTCCACATATAAGCAATATTATACGATATTTGTTTTCCTCTTTCTGGCTTACTTCACTCTGTATGACAGCCTCTAGGTCCATCCACGTCTCTGCAAATGGCACAATTTCATTCCTTCTTA
>NC_041234.1:86576644-86586403 GCF_002837175.3 Physeter macrocephalus | reverse complement strand
CACCTCCATATTGTTCTCCATAGTGGCTGTATCAATTTACATTCCCACCAACAGTGCAAGAGGGTCCCCTTTTCTCCACATGCTCTCCAGCATTTATTGTTTGTAGATTTTTTGATGATGGCCATTCTGACTGGTGTGAGGTGATACCTCACTGCAGTTTGGATTTGCATTTCTCTAATGATTAGTGATGTCGAGCATCCTTTCATGTGTTTGTTGGCAATCTGTATGTCTTCTTTGGAGAAAGGTCTATTTAGGTCTTCTGCCTATTTTTGGATTGGGTTATTTGGTTTTTTTTTATATTGAGCTGCATGAGCTGCTTGTAAATTTTGGAGATTAATCCTTTGTCAGTTAGTTTTCTAGTGTCCGGTCTTACATTTAGGTCTTTAATGAATTTTGAGTTTATTTTTGTGTATGGTGTTAGGGAGTGTTCTAATTTCATTCTTTTACAAGTAGCTGTCCAGTTTTCCCAGCACCACTTATTGAAGAGGCTGTCTTTTCTCCATTGTATCTACTGTTAATTTTTTAACCCATTCTTCTACTAGAATCTTCATCTTTTTCTTCCTGTTTGTCTAAATGCTTTGTATATTAAGGTCATTAGCACTTTGTTCATTCTTTAAAAAGGTTCACCCTGATGTATTAAAAAAACAATGATTTACCCTGAGTTTTACAGCAAGTCTGGAGCAAAGAGCAAAGTTCATTTGTATTCTAAATCTTTTAACTTTTCTGCATAAAAGTACAGGGTTGTTTTAAGTGATGCTTTAAATGTCTTAGTGTCTCTCTCTGATGTAAGAGAGCTTGGGTGAAAGAGTATTCATGCTTAGTCATTCTTTTATCTTTAAGTTTCCAGTTTAGTGCTTAAGTATCTTCATTGGAAGGAAAGAAAGTCTATGTGGCTGTTTTAGCTAGAGTTTGCCAATGTGTAGACACATTTGTGTCTAAAAACCAAACCTATTTAGTTTGTAACCAACAGCCCCTGGCTGTTATTATGTGGTCATAATTCACAGCTTTTGCTAGCCAAATAGCCTTCCCTTGGACTACTGAGGGGGTACACAGTGCTGAGCCCTGACTTGGCCTTGCTGTCATTAGTTTTCTACCTTCCCTATTAGGAACATGATTTCTTTCTTCCAGTGTTAAAGTCTTCATCATTTTAATAAGAGACTGCTGATTTTTTAATTAGCTGGTTCCCACTTGTAAACCAGGAAGCCCAACAAGGTGGGCTTGCATATTCTGCCGTCATTGCTAAGCTTTTCTGGGTAATAGCTTGTCTGATTAGAATGGAAAGTGTTCTCTGGATCCTGGAACTTACTTGGGAGAAAATGCCATAGGTCTTATCTGGGGGGAGCTACTCGAATAAGCTAAGCTATCTTTAACTGGAGATCGTTCTTTGGTCATTCCCACTACTTTTTCATTTAAACTAGCTAGGAGGAAGCCTGAATTAATAGATTCAACTAAACAGTTCAGGTGGTAGTATCATTTCCATGCCCCTAGGTCTTCAGGATTGGAGAATTCAATCTAGCAACCAGACCGAAGACTACGGTCTAACGAGAACACTGAGCTAGCACTCTCAATCCTGAGCTGCTTCTTTAGATCCAGATTGAAATATTTCCTGAAAAACCCTTGAGCATCCGTAAGTTGGTCAGAGGAGCAAGGACCCACCTTGTACTTAGAGGGAATGAACTGTAAGATAGGAAAGTATTTTTTTAACCGCACCAAGTGGCTTTGTTAGAAAAAAAATGGTATCACAAAGGATTTAAGAGTTAGCATTGGCACTCCCTTCTTCTTGCCAAAAGTGGGTACAACATTGATGAAGCGACAGTTGTACTACATCTGCCACTTGACCCAGCCCATCAGCATCTCCTTCTCCTCTCACCACCCCTCCTTTTCATACTTTTTGGCCACTTTGAGAGTCTTGCCTCTCACTTTCCCAGCACAGGCCAGGGTACAATGGACTTTACCTCCAAGCACGTGGCTAGCTACTTCCAGGGTGGTCAAGGTCTCCACCCCACACTGGCCAAGGGTAGCTTCCATAGGCATGCCTGCCAGGAGCACCATTTGATTTTCCAGGGTGATGCCCTTTAGTGAGCCTCCAAGAGCCTTGATCTGAGTAACTGTCTCCTGGCTAGTCGGCTATAGGGTGTGTAGCTCCTGGACACGAACAAAGAACTGTATGTTGGCTACTGAATTCACTGCAGCCACCACTGCTGCTGCCGCAAAGACGGAGTCAAGAAATAGGAGGGAGTACATCCTCTTAGCTTGCTGTGTGCCACATCACTACCTAGGAAAGCATTCTCAATAAAGAATTCCATACTAGAAAGAGCAGCCCAAAGGTGCTGAGGAGTGTTTGATGGGGAAGAAGGAAATGTGGCCACCCAATTTCAAAACCATGATTTCAGCAGTGGACGGAAATGAAAACTGTTTTGAAATTGTTTTAAAACTACTTTATAAACCCACATTAAATAGGTACTGTGCCTGACACATAATTGGTTTAGTAGAGAGGCAAGAATACAGAGCCCCAGTATATACAGAAATCACAGGGGAGTTCACTAATAACTCCACAGGGAGTGATGCCATTGATGCATTTCTAGAATAAAACCTCTGGAGTTCTGATGGATATCTGTTTGGCTGTGGTCCACTTAATCATAGAATCATCAGGATTAATTGAAACATAGTGGCAATCTAGTCATTCTTCTGTCACTGCAACCAATCAAAGGTATAGTAATCTCTAGCCTCTGAAAGAGTTCAACACCCCCATGTTAATTTGATGGAACAGAAACTTGGCAAGGTATGAAAGAAGTCCCAACACAATTCTGTGCAAGTGTCAGTTGCCCCAAATTCTCAAATGTGTATCTGGGGCCTCCAGAGAGTCTCGAGTTTATGAACAAACAGTATCATGAGACCACAGATGAAGGAGAGTTTCCTGGAAGCTAAGCCTCCTCCTTGCATACCTGATCAACTTTGCTGCTCTTTTCTGACAATAGACAAACAATCCCCTGTGTCTACGGAGCCCTCTAAGAGCTGGGTGCTGTTTCCTCCCCAACTAGAAATCCGGGGTAGAATAACCAAGCATCTGGGAGCCTCGATCATTACCACTCTTGCAACTTTTCGTCACTCTTTGACATTCTTAACCCCTACTGACTGAATATGAAGGAGAAAATTAAGCAGTAGTGAATTTAGTTTGGAACTCTGTCACTCCCAAGGCCTCCTTTCCATTAGCCCGGGCCTGCTTTCCTGAAAAGGTGCTACAAGAGGAAAAGACTTCCTTGCAGCACTAAGGTATCTGGTTACATGTGTCTTTCAAAGAGAGGGAAATGTTTTGCAAGTGGTTGAAAGGTCACTTTTACGTTGAAAATATCTTTGCCTTTCCAAGTTTCAGATTTGGGGCATGTTTGACTTCAGGGAAATAAGGACAAGACAGCTGATGTTTTCCTAATTCATCAGAGAGCAGCACATAGCTTACTGTTCTCAAGGGAAGATAGCAGCCCACACTTAGCATGCAAGGGTGCTGGGAGAAAAAGAGGCAAGAGGCGGTAGCAGTAGGGTTAGAAACCCAGAGTAGCTCTCCCTTTTCCCATCTCCGGCCAGAGGCAACCAAGCTCCTGCTACTTTCCTTCAACACTTGGTCTGTTCTGCAAGAACAAAAGGCAGTCCGCTTGAGAAGGCACGATGGACAACACAGCTGCCGGTTCAAAGCAATACAATTAAAAGTAATGTGTGGGACTTCCCTGGTGGCGCAGTGGTTGAGAGCCCGCCTGCCGATGTAGGGGACACGGGTTCGTGCCCCGGTCCGGGAAGATCCCACTTGCTGCGGAGCGGCTGGGCCCGTGAGCCATGGCCACAAAAGGCAGTCCGCTTGAGAAGGCACGATGGACAACACAGCTGCCGGTTCAAAGCAATACAATTAAAAGTAATGTGTGGGACTTCCCTGGTGGCGCAGTGGTTGAGAGCCCGCCTGCCGATGTAGGGGACACGGGTTCGTGCCCCGGTCCGGGAAGATCCCACTTGCTGCGGAGCGGCTGGGCCCGTGAGCCATGGCCGCTGAGCCTGCGCGTCCGGAGCCTGTGCTCCGCAACAGGAGAGGCCAGAGGCCCGCGTACCGCAAAAAAAAAAAAAAAAAAGTAATGTGTGAAAGAGGGAGAAATTATGGGGGGGCATTTTTCTTAAGGTTTTTCCTCTCAAAATATATGAGTAAATGCATTACATTACATGGATATTAGTAAACTTTGTCAAAGACTGTGTTTGGAAAAAATCTTGCTTGCATTTGATGATGTCCACATGATAGTCACAGTTTCAATCACAAAATGATTTAAGCTACTTTTCCTGTCAATCAAAAGTTACGTATTCTCTTTTAAATATGCCCCCATTTATTACTATGACCCAGGAATGTAATCCTGGCCGTTGAATACCAAAAAATCAACTTCTCATTATGATGTGTGCTGTCATGGTGCCTGCTTTTCTGCTAAAGAAGAAAGAGTCCTGCTGAGATGTCTGTGCTAGCTCAGCTCAAGCTTCTTTTCTCAAAGGCTTCTCAGCTCTAGCCAAGCCCTGCTGCAGAGTAAGGGGCTCCTTGTTGCATGGGTGTTTCTGAGAGAAGCCACTCAGAAATTCCAGGTAGAGAGTTCAAGAAGAAAGAACCTAAATACAAAATTCCCCCAAGGTGCCTCCAGCAGTACCAACCAATAAAACAAGTTTCCTGCCATGAGTGTTCATTGTCGGTTTGTCTCATGTTTTCCCAAAACATCCATAACTCATGGAGTTTCCATTCTGATGATAACCAAGGGAGCTATGTTACTTCCATGAGATGCATGTGCCTTGACCCCTTTTCAATGGTGCTGAAGATAATAGAATCATAGCACCATGCCATGGAAAGGTCATCTCCATAATAACCTGCCCAGTTTCCTGCCACTGTAGCCCTTCAGTACCACCACCCCCAGATGAAGACCCTTCATTCCCATGGGTGACTCTTCTAGTACAAGCTCTGGGACTAATCCTGTTCCTAGTCACAGAGACTCTCAGAACTGGAGGCCAGCAGCTCAGCACTTCAGTAGCCAGTCAGCCAAGCTGCTGGTCCCCTCTGAATTTTATATTTTTGGTAGCTATGCCTGAGCCCTTGCTTTGCTGCCATGTAACCAAGCCTCTGCTTTACATTCTACTTTAATGGTTCTAAACTGCGGGCAATTTTGCACCCCAGGAGGACCGTTTGGCAATGTCTAGAGATGTTTTTGGCAACCAGCAAGGCCAGTTACGCAAAATTCAACCCTGCAGATAGATGCTTTACCTCTATTTGGAGACTTGGAAAATGGAAGATAGTTGACGACCTTATAATGTTTCCTCTGCTGAAAAGATCAAGGGTAGTCATGTAAAGAAAAATTAACTTCCTCCCTCCTCAGGGAATATGTCCACATTTTAAACAGCTGTTGACAATCCCACTGCTGGGCATATACCCAGAGAAGACTATAACTCAAAAAGACACATGCACCCCATTGTTCACTGCAGCACTATTTACAATAGCCAGGTCATGGAAGCAACCTAAATGCCCATCGACAGATGAATGGATAAAGAAGATGTGGTACAATATATACAATGGAATATTACTCAGCCATAAAAAGGAATGAAATTGGGTCATTTGTAGAGACGTGGATGGACCTAGAGAGTGTCATACAGAGTGAAGTAAGTCAGAAAGAAAAAAACAAATATCGTATACTAACACATTTATGTGAAATCTAGAAAAATGGTATAGATGAACCTGTTTGCAAGGCAGAAATAGAGACACAGATGTAGAGAACAAACATATGGACACCAAGTGGGGAAAGGGTGGGTGGGTGAATTGGGAGATTGGGATTGACATATATACACTAACTAATATGTATAAAATAGATAACTAGTGAGAAAAAAAGTCTAACAATTTTTAATTGTGTTTAAAGAATAAAATAAATAAATAGCTATTGAGCGGTAGTATTCTACTTCTGGAGGTTGGTGCCAGTTGCCTGGCTTGCCTCGGGTGTGGATAACTGAGAGAAGCAGGAAGGTGGGGCTCAATAATTGCTTCATGAATGTGACACAGTCTCCTCTCTCAAGCTCGTCCTCCAATCATATAACGCTTCAGTCCAATGCCTGCATATAAACTGAGCAACTTTAAAACAAAACATCATTTGGCATGTGTATGGAGCATGAAATGAAAATCATGATTGGCGAAGGGAATACTCGACATTATTTAACATGAATTCTGCTTCTAGATTTCTGGTCTGGTTTTCTTTATACCTTTCTAAAAT
This sequence comes from Physeter macrocephalus, assembly GCF_002837175.3. Lineage (NCBI taxonomy): Eukaryota > Metazoa > Chordata > Mammalia > Artiodactyla > Physeteridae > Physeter > Physeter macrocephalus. Next base: position 86,580,134 of record NC_041234.1, on the reverse strand, counting down.
GTCTCTTACCCACCACTAGCTGACTTTAGGTCATTTTCTTTATTCACGTTTATCCCACACAGCTTTTGAGAATAATGGTGAAAATTACCCTTTTATAGTCCTTTACACTCTGAGAACCAATTGAGCTTAATTTGTATCACTCAAGCTCTTCTAGGCCTAAACCAGGTCTCCTGGTGATACCTACCAATTTTCAATTTATGGCAATGAACATACTTTTCAATTCTATGGCTATGAACTAGTTAAAACAAAAGAGAGGTTCCCGACTCCTCTTTTTGCATGAAAGACCCTCTTTTTATTCATTCTGATTTTGTGTTGCTGGCAAATGTGCTCCTATCAAGATCGTTACCCACTGGAAAATGTATACAATAATAGACCTTTATTTGTATTGAATCCTGCGATATATCTGATGTCAATCTGGTTACCCTAGCCCTCACATGGTCCTGTGCCCTGGTTGGATCACCAAGGTTTCTGCACCTGGGTTCTCAGTGCTTTCCAGAAATCTTTATCAAACTCGCACTAGTCAGGTGATAAGCAATGACATGGAAAACTCTAAATCAGCTTGGCAGCATCCTCTTTCCAGTAAAGCAACCTACAAGAGAAATTTAATTTAAAAATTACATGATGACCTATAAAAAATGAATCAAGAACAATGGCTTTCCTAAACAGCTATATGTTTCAAGCTCCACCAGAAGGCTACCTGCAAAGCTAACTACACTCACATTGGCACACTACGGCTCCATTCCTCTGTGCAGCCCTAGAGACACAACGACCAGACCTTTACTTCTGACATTTTTCCCATCTCCGTAATAACCTATATCCTCTGGTTTATTGTTTTTCAACTCATTGCATCATTTTCACAATTTCCTGGGAAATGGCATATCTTAACAGTACAAAGGGATCCTTCAGAGAGGGTTGGCTCCCTAAAAGCTACCCATAACGTATCCCCTTCCTACCTTGTTTTCTTTTACCTCTTCCATTAATTTCTAATAACCATCCAAACACTCACCTTACTTTTGGAGTTGACGGCCTCACCATTCATTATAACCAGTATTTTGCAAAAGAAAATGTATGGAATGGTTCATTTAATTCTTTGTGACAATCTAGATTTGAGAAAGATGGCTTTCCAGGTTTCCTACAACTAGAACTCTGAAATTATAAACTCTCACAACCTATGGAGTTAGCTATGTGTTATTTTTTCATAGATTTAGCTGCTGTCTTTTGAAAAATTAAGAGCCCCCATCTGATGAGAAATCAAGAATGGTTTTGTGGGCTCCCAAACCTTGAGCAATACTATATAATATTTATCTGGGTTTAAGGTAGAACATTACCTGATGAGGTTAATTAATATCCAATATAACCTGTGATTTAATATGTCTGAATATTCAATGTTGGGATTGTAGATTTGTTTGTTGATGTAATAAATCAAATGGTTGGTCTTTTGTTGGTTGGGGGTGAAGTAGTATAGTGGTTAACAGGACAGGCTTTGGAGCCAAACTGCCTGGGTTCAAGTTCTGGTCACCCTACTTCCTAGCCATGTGACCTTGGACAAGGCACTAAGCTTCTCTATGGCTGAGTTTCCTCAGGTGTAAAGTGAGGATAATTATTATGCCTATAGCACAGAGCCATGGTGAGGACTAAATGACATACTCCAGCATGATGCCTAGCATATGGAAAGTGCTCAATAACCAGTAGCCATTTGTATTATATTCACCCCTGCTAATCAGGCTAATGCTGGTCACTGTTACATACATTTATTTTTACATGTAAATATTGACTTTTTTAAAACATCAGGTGTGTTCTGTGACAGTGCCCGCTAATAAGTTTTGTCCATTTTAGTATTCCAATCTAAATTATATACACTTTGACCTTGAAATCAGCTGAGATGATCCAGGGAATCCTGATTATAATGGTTCTCTTTTTACCATAGTCTGGGAAACAAATTATTTCCCATCTGACACCAATGGCTGCTCCAAAGTATCTCATGCATCACCACTACTAGCTAACTGACCTTGTAGGTACAGCAGAGTGGGCAGCTGGTCATGTGACGTGATTAGATGCTAGTGTTCTTCATTTCTGAGTAATACAAAGAAATGAAATTCATTTCCAACAGTCCCTTGGACTGCTGAAAAAGACTGAACATTGATTTTTATCTGGCATGTTAGGGTGGGGAAGAGGAGACCCAGTAGGTGGAAAGGAGGTATTGCAATTTCACTAAATCTTGGCACAAGATGGGAGATTCATTTCCAACATGATGCTATCAGGCTAGCTGTGTGAGGAAGTACCACTCGGAGAGGTTCAGCCTATGACCAGACGGCATTGTGGGTATGAATGAGGTGGTTCCTGATAAGGGTCTGCCCATTAATTACAAATGAGGGGCTTAATTTCAGAAGCCTGTGATAAACTGCAGCATGCGCCTGACTAAAGCTGGTAACGATAGGGTTCAGGAGAATTCCAATTAGCAGATTGTGTCCAGTGATGAGGTTAATGGAAATGAATGTATCATTCCGGCCCCTTGAGAACAGTAACCTTGCAAAAGCCCTAGCCAGTCCTGGGAGTGGAAGTAGAGCATCATCTGTTCCTCTGTTGTGTCCTCTGGCAATGGAATTTAGCTGAAAATATGAAGAAGCGGGCTTTCGCTCAGTGTTCACTGTACTGCAGGTGTTTTATACGATCTCTGAGCCGAGTGACTCTGTCTCATGTTCATTAATCCAGAAGGATCCTAGCATATAATGCCAGCTTTTCAACAGGGAGACCGAGGGCAGATCCAGGAGCAAACTCATAAGGGCCTGAATGCAAAGCCCCAGGAAGAGGCAGGCAATGTAACTTCTTTAGTGGCCATGCCCTAAGCCCACATCACTGCAAATTTAAAAACTCAATCAAGTCGGTTCATGTACCAGGTTTGTTTGGAAGTACAGTTGTAGATAATATGAACCAAATCTAATTTCTTGGTGTGTTTATTTCCTTCCCTTTTCTCCCCCTACCCCCAACCTTTTTTACCTTTTAAAAAAACATGATTTTTTTTTCTTTTTTTTTTTTTTTTTTTTTTTGCGGGACGCGGGCCTCTCACTGTTGTGGCCTCTCCCGTTGCGGAGCACAGGCTCCGGACGCGCAGGCTCAGCGGCCATGGCTCACGGGCCCAGCCGCTCCACGGCATGTGGGATCTTCCCGGACCGGGGCACGAACCCGTGTCCCCTGCGTCGGCAGGCGGACTCTCAACCACTGCACCACCAGGGAAGCCCAAAACATGATTTTTAACGGGAAGCTCAAGATCGTTCAGTACAATTTTGGAGTTCAAAGCGAAGGCAAAACTTGATAAGAAGAGAATAAAATTCAGTTTGCCACCTGTCCTCGAACAAACGGCTATTGAAGGATAATTTAAAAATAAAAAAGTTAAATCCAGGGCTTCCCTGGTGGCGCAGTGGTTGAGGGTCCGCCTGCCGATGCAGGGGACACGGGTTCGTGCCCCGGTCCGGGAAGATCCCACATGCCG
>NC_041234.1:86546833-86576561 GCF_002837175.3 Physeter macrocephalus | reverse complement strand
CTGTGCTCCGCAACGGGAGAGGCCACAACAGTGAGAGGCCCGCGTACCACAAAAAAAAAAAAAAAAAAAAAAAAAAGTTACAAAAAAGTTAAATCCTGATCCTCATACAAATTTAAAGTTAACACAAGTGGACACATGTCTAAGATTTTATTTCACTCATTAATTAGTGAGGAAACTGGGAGGCCAGAAGTCTGCAAACTATGACCTGCAAACCAAATCCAGCCTGTCACCTGTTTTTTGTGAATAAATTTTATGGAGTACAGCCACACCCATTCCTTTTCATATTGCCTTTGACTGCTTTCTTGCTACAATGGCAGCGTTGTAAGGTCCACAAAGCCTAACATATTTACCATCTAGCCTTTTACTGAAAAAGCTTGCTAACCCCTGATATAGGCCATCAGGAATGCTGAAAGAAATTTACAAAGAGATGCAAAGAAATTTGCATATAGATGCACAAATCAATCGCATTTTGCCAGGCAAGAAATATTTCATTACAATTTGCAGAGTTGTAAAACAACTCAAAGAGAATCAAAGGCATGGATAATCCAGAAAATATACTAGACCTGGGCTGTTAGGCCAGTTGTGTGAACAGAAACTCAAGACTAGGGATCCAGGGAGAAATCTTGTTTTATGAACTAGGGCACAGGTAGGAAAGAAGCTGGAATTCAGAAACTATTCACAAGGGGAAAGTACCCTAATGCAGAGCCTTAAAGATTGGAATTTGGAATGGAGGAGGCTGAGGCTGGTCATTTGGGTACTTCCTACCTCAAGCCTTGGTTGCTCTGGAAACTGGGGCAGGGCTGAGTCCTTGGGGTAGACCCTGCAGGAGCCAAGGTGGGCAGAGGCTGACCCCGTACACTCTCTTGGTTTCAACCTACTGTTATAGGCTGAAGACTGTCACATCTATTGATACATTTTCAGCCCTGACCTTTTTCCTTCAACATTCATGCTAGAGTTATACAATTTCCTGCTACTCTCCCAATAGGTACTTCAAACTCAACATGTCTAAAATTGAACTTCCTTTAAACCCTAAACCTGCTCTTCCTCCTGTATTCACTATCTCCAACGGTGACACCACCATTCAATCAGGCAGGCAATGCAGAAAACTGACATCCTTGATTTCTTCTCCCTGCAGTACTACCTGACACATCCAATGAATGTCTTAAATCTGTTCCTTTCTATCTCTAGAATCATTGTCTAGTTTAAGATCTTGCCGTCTTTTCACCTGGACTATTGATATCTTTTAAGTAGTTTTATCTTTCTGAAACTCATCCACTGGTGTGCTGGAGCTGGCTTACACCAGCTGGTGAGAACTGGTTGTGTGCACCTCTTCCCAACTCTGTGTGTTCCAGGATGTCATATTGGTAGCTTGAAATTGGCCACAGTGGGAGTATTTACACCACAGAAATTGGCAAACACTACAAATCAAGGTTTTTGTTTTTGTTTTGTTTTAATGGAAAGCTGCTCGTTAAACATTTATCAGCACATATACCACTGCCAATTCCCCACACTTCAGCCAATCTGATCTTTGTAAAACACTTGTTCAACCACACTAATCTCCTGATTAAAATTCTTCAGTGGCTCCCTATGGCCAACAGATCACATTAAGTTCCTTCTCATGGCATATGAGGCCTTTTATTATCTGGCCCCTGCCTGAATGTCCAGCTTCCTCTCCCATTCCTCCTAGCAACTTCTGTGCTAGTTCAAAGGTCACACAGTGGCTCACTCAAGCCTCAATTGCCTCATATATATACTTTGTTTGGCATGCACACTATCTTTAACCTTTTTGAGCCAACATTGAAGACTTTAGGAAATTCTACCTCCAAATCCATATTTCTGACTTTTCTTGAAAAGTCACAACACTGGGTCCTCATTCATGCATATAACAGCAATCTGATCACAACAAGGGGCTGAGCAGCAGATGCCCCCTTTGAGAGGGTATGTGCGCCACAGCTCACCGACTCCTGCCATTTACTCATCCAAATCATGCATGTGTACACACATTTAGCTTTTATTCGTGTTACCTGTTATCTGGTCGGCCCCTGTTGTAGACCATATTACAAAGTCCTGATTATTATCAGAAACCTCTGACCCTAATGATAGACTCTTTCTTTACCGTGGCTGTCCTGATGATAGTCCATGGTCCCCGCACAGTCTAGGAAGAGAAGGGCAGCAGGGTGAGAAGAAGCAGGGGGGGAAGAGGAGTAGAAATATGTAGCCTTTGGGTCAGAGTCTCCATCTTGGAGCAATAGCATTGTGCACATGACAAGCAGGGACTGTCCTGGGTTTTTGTGACCTCAAGGTTTTCCCTATAGAGACCATTTGCTAACCTTCCTGAGAGTTTTAGAATGTCTACCTTCTCAGCTAGACATGGAAAGGAAAGACCCAAAGACACTAGCTCACACGGACTCCAACTGTGTGGATCCATGCTTCTAAACAAGAGCCAGCGTCTTCGTTTGAGAATAAAAACCAATTCCTTTTAGCTGAGTGCCTGCTGTGTGTCTAGCACTGTGCTAGATGCTATGGGGAAAATAAGAGCGGACTAAGACAACTCTGCCTTCAGAGAGCTCACAGCCTGACTGAAGGAGCAAGAAGTACATATATCAAATAATTAGAAACTAATATAAGCCTGCATCAGAAGAGTGACATCTTGGATATAACCTAGTGCCCACAACATCTGGGTGGTCAGTAAGGGGTGGGATCAAGTTAAGGAGAGATCTACGGAAGAAGTCAGGGCTTACAGTGGCCCTTCAGTGGCAGTGAAGTGGGGATCCACACAGGATATGCCACAAGGATATACATACTGAGAGCAGTGAATGAGGTGGGTGTGGCAATCTGTGAATGATAAGGCTGACTGGAGGAGAAAAGGTGGGCTTGGTAGGAGGACATGGTTGGTCACTGCCGACCAGTTTCTTTTGAAAAGATTTACTCTCTGGTGTCATGTATCCAGAAAGACAAATGGAGAATCAGAGGCTCCTTGTTGAGCACCAAATCAAAGACAACAGAATCAGATGGCTCTGGAAAGCATGTCATACTCTAGGCATAGACAGTGACCTTTCAGCTCCATGACACAAATGGCGCTGAGCATTATTCACAAGTACCATTGTGTGTCTTGGACAGGTCTGTCAGCATTGACATAGAGGAGAAGAAAGAAAGAGTAGGAAAAGAAAGAGCAAGGAAGTGGGTAGAGAGAGTGGACAGGAAGAGCATCATGGTAGGAAACAGACATGTACCTCCAGTCTAACCCGGGGAATCCTGTGCCATAAGCCATCTTCCCTCTAGATCATGACAGAGATTAAGAAATGCCCCTGCCCACCAAGGAGGGGCAGATTCTGGATCTGAGCTCCTTTCTTCCCAGGCAGACTATGATACACTGCTCACTTGCCATCTCTCCCACCCCTAGGCTTTATGCCGGTTGTTGTGTTTATGTTCATTACCAGGCCCACTCAGACCTACTTCTTCCTTAGCCTGCAGGTTTATGTTAATTTCTGAGATTATTCTTTCCTGTGTCCGATTTACTTTATGAGCCAGTTGTCCACTTCCTGCTGCTTGTTTGTAGCTGCTCCCTCTAAATGTTTAACAACATGTACTTGCTGCTCCATCCAAGCAATGGATGACCAGTGTGTAGTGAACTCTCAACTATTCAGAGGCTGATGTAACCACCCCGTGAAGGAAACAGATTTCTTGCAAATTTCTCCACTTTCTTCTCCTCAACCTTTTTCCCACTCCCTGTTTTCTGGCCACTTCCTTGCTTGGGAATCCCTCATCCAAGATGGGAAGGAGGCAAAGATGATGAAAACTGTAGCTCATCCTTCTGTCAATTTGCCAGCAACTGTGGGTTTCCAAAATAATTTTTTTAAGAGTAAAAAGAAACTAGCGAATAAAACAGTATTTGTCTATTCCATGCGAATCTCCATCATCCACATTCCGTTCTCCCCAGTTAAACTGAGTGTTTGGAGCTCTTTTAAAAAATGTATTAAGATCAGTATTTCACAGTCTCCTGGAATTTTATCCATGCTTTGAATCCTCAGCTCTACCCCTCCATGAAGACTCTTCAGACTATTCCAGTTCTCCTCATTGTCTAGCTCCAGATTCTATCACGCTGAGATTCTTCTGTTGGGTGTAGCATGTCCCAAAAGACACATTTTAAAGTCAAAAGACTTTTTTTTTAATTCATTGATCAGAGTCTGCACACTCACCCAGAAGTGTATGCTCCTGAACACTCGAAGAACCCCATACCTTTCACCTATAGCTGCTATTTACACCAAGCATCACATCACGGACATACCAATTTTTTTTTTGAGTGTCAAGAGTCAATTGTTTATTTGTGTATTTTTTACAGAGTTCAAACTCTACAGCTGAAAGTGAGCCAGTCTTTATTTGCATAATATTTATCTTGGAACAAAGTTTAGAAGTAGAAACTTGAACATACCAATTTTATCAGAGGTCTTTTTGCTATTGGTAACATCAAGCCTGGAGGTCCTCATTTACAGAGTAATTCTTCCTGACAATAACAGATTCTCTCTACCTTGCTGGGATCTACAGGAAGTTGGAGGAACACTGTCTGGCTTTGGTCTTCCGTCGCCTGAAGTTACAGTGTCACAATTTGGGAAAGTCTTCTCTTCAGCCCCCAGGGCTTGATTTAGTGGCATGGGCTTTAAGATTACTGGTTGTCTTTAGCCTTGCAAACAAATATTTCTGCAGTCTCTACTGCTCGTCTGGAACTCAACACATACTCCTACTTGCCAATTTATAGAAGTCTGATACACCCAACCAGATTCCAGGAAAAATGCCCTTTACTTCTCTGTACCACCCCTCATTGTGCCTCAGACAGAATTGGCATAATTTAAGGGCCAAGCTCCAGAGTCATATTGTCTGAGTTTGAATCTTGGCTCTGCACCTAAAGCTGAGTAACCTTAGGTATGTTCTTTAAACTCTGTGTGCCTCAGCTTCTTCATTTGGGGAGAATATTTACCTCACGAGGTTGTTACGGGGATTAAATGAGTAAATATATGTAAAGTGCTGTATGCCTGGTGTACAGTAAGCATTTCACAACTAGCTATTCTGATAAGGAGAAGAATTGACCAAAAAACTGGTGACCCCAGTTCCTGAATCATTAACATCTGATGGGCTCTATGCTCCAAGCCTTAATCCTGCTCTTTTATGTTTTTTTTTTCGTTTTCTTGTACCTAGGTCCCCACTCTGATGATGGACACCCAGTTCTCTGAGTTCACACCGGACATTACTCCCATCATGCTTGCTGCCCACACCAACAACTATGAAATCATCAAATTGCTCGTCCAAAAACGGGTCACTATCCCCCGGCCCCACCAGATCCGCTGCAACTGTGTGGAGTGTGTGTCCAGCTCAGAGGTAGACAGCCTGCGCCACTCCCGTTCCCGGTTGAACATCTATAAAGCACTGGCAAGCCCCTCACTCATCGCCTTATCAAGCGAGGACCCCATCCTAACTGCCTTCCGCCTGGGCTGGGAGCTCAAGGAGCTCAGCAAGATGGAGAATGAGTTCAAGGCTGAGTATGAGGAGCTCTCCCAGCAGTGCAAGCTCTTTGCCAAAGACCTGCTGGACCAGGCTCGGAGCTCCCGGGAACTGGAGATCATCCTCAACCATCGAGATGACCACAGTGAAGAGCTTGACCCTCAAAAGTACCATGACCTAGCCAAGCTGAAGGTGGCCATCAAATACCATCAGAAAGAGGTAAGCTGAGCTCTTCTCTGCTTTGAGGGAAGCCTAAGCCCTCCAGAGTCCAGAGCAGGAGACCAAGAGTCAGCATTTTCCTACCACTTAGCTCTCCACCAAACAAATGGTTAGACAGGCTTCAAAAACAGTGAGGCCCATGTTTATCCAAGGCACATACAACCTCTGCGTATTTTCTTTATGGCCAGATAAGTAGGGAAAAATCTGATTCTATGATGGGAAAGCACTCATTCATTGAACGAATGCTTATTTAGCACTGTTTTAGGGGTTTGGGATACAGAAAACAAGTATAACCCTGCCTTCACGGAGCTTACAAGCTAGTGGCGGACAGTAAGTAAATGATCACATTAGTGAATATATAATTACAAACTAACATAAGGGCTCTGAGGAAGAACTTCTGAGAACACATAAAAAGGATCCTACCCTATATACTGGAGCCATGGCAATAGTGATCACAAAGGCTTGCTGTCTGGATGTTGGTAGTTGTTGACAGAACTAAGTCCTTGGTAGCCCCTCAGCAAGAAAGCTGAGACATACATTTGAAAGATGGAGTAACACAGAGGGTGTGTGGTTCTGCAGAAGGCTGAGCACCATCTGCGATGGTGTGACTTCCAACCTGTTAGGGTTCACCTCTTTGAGGGAGGTCAGGTCAAGCAGATCACAGCAGGAGAGGCTTTGCTTTCCAGCTTGGCCATGTTTACAATCTAGCCAGTGCTGTTCTATGCCATCTTTTTCTTTTTTTTCTTTCTTTTTTTTTTTTTTTTTATAGAGAAGCAGGCAGGTCTCACTCAACAGGAGACTGACTTCCTGTAGCCCTTTTTCTTTAAAATTTATTTATTTTTGGCTGTGTTGGGTCTTCGTTTCTGTGCGAGGGCTTTCTCTAGTTGCGGCGAGCGGGGGCCACTCTTCATCGCGGTGCGCGGGCCTCTCACTATCGCGGCCTCTCTTGTTGCGGAGCACAGGCTCCAGACGCGCAGGCTCAGTAGTTGTGGCTCACGGACCTAGTTGCTCCGCGGCATGTGGGATCTTCCCAGACCAGGGCTCGAACCCATGTCCCCTGCATTGGGAGGCGGACTCCCAAACACTGTGCCACCAGGGAAGCCCTGTTCTATGCCATCTTATCAAACAATTTGGGGGAGCCTTCTAGCAGGCCTCATTTAGCTCTTTAAGGAGGAAGCATGGTAGAAAGAGCAGGGACTTTGGAGCCAGAGCAACTGAGGATGGAATAGCCTTCAGCTGTATGACATGAAGAAAGTCCCTCAAATTTCAGGACATTAGTCTTCTCATAAAATGGAGATGACCATAGTTCCTCCATTTCATAGGACTATTATGAAAATAAATGTACTTTAATGTCCATTTCCATCTCTCTTCCAATGCTACCTGGAGTCAGATTCAAATGGGTTGAACCGAGAAGGGCTTGCTGTCTGAAGGGCAACGAGCTGTGCCATCCCTTCATGGGTCCAGGCTCTGAGGCAAATCACATGTGTGCTCACCTGGTCCCTTTCTCTCAGACAAGAAAAAAAATACTATCCCTCTGAAATGAGACAGAAATGAGTACTGGGGCAACCTCGAAGGGGATAAAATATGACAAAAGAGCAACATGGAGATTTAACAGCTCCATGGGGGAGACAGTAAATGGAGAGACCCACCCCTGAGTCTCCTTATCCTGTTTTTGCAACTACTTGCTTTAAGTAATTTCATTAAGCCTGAAGTTACTCAACCTCACTTTTCTCTTCTGAAAGACAGGGATAATAGGAGTACTTACCTCCCTAGAGAAATATAAAGTTTAAACAAAACAGGTAATATGCTCATGCATAGCACAAGATTCAGCATATATTAGGCATTCAATAAATATTACCTGCTATTATTATTCATTTTTATTGTTACACACAGGGGACCCAGGGTATATGATCTGATTCTGTGTACTAAAATTGTAGGTAATAGATACAGCAATGGCCATCCCCTCCCTTACCCCTTCCTCTTTCTTGCCACCCTACTGTTGATATGTAGTAGCAGTTGTGTTAAGTTGTCTGCTATAAGGTCTAATTGACTCTTCTTCAGTTTTATATATGTGTATATTTCCATTAATGATGTACATTATGATTTCAGTGTGGTTTTCACTTTACATAAATTGTTATAATACTGTAAGAAAAAAAATCACAAGTATGTTTAGAATACGAATTGCTTCCAGATGACAAAATGGTTAATGGGAATAGAAGTGTTAAAAACGGATATTGCAGAATATAACTAAAGTTTGCATTCCTTACCTCACTAGATAGCAGATAAACTCCATAATTGTAGGCCCTCATCCCCCTGAAAACTGACAAAGTATTTATTTTCAAACAGTTTCATTACAATATTTCATCAATTTTGCATTGGTAGATCATCTCCCAGTTACTTTATCACTTGATCCTTTATGTTCCTATAATCGTCATTTGCCGGTTTCAGTTTCTGCTCCATTTGGAAACCATTGTGATGACTTCCTCACTCTCCTGGGGATCTGCTTAGCATATGACCATGGAGTCATCCTTGGGTTCTACATTCACTGCCCTCCAGCCCTCATTAAGCTTCTCATCATTTTTTTCCCTCATGTTTTAGCCCTTTTACTTTTCTAAAACTTTGTCCTCCCTGGCCCTTATTTCATAATTTCTCTTATTACTGTTATTACAGAATATCTCCATGTTTCTATACGTTCATATGATATATTTCTTATCTATCACTAGACCAACCTGAATGTGGCAAAGGTTTATATTTCCTTTTGCTCTCTCAATTAAACATCAGAGATTCCAAAGTTGGTCTCAGAGTCGATTTGCTGTGTACATTAAAGTGGAAAGGATCATTTGTTTTATTGTGGTGAACTATACATAACACAAAATTTACCACTTTAACCATTTTTAAAATATACAGTTCAGTGCCATTAAGTACATTCATGTTGTTGTGCAATCATGACCACTAGGAGTCATTTTTGGAGGATGGACAAGTTTTGGGGTGTCTACTTTTTCTTTCAATAGTGAGCCCATACAATTAGAGTTTCATATTTTGCAGACCACATTATCTTCAACCAATAACACTGGCAAAGTAGCATCTTTTAGCTATTAAAATTATGGATATTCAGCAGTAATACAAAGGTAATCCAAAAAGCACTGTATTTATGCAGAGATCAACAATTTTAGGTCTGGTGGTACTCACTCATCATTGTGAATCAAATCAATGAGAACTTTAGAATTTGATAGACTGAACTGTTTCAGTCAGACCACATCAAACTTCAACTCCAGGTTTGCAGCAAATGCAGCAAGGATAATGAGTGACTGTCAACTTCAATGTCAATGATTTCATGAAAAATAATATACCCTCACAGAGTCACATAAACTCAAATATGGCCCAAAGTTTAGTCCCATGGCCAGAGACTTCAGAATTATTCTAGAATTTACATATTTAGCTCCACATTTCCTAAGACAAGTTATCTTTTTGTTGTTGTTTTTTGTTTTTTTTGTTGGTGGTGATTATTAATATACTTTATTATTTTTTAAAACATCTTTATTGGAGTATAATTGCCTTACAATGGTGTGTTAGTTTCTGCTTTATAACAAAGTGAATCAGCTATACATATATCACCAAATCTCCTCCCTCTTGCGTCTCCCTCCCACCCTCCTTAACCCACCCCTCTAGGTCACAAAGCACCGAGCTGATCTCCCTGTGCTATGCGGCTGCTTCCCACTACTAGCCATTTATTCTATTGGTAGTATATATAAGCCCATGCCACTCTAACTTCATCCCAGCTTATCCTTCCCCCTCCCCATGTCCTCAAGTCCATTCTCTATGTCTGCATCTTTATTCCTGTCCTGCCCTTAGGTTCTTCAGAACCATTTTTTTTTCAGATTCCATATATATGTGTTAGCATACGGTATTTATTTTTCTCTTTCTGACTTACTTCACTCTGTATGACAGTCTCTAGGGACAGTATGGAGATTCCTTAAGAAAGTAAAAATAGAACTACCATACGACCCAGCAATCCCACTACTGGGCATATACCCTGAGAAAACCATAATTCAAAAAGAGTCATGTACCAGAATGCTCATTAGCTCTATTTACAATAGCCAGGATATGGAAGCAACCTAAGTGTCCATCGACAGATGAATGGATAAAGATGTGGTACATATATACAATGGAATATTACCCAGCCATAAAAAGAAAAGAAATTGAGTTATTTGTAGTGAGGTGACAAGTTATCTTAACAATGACCCCAGAAAAATTTTAGTTTCTCTTCTGAATTGTAACTTCCCAACCTGTGAATTATAGATTTTTAAAATCTGTGGTTTCACTGAGTCTCAAATGAGTAGAGTCTCTAATTTTCTCTATTCAAATCCACATGTCAAGTTTAGGACTGAATACTCTTACCTTGAACAAATCAGCAATGTCCTTATTTTAGGGGTGTTTTTGTCATTTCAAGTTTAGTGTATTTGGATAAGAAGCGGAGTCCTGTGAGTTACTGAGGTTCTAATAATTCAGGTATCTCTGAGCACTTCATTCTCAGAAGCTCTTGATCTAAGGAAGCAGACTGATTAAGTTTTTTCAATAAATATCCATAATCTAGCCATTAAAAAAGTGAAACATACACACAGTGCTTAAGGCCACAAGCATAAAAAAGGTCACGATCATTGATCATCAATTCACATCATACAAGCTCCTTTTATAGAATGTGATGGACACAAATAAACAAATGAAAACTAACTTTATCCTTCTATTATATCTATAGCAAATGAACTCAGCTTTGCTATGTTAGATAAAATTCCTCAGATTCCTTGAAGGCATATACTCTATGTGTGCTTACTCATCAAGAAGAAAAATATATTCACATCTTAAGTGAGTCACACTCCAGGGTCTGGCAGAACACATTCAATTTGAGAGTTGCATGTTATGAGCCCCTAAAAAATTGGAGACACTTTCTTTTTTTTTTTTTTTTTTTTTTTGCGGTATGCGGGCCTCTCACTGTTGCGGCCTCTCCCGTTGCGGAGCACAGGCTCCGGACGCGCAGGCTCAGCGGCCATGGCTCACGGGCCCAGCCGCTCCGCGGCACGTGGGATCTTCCCGGACCGGGGCACGAACCCGTGTCCCCTGCATCGGCAGGCGGACTCTCAACCACTGCACCACCAGGGAAGCCCTGGAGACACTTTCTTAAAGGTGTCTAGATGACCTTTTCTAGATGACCTTCAGGCCCTTACGAAGGCTAGACAAGAATTATCTCCCAGGACCAGAATTATTCAAAGGAGAAACAACCTGTAGATGGGAATGGGACAACTAAGCTAAAACAGAAATTTTGTCTTCTTTTTCATACTCGATTACATGCTTGATTCCAGTTGGACCATGGGGGTCTTCTATCTTCAAGAATAGATAGGTTTCTTCTCAGTGTCTATACTCAGAGCAGGAAAAAGCAGATACACCACTTCTCCACTTTCTAGTGTCATGCCTGCTGACACCCTGTTCAGTCTTCTTTCAAAGCTTGCTGTGATTCCAACAGGGCAGAAATTCCCAGTACAAATTGAAATGTTCTCAACAGGTGGAGGTATTATAAGGGAGGAACATTAGAGACTCCTTCATCAGGTGAAAGTACCCAAAGATAAGCCTGCTCACATCAAAAGTTGCAGACAGACAATATGTCTCTACGTCTCTTAAACCTTGAGCTAAAAATCTTTATTCAAAAAAACCAAATATTTTTCTCTGTAAAATGAGCCGCAACACAACTGATTTTCCAAAACTGGAAGTTAGGAGTTGCCAATATTAAAAATTTAGAAGATAATGGTTTCAAGAAAAGCCAATGTTTCCCCAAGTTTAAGTAAGAATAAAACTATTTAAAAATTATCAGTATTGCCAGAATTTGTTATCATCTAGAGGCATGTGTATTTATGTGTTTTCAACAACAGATTTTGTTAATGGCATCTTTGATTAAAGGAATCTGAAACACTGAAGCTGTGTTTCCTACCTGTGACTCCCTAGTCTACTTGACATGAATACTTGTGTTAAACTAAAAAATACCTCTTGAGATGCTTTCAGCATTTTACTAGGGTCTTTAAGATGAAATTGTGACAAGGGGTAAAGAGTTCAGTGGTTTTCCTTACGTTGCTAAAATGCAGTTTCATTCTTCAGAGGTATAAACGCAGATCACCTTCAAAGACTCTGTATTACCCTGAAGAGATGTGAGACTTGAGACCGATGGATAGTTGTATCTGTCAATACAAATAGCTCCCAAATAACTTCAGGAACTAAAGTTTATTTTTTCTTTTTTATTAGGGTTTTTTGGTTGGTTGGTTGGTTGGTTTGTGAGCTAAGGATTACATAGTCAGAAGAAAAACCAGTTTTAAATGAGGGGTAGGGTCCTTGAAAAAAATAAGACGCATACCCTAGGCGAAATGGCTAAATACCACTAGTCTATTAAGATATGGCTGTCAATACAGGAACACAATAGTCAGCTTTGATGTAAAAAATAAATCTAGTTGGATAATAGTGGGTTAATAATGTGCAGAGTTACATAAGTTCCTCAAGAACAAAATCTTAGCCTTAAATGGAATATAATTCACTATTTCTTGAAAGGTGGCTTTTTCATTGTTGTTTTTTCCTCATTACTATTCCTAGAAGAACTGAGTAGACTCCCAAGAAGAATTTAACTTGGTGGGGAAAAGAAAGCTCAAAAGAATGAAACAAAAACTGATTCCAACTATAAGTTTGACATTGAGTAAAATAAGGAAGCTCTCATCTCTTAGAAAACAGGTATAAAACTACTGCATAACCTTTACACGTCACATAGACTTTCAGGTATTTTCATATAGACATTTTTCACCTATTCCTAAAAAGTTCTGATTTCACGTATTCTTTCCCATTGTCAGATATATCAACCAAAGTCTTTGAAAACTATATCATTTTGTGTGTTCCTTATTACCATTGAAGGTGGGCAAAAAAGTTATAACTATCATTTGACAAACAGGAAAGAACTATATTTCAGAGATGTGTTACGACTATCTATCTGACAAAGCCAGAAGAACTTCAGATTCCTGGTATATAATACTTTCTCTGAGTATATTCCACCTTCTGTTGAGAGGGGTTCTTTTATGCTGGTTTGGTAGCCTCCAAATTCACCACCAGGTAATTTAAGATGACCACAAGTTCTTTGATTTGTGAATGAAAGTTTATTAGTTAAAATTTGTTAAAACATGTAACAATAAAATGGTATGGACCAATAGCTAATAAGGACTATATTCAATTATAATCTAATAACTAGCAGCAATCATCATACATAAGAATGCAACTAAAAATAATAAAAAAAGAATGCAACTTATGTAGTTACAACTTCCCACACATTTAGCCAAAGCACACACGGATGAAGAATTAGATGCTTCCTAATTCATTGCAATCTACCAGCCTATCTCCCTTAGTTTTCACACCTTAAATCTGTCTTAGAATGGTGAGCCTATCCCCCTCTCTATCCCGCCATGCCATACAAGAATTGACTTTGGTGTTGTTCTCAGGAAGATCCAGAAAAGTTTGGATAAAGGACTGGAGGGGAGACGCAGGATTCCAATCAGAGGTATCCAATCAGTGGACTGCCAAGTTAGTTAATCCATCTTCCTCTAACTGGGCTTTTAAGTGCATGACCTGTGTCAATTGCCAACCAATTATTTCTATCAATATTAACAACTTAGGGTTGGCTAATTTGCGTATGACAAAAACAAGGCTTGGTTCATAAATGTAATTAGGAACTAACTCTATACGATGGTTTTCCACCATAAACAGCTGCATAACTGTTGACAACTTGTTACTTTTCTTCTCTCTCCTAAAAATACCTTCCCTACTAGCTCTTATTCCTAAGTATGTTCTTACTTCCTGCACTTATTTCTTATCACTATTAACTTTACTTTTAATTCTGTTCTGTAAGAGCAAACATACTTAATACAACAATCCATTGCTTGGAGCAAGGTAACATCTTAACAATTCATAAACATATATAATCACACAAATCAAACATTGCAATATATTTTATCTAATCCTGAGGTGCCATTATAGTATAATCTTTCCAGGTGAACCCATCTAGCCAAGAGGCTAGATAGTTCCACATATTACACTGTTGGAGCATCTTCCCGTTTGACACCTAAGGACCATGTTGACTATTACGTGTTTTAAAGGCTGGTTCAAGCTTTATGTCGTTTCAGTGTCTGGAGTAGTCTCACAGATTTCTTTGGTAACTTGCTTGAGTAAGTATGGTTGATTGTGTTCTCTCATTACTACTAACAATTTTAACAAGCTCACACTAATCTGTTGTGGAATTGTTATAAAGTCCATATTCCAGAGTTCTACTTGGAAGAATAGCTACCCTTCAGTATCCATCTTATTTGAGGTGTACCAGATCTTTCCATTTACAGTTAAATTGCTCATCAAATAGAATTCATAGCAGATTGATGTTCTCTCCTTGGATATGTTTCCTGATCTTGCACAAGTATTTATGCCTTGAGTTTCATTTTGACACAAAGTTATAGCCCAATTTCCTGAAGTCCAAATTTCTAGTGGAGAGTGTATATCTTCCCTGTTTCTAAACCTTTAATTAAAGCATAGATTCTATCTTTTAACTTTTATCCAGTTACTCTGTTATTCTTCTTCTTGGTTGCTACATATATAGATTTCCTTATTTAACTCTAATCACTATTTTTCCTTATAAAACTGCTCCTATTGGAATGGTGGGATAAATGGTTACTTCTTGTTTTCCCACTGCTCTATTTAGGTTAATTGGCATAGTTCCTTTGCACTGCATCTATTATTTACCACTTTGGACATAGTGTATAGAGTGGCCTACCCTGGGCAAGTAAGGCTCAGTTTGTCCAGTTATTGCAGCAGTAAAGTCCCTCAATCTGCAGTCTGGTATGGCTTGTAATTACCCACAGTAGTTGCTTGTAATATAACTTTTATTTCTCCTCTTTGTGTCTTTGTTCACCCCTCTAAGTCTCCTGGATCCTAACCTACTCTATCAATCTTCCCACGTAGCAGTCTACTGTGAAACTTTCTCATACTAATATTTTTCAGTAGCTCCGTAAGTTCTTCTGATTTTCAAAATGGTCTCTAAAAATACAACGAACTAGTGAATATAAAAAAACAGAAGCAGACTCACAGATATGGAGTGGTTACCAGTGGGAAGATGGGAGAGGGAAGGGGCAAGACAGGGGTAGAAGAGTAAGAGGTACAAACCATTAGGTGTAAAATAAGCTACAAGGATATATTGTACAGCACAAGGAATATAGCCAATATTTTATAATATCTATAAATGGAGTATAACCTTTAAAAATTGGGAATCACTGTATTGTATACCTGTAACTAATGTAATATTGTACAGCAACTATATTTCAATTTAAAACAATTTTTAAGTGTGTAAAAAAAAAGTAAAAACAAGAGTGTGTAGCTTTTCTTGATACAGCAATCTCTTTTTTAACTTTTATTGAAGTATACTTGCTTTACAATGTTCTGTTTCTGGTGTACAGCAAACTGATTCAGTAATACATATATATTCTTTTTCACTACAGGTCATTACAAGATATTGATTTTACTTCTCTGTGCTATACAGTAGGACCTTGTTGATTATCAATTTTATATATAATAGTTTGTATCTGCTAATCCCAAACTCCTAATTTATCCCTCCCCCACCCACTTTCCCCTTTGGTAACCATAAATTTGTTTCCTATGTCTGTGAGTCTGTTTCTGTTTTGTAAACAAGTTTATTTGTATCATTCTTTTTAGATTCCATATATAAGTGATATCATATGATATTGGTCTTTCTCTGGCTTACTTCACTTAGTGTGATAATCTCTAGGTCCGTCCATGTTGCTACAAATGGCATTATTTCATTCTTTTTTATGGCTGAGTAGTATTTCATTTTGTGTGTGTGTGTGTGTGTGTATATATATATATATATATATATATATATATATACACACCACATCTTCTTTATGCATTCATCTGTCGATGGACATTTAGGTTGCTTCCATGCCTTGGCTATTAGCTATCTCTTTACCTTTAAAGGTAGCTAATAATCTGTGTATGCAGAGCTCACTTAGTATTAGATGCAGCATCTGTCATGTTGGTTAGCTCTGAAGCCGTCTGTACTCAAAGTCTTTTTAATCCCTTTGACTATAATATGCTTTAGGACTCTATGTGAATTGGTATAATCTGGTTTCCCACGAGTGTGGATTGACTTCTACATGTCATTTCTTCACAATTTTCATATACCACTTTGTCTAATGGTATACTTTTATGTCTTTACCTAGTTGTTGCCCATATTGTAAGGTGCAAAGGCCATTCTCTAGGAAGAAGGACCATAGTGTCCACAGGCTTGTATGAAAGGTAGCTACTCTTCCAAATGGAAGTAAGGG
Organism: Physeter macrocephalus; assembly: GCF_002837175.3. Classification (NCBI taxonomy): domain Eukaryota; kingdom Metazoa; phylum Chordata; class Mammalia; order Artiodactyla; family Physeteridae; genus Physeter; species Physeter macrocephalus. The sequence continues at coordinate 86,560,440 of NC_041234.1, read as the reverse complement.
TACCCTATGGCATGCAATTAGTATGATCAGTGAATTTCCTGAACGTGTATTTGGTCCCTCTCTGTTTTGATATGGGGGTCTTCCAACTATTGCATTTCCCCCCTCTGGTAGCTGTAGAATTACTGTGGGTATAACCAGTCCACATTTTGTTTAAATTCTTTATTGCTCCCATTTCTCAGTAGTAAAGATTTGTCAAGGTTGAAGCAGTTTCCCTTATAATAAGCCTATCAGCTATTCTTTATAAATGTAGTTATACCCATGAAGGTGTACTTTATCTGCTTCTACTTGTGGACCATCATCTCTAAGCCTATGCCATAAATGTCTGACTTTTCCATAGGCGAACAGTCCTTGTTAGGGCTTTGTCTAGCCCTTCTACTACTAGTACTTCTCTCCTGTTATTTGGTGTAACTTGCCATTTCCATTTGAGCAACAATGTTGCAGAGTAGTTGTGATATGGGTCAGCATTTGAGGGAACAGTCCTGCATTGGAACTTCTTGGCCTCAGCTTTTTCAAAGGTTTCTCCCTGGCAAGAGTTATCTGTAAAGCTTTCTGCAGTTTTATTATCTGGTAGATGGCTGCTTTTTAGAATTATTTCCCCCAGTCTGCTATAGCATCCTTTGGCTGACACATTCTGTCCAAAAGGCCTAGTAAGTAGTTCTATCTTTTCAAGTAAAAGTGCCCCAATATTGTCCTATTAATGTGAATGTATTCACTATACTGCCATCCTGGAGGATATTCCCCTTTTAGTTCCCACTCATTGTAGAACGGTGAAATTGGGTCCCAAGATGTGATAGAGTTCATCAGGTCTCCACTCTATTGTTAGGTAAGGAGTTTCTTTTCTTTGCTAGTCTTTGCTCCTATTATCAGGAATCCTAACAGGAGAACAAGTACAGGTAAAGAAAGAACCCTACTGCTAAAGTCAGAGCTTTTTGTATAAATAAATACAAAGAAGAAAAGAGACCAGCCTCTGCCAGAAGCAAATCAAATAGAGCTTGTTCTGTAAGAGATTAGTAATGAAACTGTGCAGAACTAGGAGAAAAACTTATTGCTAACATTCAGAAAAATTGGAATATATTTGACACAGAAAAATGATCAGTTTTCACATGCTGGTGGAGGCAAATGAGGTTTTATCTCGTTAAGTCATTGTTAATACTAGAGAGTAGGTCTTCATATAATTCATCTACGTCTAACATAGCTTGATCTGTATCAAAGGTTAAGTCTTCGTCTTCTCTTTGCATAAGTATCGACTCTAAGTCTGAGAGATCAGCAAGGTCTGGTAGTGAAGCTTCCTCGGAAGGAGGTGCATCTGTTTCTATCTGTTCTGCTCTGTCATCTTGCTCTTCACAAGGAACTCGTTCTTGTGAAATCAACCGTAGAAGCTCTTGAGCTATTCCAATTAACTGGGCTATACAATCAACAACTCGACCAACTAGTACAGGGCTTGACACAGACTCCATGGCTCTGTGCTTTCCTCAGTAGATAAAATATTACTAAAAGCTGTAGTAAATGGGCTCTTGGTGACAATGGATCCTATGGGGCTGGGAATGGTTCTGTGGTTGGTTTGGTTGAGAAATGAGGCTGTTGATATGATGATGATTATGATGATCAAGTACAGAATAAGGCCAGCGGTCCTACAGTACTTTTTGATAAATTTGGTGAACCTCCCACAAAATTTACATGTGGTTCTCTTGTTTGTGTTGGTAGTGAACTGCTATTATAATGACCATCAGACAGATTGCCACAGCCAAGAGAAAACAGAAAAGCAGATCTAATAATAGAAAAGAGAAATATAAAGTTAGTATCCTTGAGCCTTTCTCCATCATACAGTTTCTGGCTATAGGAAAACGTTGAAAATGTACCCCTAGCTATTGCTCCTTTGATGGCCTTATGAGGCTCTACTACTCATAGTCCCCTTTACACTTCTCATGGTCTTTACCTCTTCTTATGGGATTTGAGAACAAAGTGAGCATAGGTAGTTTGTCTGTCTTTCTTGAACATCTCTATTGAGGAGGATACATACACTCAGAGTCTTTCAATTAATCCTGTTTTATTAGTACCTTTGCCTCATTGCCATTTATATCTGGTGCTGCTAAGTTCTTTCTGTGTTTTAAATAATTCATTCATTAAAGTTTCCAATTGTCCCTGCAGTCTGGGGAATTTATGGTAAATGAAAGTCCCACATTCTCTGTCTTTTCCCAAATTTTGTATAACTTGTTATAAAATCAGTTCTTTGGTCATTTCCTATCACTGCCAATATTCCATATCTAGCAGCTATTTCTCCCAAATTTGTCTAAAGCCATGGTCATACTATTCTCATCTGTATGTCTGTGTGCTCTACAAGTCCTATTCCTAAGTTTATACCTCTTTAAGGTAATATTCCTTGCTTTAAAATCTAGAGAATGGCCCAATATAATCTACCTATCACATTTGTCTGGTTTACCATCCCCCGCTCCCCTTAAAAATGAGTTTGTTGAGGCTTCAAGTTTTTAGTAATTCAACATAGCTCATATTGCTTACTCGTTTCTTTGATTCATAGGTTTTTTTTGTCCACTCTTTCTCCTCTGCTTACCTAGAATATTCATGTCCACATGCCCTGAGCTTTCACATGCCCAATCTGCAACCTTAAATTGAACTGACAAGGGACCTGAGTTGAGACTTGGAGTTCCCAAGACTGCAGAGCCTGTATTAGTTTTGGCGGGGGTCAGATTGTCTCCTCTCTTATTCTAAATAGATTATTCTTTCCATTCTGATGAGCTGGTACATGTCCTACATGAATTGCTAAATTCCTTTCTTTGATTTCTTTTCATATCTCCCTTCACCAGAGTGTTTTTCCTGCAGTAGGAGAGTCTGTAATCTTCTATTTATTAGAACATATATCTCAGGTCCACAGCTGACTAGTGTAGCTATGTTCTTTTGGCCGGTTGTTTTCTTGGGCATATATACACATTAAATTTCTAGCTACCAGTCCTGCAAATTGAGCTGGTTTCCTCTCTCCAGCCTCAGTCAAGCTTTTCCCAGTGGAGAGTATTAGGAAGCAACCATCCACCTCCCTCTTTTAGGATACTGCCAAATCTATCTTTGCCCTGTTTCCAGCAGTTCTGACCAGAGTGGGGCCCAGCAAGCCACAGGCTTTACCCCAGCAACTTGTACTCCTTAGGCCTTTATTGGAGTAGAGCAAATCATCCGCCAGATGGTCTGTGATTTTCACATGGAGCTTGCTAGTTTCCAAAGGTGTGGTTTGACCCACTGAGTTATACACTATCTTCACCCAGCATAAGTCCTATCAGAACCTCACAATTTTTTTGCCCAAAATCCTGACAGTAGACATGGGGTTTGCCCTGATGACAAGGGTCCTAACCGTAATAACCAGAAGACATGATTTTGGTTGGAGGCAACTTCCATCTGAAATATGGGAGAACCAGTACTAGATGCATGGCAGTTTATTAACTCACAGGATCTCTGCTTTTTGATTAGAGAAAAAGCAATCTAGTGGAAGGAAATAATGGTAAAAAATCATTAGAGGAATTTGGCATTAATGTAGAGCATGAATCTGCTCATCAGAAGAAAGACACAGAAGTAAGGTGTGTGTTAAATAGTAGTAGAGAGCACCATCAAACTTTTCAAAGGAAGCAATAAACTACTATAGTGCCCATAGCCCAAGGGCACAAGAGGGTAATAGGAACATACTCACACAAAACCCATTTAACTTCTGGCTTCCCTTTCACCCAGTTTCTTTTCTCAGCTTCTCTACCTCCCTCTAGGATTCTGTTATTAATCTTCTTTGTCGATACACCTCCATTTATTCACCTATGTGTTTCATTCTATTTCATTCTCTCTGTATCTCCATCTTCCACTACCCCTTCCCATCATCTTTTCTTCCATCTCTCCCTAAGCTGGCCAAAATTTAGAAACAAAGTATAGTCCATTAATCAAATAGATGTATTTACAGAGTTTTACATGACACAATGTAAATGTAAAAAGCAGAGAGGTAGAACACTTCATATGTTGCTATCTTATAAAGACAAATGTAGTTATCTATTATTTATGCAACCCTTGGTTTATTTTTTCTATCTCTTGGTCACCTTTGATGGGAAAAAAACATTCCTGACCTAGCCTTAACCCTGTTGACCACTGTGTTAGCTAATCCACAATTCCTATCTTCAAAGCATCTTGGAACCTAGGAGCTGGGGATGGGGCGAGGGCAGGGAGGGTGTTGAGAAATTAGCAAGTACTGCAGTGCTAGGAAACAGTAAGAGTATAGCATCAGCTTATTCCAGTTATGATAATTTCCAAAGCAACCAAACCCTGAACCTAAGGTGTTTGCCTAAAGGTGTATTTTGGATAGTTTGCACCTAGCCCCAACTCACCTTAAGGACCCTTTTATTAGCTGTTCCTTCTGCCTAGAATCCCTTTCCCCCAGAAAAAAAAAATGGCTTCTTGTCATTCTGGTCTCAGCTTAAATATCATCTCCTCAGATTTCAGACCTTCCAACCTGAAAAAGCCTCTTAATCATCCCTTTCTCATTTTGCATACAGCGCATTTTTACATTATAGCACCTATAATCACCTCATATTTTCTTGTTTATTCATTTGTTTGTCTGTCTGTCACCCCACCCCACATACATATAGACTAAAATGAAGTTCCATGAGATTAGGAAGCTTGTCTGTTTTGTTTTCTGCTGTATACCCAAGGCATAGTAGAAAGGCTGCCACATAGTAGGTAACCGGTAAGTATTGTTAAAGAAAGAAAGGAAGGGAAGAAGGGAGGGAGGAACAACTTTTAACTCTTTCATTCAGTAAATATTATCAAGTGTCAAATATTCATGGATAGCAGGGGGTACAAAGATAAAACAATTCATCAAAACACATGGTTAATAAAGTGAGCAGGCAATGCACAGAGAAAATATTCACAAAAAATATATCTGACAAAGAATTTGTAACCAGAATATATAAAGAGCTCCTACAACTCAATAATAAAAAGACAAACAAACCAATTAAAAATGGGCAAAAGAGTTGAACATTTCACAAAGGAACAAAAATAAATAGCTAATAAGCACATGAAAACATATTCAATATCATTAGTCATCAGTGAAATGCAAATTAACATCACAATGAGATACCACAATACACTCACTAGACTGGTTAAAATTAAAGACTGACAACACCAAATGTTGACAAAGATGTAGAGGAACCAGAATTCTCACACATGCTTATGGGAGTATAAAATGATACAACCTCTTTGAAAACGTCTGGCAGTTTCTTATAAAACCAGGCAAGCACCTATCCAGTCCTGGCAATTCTACTCTGAGGCATTTACCCAAGAGAAATGAAAGTTCACAGAAAGATTTTTATAAGAATGGTTATAGCAGCTTCATGCATAATAGCCAAAAAAAGGGGAAAGAGCCCAGATGTCAATAAAAGGAGAATGGATAAACAAACTGTGATATATTCATACAATATGATACTAATCAGCAATAAAAAGAAAGCTACTACTGATAGGGATAACAACATGGATGGATATCAAAAACATTGTACTTAATGAAAGAAGCCAGACACAAAAGAATATATATTGTATGCTTCTATTCATATGCAATTCTAGAAAATGCAAAATGATCTACGGTGGAAAAATCAAAATAGCAACTGCATCTAGGGGAGTGGAAACTGACTGGAAGAGGCTAAGAGAATTTTCTGAGGTGATGGGTTATACAAGATTACACATTTTTCAAAACTCACTGAATGGTACTCTTAATATTTGTGCATCCCGCTGTATGTAAATTTTACTCACCCCAAAAAAGTGACCAAGCATGATCCCCAGCCTCAAAAACTATATATCAGATGAGATGACATGGCCATAAGTATTCTAATAAATGTTCACATTTATGGAAGACCTATTACACTTCGGGTACTTCCTTTTTTAATATTAGTACATTTAATCCACTTGATAACCCTGTGACATTACAGATGAAAAAACTGAGAAACAGAGAAATTAAGTAAATTGCCCACCTCCACATGGTAAGTGAAGACACTTACATGGTAAGTGAAGTCAGCCCAGGTATGATTCCTAAAGTCCTGTGCCAGAGGGCACAAATTCAGCTGCCTACAGGAGGAAAATTTGCCTTATTCAGGCCAAAGCTGACATCGCATTCTAAGCAGGAATAGAAGAACTCAAAATGTTAATCTCATTTCCCATCCCTGGAAACTGGCTGAATTCCAAGTTGACTGTGAGTCCCAAAGCAGAGGGATGGAGAGAGCGAGCTCAGTCCCCTCAGCAACCTCCATCATCTGTGACAGGAATGTTGTGTCCATTTTACCTGACCTACTAAATTGGCCCACTCATAAACTACTCACCTGTGATAGAGCCAAGATGGACGAGAGGGTCAAGGTTATGCCTATCAAACGTTTACTGGACTTCGCTTTCAAATGGGATGTGAGTGCTCCCGTCACAACTAAAAAACAACAACAAAATGATAAACTACAAAATTAATAGGTTTTAAAGATATCTGCGATCTGTGGAAACAAGGACAAGATGAACTAAAATTTCAGAGAGTGAAGAGTCTTTCGTAAGAATGCTGATAATCACAGACATTTTTTCTTCACTGAGACATTTGCTAATTCTGGGCACAAGTTGAAGATGAGGTTTGGCACCAAGGCAGAGGGAGTCTACTGAGGAAAATGAGAAATCTGCATAAAGTTTGAGGCTAGCATAATGGATTGGAAATTTGAGAAGCCTGAAATGCAGGGCTAATTTTCCTCACCTGAAGTTAGCGGAGTTCTAGCCTAGCACATGCGCGGAAAAGTCTGAGTGAAGTCTCCCAAGCCTCGCAGTACTTTGGAGACAAATTCTCACTAGAGGGAGGGGAGACTGCCACAAATACACTACTGGTCTCTCCCTCAAATGATTTTGAAGTTGAGAGGACATGGGGAGGCTAATGAGTTAATAAGCTCAAAACCATCCCCAAAGGGCATTTTAGGCAAAGTGATTCTAAAATGTATAAGGATATATAAAGGGCTTAGTATAGCCAAAACATCTTAAGGAAGAACAAAATTGGAGGACATATACTACCAGATATCAAGGCTAGCTATGCAGCTACAGTTATATGACAGCATGGTACTGACACAAGAACAAACAAATAAATCAGTGGAACCATGACCCTTACCTCACACTGGATATAATAATAATAATGATAATATTTTGAAATGGACCATAGACCTAAACATGAAAGGTAAAACAGTAAATCTTCTAAATCGAACCATTGGCAAATATCTTCGTGACCTTCAGTAGTGAAAGATTTCTTATTCAACACAAAAGCATTAACTATGAAAAAAGATTGATAAATTGGATTTCATTAAAATTAAGAACTTCAATTTATCAGAAGGCACCTTAAGAGGGTGAAAAGGCCAACTAGAGATTGGGAGAAAATATTCACAATACATATATTTAACAAAAGACTTGTATCTAATATATACATATATTTTAAACTCCTTCAAATCAATAAGAAAAAGACAGTCCAATTTTTAAAAATAGAAGAATCGAATAGCACTTCACAGATGAGAACTTTCAAGTGGCCTACAAACATATGAATAGACTTTCATCATTATTGCTCATGAGGAAAATGCAAATTAAAATGACAGTGAGACACACAAAACCCCACCAGAATAGCTAAAATTGAAAAAAACAGAAAAAAAACCTGACAATACCAAGCACTGAGAAGAACATGGAGCAACTGGAACTCTCATACATTATTGGTCAAAGTGTTAACTGGTACAACTTCCTTGGAACTGTTGGGAAGTATCTACTAAAACCAAACATACCTCTATTGAATGGCCTTGTCATTCTACTCCTAAGTATATAAAAGATTACAAATGTCCACAAAAATACATGTACGAGAATGTTGAAAGAAACCAGATGCCTAAAAGTACATACCATTTAATTCCATTTATATGAAATTTAAGATCAGGCAAATGTATCTGTAGAACAAAGGTGAATGTAGTAACCTCTTGTGGGGGGCAGGTGGTTATTGACTGGGAAGAAATGTGAGGAAGCCTTCTGGGATGCTGGAAATATTCTGTCAATATAATTACGTATGTATTTTTTTTAAAGCATTCAGCTGTACCCTTAAAATTGATGTACTTCACCTTATGTATGCTATATCTCAAAAAATTGTTCTTTTTTTAATTTTGGGTTTCCTTCCTATAAAACCAGTAAGGACAGCAAGACAGTGATGAGAGTCTTGTCAGGGTTCAGCAAGCTGGTCATCACAGAATGGAAATGGAATGACGTCTGAAGGTACAGAGAAGGGTCCTTGGCCTACTTCATGGCAGAGCTAAGTAAAGCAAGAGACCCTTGTAGCTGGATGGAGTTGTAAATTGACAGAAGATGAGATAAGCCACATCTTATAAGTAGCTCAGAAAGACGACTGGGGCAGAGGCCATGCTGTCCATCTGATAACTAGAATCTTTAACCCCGTAGACTTTTATTAATCTCACTCTTATAACATCAGCACAACTAATCAAAAGCCACCATTTTTCTTTTAGCAGATAGTCCTACCCTGCTATTTTGTGATGCTCGTAGCTGGCAAACTGGCAATAAGTGTCTAACAGTAGGCTGGAAAAGGAGCAAAGGAATCCAAATCCTCTGGGTCTATGTTTATAGTCGATAAGTTTCTCTGCATCAGGCAAGGTAAATTAGTTCATATCCAACGGGAAGGGAGGCAGTTATGTGAGAGAGATTAAAATGTGCCTTTGGTGAGTATAGATGCCAGCTTCCTATTTACAAACAGTAAATTTTTTAACAATGCTCCCATTTCTAATGCTGCAGTACCATTTGGATACATGCATTCAACACAGATTTTTTAAAAACACCCCCAACAATATTGTAAGGTCATTATACTACAATAAAGATATTAAATAAATAAATAAAATAAAAACACCCCCAGACGCTACTTCTCATTGCCCTCCCCACCCCTGAGGAAACATCAAGAGGTCCTTGTTCCCAAAGGGCAAATTTTATAATTTTGACATAGCAGGAGCTCTCTGAGGGGTTACACTGAACAAAGCAACAGGATCTGCCCTTTAAACTCTTTTTTTTTTAAGAAAAATAAAAGCTACAAACCTTTGCGTTAAAAATAGTAATAAAAAACTGTGTGCAATAAGGCATTTGCCTGTTATAGGATCTGACATTTAAAATCCCCATGAACCATATTTAATTTATCAGGAAAGAAAGGAAAGAATTGTGTGGCTGAAGAGCTAAACATGGCCCCTTCTTGAAAATATATGAAAAATTCAAAACAGAAACCGCAAAAATGGAGGGTAGGAAATGTCCTTATGGTCAATTTAGACCAGATTCTACTGAATTACTTTCTTCCTCTTCCAAAGTTGCTCACTGCTGCAGAGAAAATCACAGATTCTTGCTTACCCTTCAGAAAAACAACTTCGTCAATGGAGAAAAACAGCCACTTTTGAAAATATATCTCTTGGTTATTTTCCTAGACAGATAAATAGTTTCCTCAGTCTTCAAACATGAGGACAGCAACCCCATCTTGACTTGGTGGGACTCTGCACGGGCTTGTCCCTGAATCTCGGCTGTTATGAGAAACCCACAGGCTCCCAGAGAGCCTGAAAAGAGCTGTAATGCTTCTAGAAAGATTCTTGGCTTTTCAACATTACCAGTGCAGAAGGCGAGGTCTAATATAAGGGAAATAAAAACAAAACTTAGAGGTAAAAGGAAAAGGGATTTTATTCCCAAGTCTTCCCTCAGCTTTCTGAGAGGGAAAAAGGAAAACTGTTTTTGTTTGTTTGTATATTCTTTGGGAGACACGGTAAAATGATGCTAGTGGTTTTAATAGTAGGATCTGTGTCAAACAGACCTATATTTGAATTATAAATTTTTCACTTACTAACTAGAAGTTTGCTAAACTACTCTGCCTCAGTTTCCTCATCTGTAAAATGAAGATAATAAAAGTTGTGAAAATTACGTGAGTTAACACATGCGACGGGTTTAGAATGGTGCCTGGTATATAATAAGTTCTTAATAAATGCTAGCTAATATAATTGTTCTGGAGAAAATTCTGGGATCCAGGAAACAGTGTGTGGTGCATCCTGGGTACTGACTAGTGATCCCTGGAAGGTGGAGGGGGCAGTCGGGGTGAGACAACAGCAGGCATTACAGAAACTGGAAGGAAGTACCAGAGATATAAGTCATCTCATAGTTAGAACCAACATGACTATACACTTGGATAAAGATGTGAGGGAGCAAGACTGTCTTGTGGCTTTAATTCACACATAACCCTTTCGGAAGACGTAAGACCAGTCATGTAGGGACTCCTTGAGGATTAGTGGATCTTCCTGGCCTACTTCACTCTCCCCTTTGAAGCCCTTGCTCACTCTGGTTCTGAGCTCTGGCAGGTGAAAACTGACTACACTTCAGGCTGCCCATTGGTTATTCCTCCCACACATTGCAAGCTGTGTGGAGAAGGCCCTCCACTTGGTATTATGGCAATGAATCTTTCAAAGCATCAACTAGCTGTTCCTTGGAAACATCCCCCGTTGACCCTTGAACAACACGGGGGTTAAGCTACCTATAACTTACAGGTGTCCCTCCACATCCGTGATTCCTCCACATATGCTGATTCAACCAACCACAGCCCATGTAGTTCTGTAGTGTTTATAATACTATTGAAAAAATCCGCTTATAAGTGGACTGTTCAAGGATCAACCGTACCTGGAAAGTAATTGGCAAGATAATGAAGGCCATGACCCCGTGTCTAGAAAGGCTTCACCTGAACCAGCCCAGATTCTCAGATCTTCCTATGTGAATCATTTGGGTAAGAAAGGAAGCATCATACAAATACCACTGTATACTTCGTATCCCTTACCATCCTAGCCGAGACTTAGTACTGAGCTTCAAGAATACCTCTCAGAAATTTGACAAGAGCAAGACAAAGCACCAGTAGTGGCCTCCTCTCGGTTTCCGTGACAAATGCCAGCTTGCCAGGAGAGACCCAGTTCATTTATTTTACCACCTGGAAAGAAGGTCAGAAGTCATACATTTCTTCCTTCTGCCTGCAAATGTACTTACTGCTTATCCGCCAAAAGAAAACTGCTTCTGTTTTTAATGGTCTCAAAATAATATTCCATAACCTCCCTTGGTAGCTCATTCCAGTGTTTCAGAGTTTCCTCCTTCTGCTAATTATATCCTCAAGTACCTTCACATACATTAACTTATTTAATCCCATAACAATCCCACACAGCAAGGATTATCAAATACCTTCACATACATTAACTTATTTAATCCCATAACAATCCCGCACAGCAAGGATTATCCCTATTTTACAGCTGAGGAAGTGAAGAACCAAAGAGGGTAAGAGATGTGCCAAGATTACACACCTGGTTAGTAGCAGAGCAACAGTAAGAATCTGATTCTTCAGTCTCTCAGCCCTCTGTGCTCTCCCTTACACTGTGGTCTGCCTAGTGATGCTCTGGGGAGCTCCAAATCACCAGCAGAATATGAAGCAGCATTAAGGTGTCAACAAGAACACAATACAGCTGTGGTGGGTGGCTTACCAACTGGATTGTAGGCCACAGGCCCCCTTGAGGATAACCATTTCATTGTCCTCATCCCTAAATACTCTTGTTCTCAGAGTGCACCTACAGTTAGAACGTTCTAGTAAAAAGAAAAGATACCAAAAACCTAAACGAACATTCGAATCACCTTAAGACCATATGCTGATCTATGAAAATTAAAAATAAGACAAGAGTACTTGGTCTCCTGTTTTCAAACTTCTCCATTTTTGACCTCTGAGGTAAACATAACCAGAATAAATTGGAGGAAGTGAGGTAGAAAAAAATCTTTCCTAATATCCCAAAAAGAAAAATGCTTTGTCCTTGGGCATGAATTTATTGTTTCCTCTCCCTCTGAAGACTTCATTCTTTTACCTCTCAAGGTTCATAAAGAGGCCAACAGTTAGCATTTTAAGCATGGGTAAAGAGCGAACCCCATCCCCTATATTGCTTAACACTCAGAAAAGCACACCAGGGCCACAGCCCTGTTCTCTGGCGAGAGCCCTCCCAATACCAGACCAGCATGCTGCTCAAGCAAAGGACTGGATGGAGTTGTCCTGATAGGATTCCTTACAGGATTTCCTTTTTAGTATTACCTAGAGGCAGGGGATTCTCAAGGCAGTTTTGCTCAACAAGAACAAAATTTCTCTCTCATCTCTTGTGACTGATATTACCAGGTTAAATATTTCTGCTCTAAAACATACATTTAATTAAATATAATGGCCAGTCCACCTAACTGCCCTTGTCAAAGTCGCCAGTGACTTCCACACTACTAAATTCAGTGGTTAATTCCCAGTTCTTATCTTGCTTGTCCTATAGGCAGCATCTGACATGACCACTCTCCAAGTCCTCTTCTTTTTGGTCTATAGTCGCTTCCTTGATGATTTCATACAGGCTGAAAATAACACCGATCTACCAATGAATCCCAAATTTATTTAGCTAGCTCAGACCTTTCTCCAGAATCTCATACTTGTGTATCTAAGTGCCTTCACAATGATTTCTGATATCTAAAACTCAATATTTCCAAAACTGGGTCCTTGGTCTTCCCTCCAAAACCTACTCCACCTATAGCCTTCTCCATCTGAAGTAGATAGCAACTCTGTCCTTCTAACTACTCAGGCTAAACGAGCTTGAGTTTATCTTTGACTCTTTTCTTTTTCCTCACAATCCACATCCAATCCACCAGGATACCCTGTTGGCTTTGCCTTCAGAATATATCCAAAATCTAACAACCTGTCATTGTGAGCCCCCATCATCCACCTGTCACTCTGATTATTTCAACAGCCTCCTAACAGGATTCTCTTTGCCTCACTCCAGTCTCTTCTCAATACAACAGCCAGAGTGATCCCTTTAGACTGTGAGTCAGATCATGTCACTCCTCCTGTACTGTCTCTGCATTTCCTTCAGAGTAAAACATAGATCCTTATAACGGCCTACATGGCACCCCGTGATATAATCTGCAACTTCATCTTCTACTTCTCTCTCCCTCCCTCCATTCCAGTCACCCTGGCCTCTGTCATTCCCCAAACTCACCAGGCACATTTCCTCTTTAGGCACTTTGCACTGGCAATTCCTTCTGCCTGGAATGTTCTTTACTCAGATATCTGGACGGCTAAATCCCTCACCAACTTCAAACCCTTTCTTACATCTCACCTTTTCAATGAGAGCTACACTTAGCACAGTTTCAAAAATTGAACCTCCCCCTCCCAACTTGGCACTCCTAGTCTTCCTTATTCTGCCCTACTTTTTCAATTTTCTTGGAATTTATCACCTTCTGTACATATTATATGGTTTACTTGTTTATTATGATTATTATTTATTTCATGGCTCCCGTCTCTAGAAGGTAAGCTCCATGAAAGCAGTGATCTCTATTTTGTTCAAGTGTAAGAAGAGTGTCTGGCATGTAGTAGGTACTCAATAAATATTTGTTGAATGAATAATAGGACTAATAACTCTTTACATTTTTATAGTGTTTTTTTTTTTTTTTTTTTTTTTTTTTTTTTTTGGTATGCGGGCCTCCCTCTGTTGTGGCTTCTCCCGTTTGGGGGA
>NC_041234.1:86542319-86546745 GCF_002837175.3 Physeter macrocephalus | reverse complement strand
GGATGCGCAGGCTCAGCGGCCATGGCTCACGGGCCCAGCCGCTCCGCGGCACGTGGGATCCTCCCAGACCGGCGCGAACCCGGTTCCCCTGCATCGGCAGGCGGACGCGCAACCACTGCGCCACCAGGGAAGCCCCCCTTTTATAGTGTTTTATACTTTAGTGTTTTCATTGTATCTCATCTGATCTTCACAATTACCACATAACATGGGTAGGGCAACCCAGAGTTTATTATCTCCATTCTACATTTAGGAAAATTAACATCTAGAAAGGCAAAAAGATCTACCCAAAATTTCACAGCTGGAATGTGGTAGAACCCGGAACCTAGTTCTGTGCATTCTTCCCAGAGCTGCCAACATTCTACTGCAAAGCCCGCAGTCCTTGAGGAAAGGCCTTCCAGATTTTTTGTTAGGACAGAGACACGCCTTGCTTCTGCCATTAACCCAGGGCCTTGAAGCTGAATGTGTTGCACCTGCTCATGGGAATACAAACACGTGAAGTTATCTAAAGACCTGAGTTTATGTGGAGAATAGCCATGTGAATGTCAGAGAAAATGATTCCATTCCCAAATGATGCTCTCTCCAAGAAAGAAAGCAACATTTGACTATACCAGCTGCTCAGTGGAATAAATCATTTGTTTCTTCCTAACCAGCTCTGCCTTCCTCTTGCATTCCACATTAAACCAAATAGTTCTCCAAAGCAACTTAACCGCACAAAGGGGGAAATTACAGTCTAAGACAGCATCTGCCACAGAAGGTGCATCCTGGTGGCCTCTTCCACTGTGCCACCATCTAAGCCATTGACTGCCCATGGCGAAAGCTCTCCCTCACTGCCGTTGCCACACAAGAAGAGTGCAGACTGTCCCTTTAAATGTACCACCGAAGAGGAAGCTGGTGTTTACTTGGCAGGAGAGAAACAGGATACTTCATGCTTGGCATACTGCTACCATTGGCATCCAATCCAGAAGCTGCTACATTCTGCAGGGGTGGCAACTATTTTGTCCTCAGGATAACATAGTGGAAGATACAGCTATATTTACATATAGGCTTTTTAACAGAGATGCCTGTCACCCCTGGTAAGCTCACAGGAGGCAACAGAAATGGCACAGCCAGGAAAAGGCAAGCCAAGTCCTCAGTGCCTTCTGGCAGGTGAATACACAGTACCAGTGAGGGAGGCCTGGTCTCTTTCCCTGGTCCCCAGAATGTCATTATGACAGGGATGTATGTATCCTGTAACCCTCCCAAGAATTACTATGTAGATCAAGTTTGTCTTCAGTGCCCTTTTCCTTTCATCACAGCAAATCAAGAGATTGAGGCTTGACCCTACCAAGTCGGCTTTGCTTCCAGGCTCAACAAACATCCCCTAATGAAACAGCAACCATCAATATAGAAACCTCAGACTGAAAACAGAAGCATCCACTCAAGCATAGTTTACCAAATGCTTGATGGACTTCAGATAATAAATGGACACAAGCATCACCGAAACATGAAAACATACAACAACCTCAGCCACACAGACATGTGCTGAAGTATTTGACACTGGGGAAGTAGGAAGGATGAAGAAAAGAGGTTATTTTTAAGGGGAAAAATATTAGATTTGGAGGCAGAGTAACTGGGTTCAAGTTTAAAAGTTTTCTTACCTTGGGCAGGTCGCTTAAGCTCACTGTGACTCACTTTCCTGATCTGAAAATAGGATGATGATAATTTCTCAAGCAAGTATTACTTTTCTGATTTAGACAATGTTTAATTATGGAGAGATGCCTGTTTAGTTTAAAAAATAAGAGCATGGCTTTTGAATTCAAACATAGATATAAACTTTACCTCTGATACTTATTCACTATATGCCATTGAGGAAGGCACTTATTCTCTCTAAACCTGAGTTTATTCATCTGTATAATGGGGATGATGATGACACCTATCTCAAGTGGATGCTGCAATAATCAAATACTGTTGAAATAATGCTTTATAAACTATAAACTCCAAGGCAAAGAAAAGTTTTCTTTAAAAAGTCTTGACTAGAGTGACCAACCAATCTGGTTTGCCAGGGACCAAAGGATTTTCCAGGGCCTAGCACTTTCAGCACTAAATATGGAAAATCTTGGGCAAATTGGAAAGAGTTGGTTACCCTAGTCTTGATTAGCCCTTAACAAAGTCAAGGGCCTGAATAGGCCTTAACTGGGAAGACTAGGCTTTAACTAGACTTAGGCCCTGGCTTAGCCTCAGCTATACTCTGACTAGGCATTAACTAGGCTTACCCTGGCTAAGCTATAATTACACTCTAACGAGGACATAACTAAGTTTAGCCCCTTATGGGACTTAACTGGGCTAAATAGGCTTTAAAAAGGCTCAGGCCCTTGCTACACCTTAAATGAGACTCTGATGATGCCTTCTCTAGACTTAGGTCCCAGCTAGGCCTTAAATAGTCTCTGAATAGATGTAAACTAGGCTTAGTCCCTGACTAGGCTAAATAGGCTGTAACTAGGACTTAACTAAGCTTATGCCTGATTAGACCTTAACTGGACTGGCTAAACTTTAACTAGGACGAATAAGCCTTAAGTAAGCTTAGGCCTTGGCTATACTTAGGCCTTGGCTATAGCTTAACAAGACTCTTGCTAAACCTTAACTCGGCTCTGACTAGGCTCTAATAAGCTTAGGCCATAGATTCTACCCCTGACTAGTTTCTGACTAAAATTTAAGTAGATTTAGGCCCTATCAGGGCTCTGACTACACGTAAACTAGGTTTGGGTCATGGCTAGTCCGTAACATACACTGAGGCAATCTTCACCATGTTGGTTAGCTTAACTGGGTTTAGGGCCTGGCTGTACTTTAACAAGACTCTGGCTAAGCCTTAACTCCACTCTGACTAGGCTTTAAAATGCTTAGGCTCTGGATTCTACCTCAGCTGTTTCTGACTAAAACATAGGTAGATTTAGGCCGTAACAGCTCTGACTAAACATAAGCTAGGCTTAGGCCATGGCTAGTCCTAAACATACTGAGGACATTTTAACCATGTTGGCTAACTTTTAACTGGGTTTAGGCCCTGGTTATAACTTGACAAAACTCTCGGTAAAACTTAACTTGGCTCTGACTAGGTTCTAATAAGAATAGGCCCTAATTTGTACCTCAGTTAGTTTCTGACTAAAACTTAAGTATATTTAGGCACTGCCTGGTTTCTGAATAACTAGGCTTTAAAATGTTTAGGCCCTGGATTCTACCTCAGCCAGTTTCTGACTAAAACTGAAGTGGCTTTAGGCCCTACCTGGCTTCCGAATAACTAGGCTTTAAAATGCTTACGCCTTGGGAGGATCGGAGAGAAGATGGCAGAAGAGTAAGACGCGGAGATCACCTTCCTCCCCACAGATACGTCCGAAATACATCTACACGTGGAATTGCTCCTATATAAACACCCACTGAACGCTGGCAGAAGACCTCAGACCTTCCAAAAGGCAAGGAACACCTCACGTACCTGGGTAGGGCAAAAGAAAAAAGAATAAACAGAGACAAAAGAATAGGGACGGGACCTGCACCAGTGGGAGGGAGCTGTGAAGGAGGAAATGTCTCCACACACTGGAAGCCCCTTCGCGGGCGAAGACAGGGGGTGGCAGGGGGAAAGCTTCGTAGCCGCGGAGGAGAGCACAGCCACAGGGGTGCGGAGGGCAAGGCGGAGAGATTCCCGCAGAGGATCGGTGCAGACAGGCACTCACCAGCCGGAGAGGCTTGTCTGCTCACCTGCTGGGCCGGGCGGGGGATGGGAGTCGAGGCTCGGGGACTGGCGGCGGGAACACAGCCTGAAGGGGCTAGTGCACCACGGCTGGCCGGGAAGGAGTCCGGGAGAAGTCTGGAGCTGCCGAAGAGGAAAAAGACTTTTTCTTCCCTCTTTGCTTCCTGGGGCGCGAGGAGAGGGGTTTAAGTGCGCCACGGAAAGGAGCTCCAGAGACAGGCGCGAACCACGGCTATCAGCACGGACACGAGAGACGGCATGAGATGCTAAGGCTGCTGCTGGCTGCGCCACCAAGAGGCCTGTGTGTGAGCACAGGTCACTCTCCACACCTCCCCTCCCGGGAGCCTGTGCAGCCCACCACAGCCAAGGTCCCGGGATCCAGGGACAAGTTCCCCGGGAGAACGCGCAGCGCGCCTCAGTCTGGTGAAACGGCACGCTGGCCTCTGCCGCCGCAGGCTCGCCCCGCATCCGTACCCCTCCCTCCCTCCAGCCTGAGT
This sequence comes from Physeter macrocephalus, assembly GCF_002837175.3. Classification (NCBI taxonomy): domain Eukaryota; kingdom Metazoa; phylum Chordata; class Mammalia; order Artiodactyla; family Physeteridae; genus Physeter; species Physeter macrocephalus. The sequence continues at coordinate 86,542,530 of NC_041234.1, read as the reverse complement.
GAGCCAGAGCCCCCAAATCAGCGGCTCCTTTAAACCCATCCTGTCTGAGCGAAGAGCAGACGCCCTCGGACGACCTACGCGCAGAGGCGGGGCCAAATCCAAAGATGAACCCCAGGAGCTGTGCGAACAAAGAGGAGAGGGGGAGGTCTCTCCCAGCAGCCTCAGAAGCAGCGGATTAAATCTCCACAATCAACTTGAAGTGCCCTGCATC
>NC_041234.1:86541564-86542225 GCF_002837175.3 Physeter macrocephalus | reverse complement strand
GGACTTTGGGAGCAAGATACATTATTATTTTCCCCTTTTTCTCTTTTTGTGAGTGTGTATGTGTGTGCTGCTGTGTGAGATTTTGTCTGTACAACTTTGCTTTCACCATTTGTCCTAGGGTTCTGACTGAACCTTTTTTTTAAATTTTTCTTCTTAATAATTATTATTTATTATAATAACTTTACTTTATCCACTTTATCTTTTCTTTCTTCCTTTCTTCCTTTCTCTCTTCCTTCCTTCCCTTCTTCATCCCTTTCTTCCTCCCTTCCTTCCTCCCTCCCTTCCTCCCTCTCTTCCTTCCTTCCTACCTTACTCTCTTCCTTCCTCCCTCCCTTCCTCCCTCTCTTCCTTCCTTCCTCCCTATCTTCCTCTCTTCCTTCCTTCATTTCCTCCTTTCTTCATTCCTTTCTTTCTTCCTTCCTTCCTTCCTTTCCATTTTTTCTCCCTTTTATTCTGAGCCATGTGGATTAAAGGCTCTTGGTGCTCCAGCCAGCCATCAGGGCTGTGTCTCTGAGGTGGGAAAACCAACTTCAGGACACTGGTCCACAAGAGACCTCCCAGCTCCACGTAACATCAAACGGCAAAAATCTCCCAGAGATCTCCATCGCAACACCAAGACCCAGCTTCACTCAAGGACCAGCAACGAACAGTGCTGGACACC
>NC_041234.1:86534722-86540033 GCF_002837175.3 Physeter macrocephalus | reverse complement strand
TGAAAACTTCCCTAATATGGGAAAGGAAATAGTCAATCAAGTCCAGAAGCACAGAGTCCCATACAGGATAAATCCAAGGAGAAACACGCCAATACACATATTAATCAAACTATCAAAAGTTAAATACAAAGAAAAATGGAAATCAGAAGAAAGCTGGAGTAGCAATTCTCATATCAGACAAAATAGACTTTAAAGTAAAAACTATTACAAGAGACAAAGAAGGACACTATATAATGATCAAGGGTTCGATCCATGAAGAAGATATAACAATTGTAAATATTTATGCACCCAACATAGGAGCACCTCAATACATAAGGCAAATACTAACAGCCATAAAAGGGGAAATCGACAGTAACACAATCATAGTAGGGGACTTTAACACCCCACTTTCACCAATGGACAGATCATCCAAAATGAAAATAAATAAGGAAACACAAGCTTTAAATGATACATTCCACAAGATGGACTTAATTGATATTTATAGGACATTCCATCCAAAAACAACAGAATACACATTTTTCTCAAGTGCTCATGGAACATTCTCCAGGATAGATCATATATTGGGTCACAAATCTAGCCTTGGCAAATTTAAGAAAATTGAAATCGTATCAAGTATCTTTTCCGACCACAACGCTATGAGACTAGCTATCAATTACAGGAAAAGATCTGTAAAAAATACAAACACATGGAGGCTAAACAATACACTACTTAATAACGAAGTGATCACTGAAGAAATCAAAGAGGAAATCAAAAAATACTTAGAAACAAATGACAATGGAGACACGACGACCCAAAACCTATGGGATGCAGCAAAAGCAGTTCTAAGAGGGACGTTTATAGCAATACAATCCTACCTTAAGAAACAGGAAACATCATGAATAAACAACCTAACTTTGTACCTAAAGCAATTAGAGAAAGAAGAACAAAAAAGCCCCAAATATAGCATAAGGAAAGAAATCATAAAGATCAGATCTGAAATAAATGAAAAAGAAACGAAGGAAAGGATAGCAAAGATCAGCTTTAAAATGCTTAGGCCCTGGATTCTACCTCAGCCAGTTTCTGACTAAAACTGGAATGCATTTAGGGCCTACCTGCCTTCTGAATAACTACGCTTTAAAATGCTTAGGCCCTGGATTCTACCTCAGCCAGTTTCTGAGTAAAACTAAAGTAGACCCTATCTGGCTTCTGAATTACTAGGCTTTAAAATGCTTGGGCCATGGATTCTATCTCTGCCAGTTTCTGACTAAAACTAAAGTGGATTTAGGCCCTACCTGGCTTCTGAATTACTAGGCTTTAAAATGCTTAGGCCCTGGATTCTACCTCAGCCAGTTTCTGACTAAAACTGAAGTGGATTTAGCCACTACCTGGATTCTGAATAACTAGCCTTTAAAATGGTTAGGCCCTGGATTCCACATCAGCCAGTTTCTGACTAAAACTAAAGTGGATTGAGGCCCTACCTGCATTCTGAATAAATAGGCTTTAAAACGCTTAGGCCGGGCTTCACTGGTGGCGCAGTGGTTGAGAATCCGTGTGTCAACGCAGGGGACACGGGTTCGTGCCCTGGTCCGGGAAGATCCCACATGCTGCAGAGCGGCTGAGCCCATGAGCCATGGCAGCTGAGCCCGTGCGTCCTGAGCCTGTGCTCCGCAACGGGAGAGGCCACAACAGTGAGAGGCCCGGGTACCACAATAAAAAAAAAAAAAAAAAAAAAAAAAGCTTAGGCTCTGGATTCTACCTAAGCCAGTTTCTAAAACTGAAGTGGATTTAGGGCCTACCTGGCTTCTGAATAACTAGGCTCTAAAATGCTTAGGCCCTGGATGCTACCACAGCCAGTTTCTGATTAAAACTAAAGTGGGTTTAGGCCCTACCTGGCTTCTGAATTACTAGGCTTTGAAATGCTTGGGCCATGGATTCTACCTCTGCCAGTTTCTGACTAAAACTGAAGTGCATTTAGCCACTACCTTGCTTCCGAATAACTAGTCTTTAAAATGCTTAGACCCTGGATTCTACCTCAGCCAGTTTCTGGCTAAAACTGAAGTGGATTTAGGCCCTAGCTGGCTTCCGAATAACTAGTCTTTAAAATGCTTGGGGCCTGGATTCTACCTCAGCCAGGTTCTGACTGAAACTGAAGTAGAAATAGCTCCTACCTGGCTTCTGAAAAACTAGGCTTTAAAATGCTTACTCCCGGGCTTCCCTGGTGGCGCAGTGATTAGGAATCCGCCTGCTGATGCAGCGGGCGCGGCTTCTTCCTGGTCCGGGAGGATCTCGCTTGCCGCGGAGCGGCTGGGCCCGTGAGCAATGGCCGCTGAGCCTGCGCATCCGGAGCCTGCATGTGCGCAGCCTGTGCTCCGCAACGGGAAAAGCCGCAGCGCAGCAGTGACAGACCCACGTACGAAAAAAAAAAGCTTACTCCCTGGATTCTACCTCAGCCACTTTCGGACTAAAACTAAAGTGGATTTAGGCCCTACCTGCCTTCTGAATAATTAGGCTTTAAAATGCTTGGGCCCTGGATTCTACCTCAGCCAGTTTCTGATTAAAACTGAAGGGAATTTAGCTCCTACCTGGCTTCCGAATTATTAGGCTTTAAAATGCTTGGGCCATGGATTCTACCTCAGCCAGTTTCTGACTAAAAGGGAAGTGGATTTAGGTGCTACCTGGCTTCTGAATAAATAGGCTTAAATATGCTAAGTCCCTGGATTCTACCTCAGCCAGTTTCGGACTAAAACTGGAATGCATTTAGGGCCTACCTCCCTTCTGAATAACTAGGCTTTAAAATGCTTAGGCCCTGGATTCTACCTAAGCCAGTTTCTGAGTAAAACTGAAGTGGATTTAGGAAATACCTGGCTTCCGAATTACTAGGCTTTAAAATGCTTGGGCCATGGACTCTACCTCTGCCAGTTTCTAAAACTTAAGTGCATTTAGCCACTACCTTGCTTCCGAATAACTAGTCTTTAAAATGCTTGGGGCCTGGATTCTACCTCAGCCAGTTTCCGACTAAAACTGAAGTAGATATAGCTCCTACCTGGCTTCTGAAAAACTAGACTTTAAAATGCTTACTCCCGGGCTTCTCTGGTGGCGCAGCGCTTAGGAATCCGCCTGCAGATGCAGTGGGCGCGGCTTCGTCCTGGTCCGGGAGGACCCCGCGTGCCGCACAGCGGCTGAGCCCGTGAGCAATGGCCGCTGAGCCTGTGAGTCCTGCGCCTGCGAGTTCGGAGACTGCGCATCCGGAACCCGCGCATGCGCAGCCTGTGCTCCGGAACGGGAAAGGCCGCGAGAACACTCCCAAACTCATTCTATGAGGCCAACATAACCCTGATACCAAAACCAAAGAAAGACATCACAAAGAAAGAAAATTACAGGCCAATATCACTGATAAACATAGATGTAAAATGCTTACGTCCTGGATTCTACCTCAGCCAGTTTCTGATTAACACTGAAGTGGATTTAGCCACTACCTGGCTTCTGAATAACTAGGCTTTAAAATGGTTAGGCCCTGGATTCTACCTCAGCCAGTTTCTGACTAAAACTGGAATGCATTTAGGGCCTACCTGCCTTCTGAATAACTACGCTTTAAAATGCTTAGGCCCTGGATTCTACCTCAGCCAGTTTCTGAGTAAAACTAAAGTAGACCCTATCTGACTTCTGAATTACTAGGCTTTAAAATGCTTGGGCCATGGATTCTATCTCTGCCAGTTTCTGACTAAAACTAAAGTGGATTTAGGCCCTACCTGGCTTCTGAATTACTAGGCTTTAAAATGCTTAGGCCCTGGATTCTACCTCAGCCAGTTTCTGACTAAAACTGAAGTGGATTTAGCCCCTAAGTGGCTTCTGAATAACTAGGTTTAAAATACTTGGGCCCTGGATTCTACCTCAGCCAGTTTCTGACTAAAACTGAAGTGGATTTAGCCCCTAAGTGGCTTCTGAATAACTAGGTTTAAAATACTTGGGCCCTGGATTCTACCTCAGCCAGTTTCTGACTAAAACTGAAGTGGATTTAGCCCCTGTGTGGCTTCTGAATAACTAGGCTTTAAATTGCTGAGGCCCTGGATTCTACCTCAGCCAGTTTCTGACTAAAACTGAAGTGGATTTAGTCCCTACCTGTATTCTGAATAACTAGGCTTTAAAATGCTTAGGCCCTGGATTCTACCTCAGCCAGTTTCTGACTAAAACTGAAGTGGATTTAGTCCCTACCTGTATTCTGAATAACTAGGCTTTAAAATGCTTAGGCCCTGGATTCTACCTCAGCCAGTTTCTGACTAAAACTGAAGTGGATTTAGTCCCTACCTGTATTCTGAATAACTAGGCTTTAAAATGCTTAGGCCCTGGATTCTACCTCAGCCAGTTTCTGACTAAAACTGAAGTGGATTTAGTCCCTACCTGTATTCTGAATAACTAGGCTTTAAAATGCTTGGGCCCTGGATTCTACCTCAGCCAGTTTCTGACTAAAACTGAAGTAGATATAGCTCCTACCTGGCTTCTGAAAAACTACACTTTAAAATGCTTACTCCCAGGCTTCCCTGGTGGCACAGTGGTTAGGAATCCGCCTGCCGATGCAGCGGGCGCGGCTTCGTCCTGGTCCGGGAGGATCCCGCGTGCCGCACAGCGGCTGGGCCGGTGAGCAATGGCCGCTGAGCCTGTGCGTCCGGCGCCTGTGCGTTCAGAGACTGCGCATCCGGAACCCGCGCGTGCGCAGCCTGTGCTTCGCAACGGGAAAGGCCGCGGCAGTGAGGCCCGCGAACCGAAAAAGAAAAAAATTAAAAAAATTAAAAAACAAAATAAAACAAAAAAAAACCACGCTTACTCCCTGGATTCTACCTCATCCAGTTTCTGCCTAAAACTGAAGTGGATTTAACCCCTAACTGGCTTCTGAATAATTATGCTTTAAAATGATTGGGCCCTGGATTCTACCGCAGACAGTTTCTGACTAAAACTGAAGTGGATTTAGCCCCTACCTGGCTTCCGAATTACTAGGCTTTAAAATGCTTGGGCCATGGATTCTACCTCAGCCAGTTTCTGACTAAAAGGGAAGTGGATTTAGGTGCTACCTGGCTTCTGAATAACTAGGCTTTAAAATGCTTACTCCCTGGATTCTACCTCAGCCAGTTTCTGAGTAAAACTGAAGTGGATTTAGGAACTACCTGGCTTCCGAATTACTAGGCTTTAAAAGTGCCCCGTTCCAGGAAGATCCAACATGCCGCGGAGCGGCTGGGCCCGAGAGCCATGGCCGCTGAGCCCGTCCATCCGGAGCCGGTGCTCCACAACGGGAGAGGCCACACCAGTGAGAGGCCCGCGTACCACACACACACACACA
>NC_041234.1:86531928-86534664 GCF_002837175.3 Physeter macrocephalus | reverse complement strand
GCTTTAAAATGCTTAGGCCCTGGATTCTACCTCAGCCAGTTTCTGAGTAAACCTAAAGTGGATTTAGGCCCTACCTGGATTCGGAATAACAAGGCTTTAAAATGCTTGGTCCTGCATTGTACCCCAGCCAGTTTCTGACTAAAACTGAAGTGGATTTAGTCCCTACCTGTATTCTGAATAACTAGGCTTTAAAATGCTTAGGCCGGGCTTCCCTGCTGGCTCAGTGGTTGAGAATCCGCCTGCTGATGCAGGGGACACGGGTTCGTGCCCCGTTCCAGGAAGATCCAACATGCCGCGGAGCGGCTGGGCCCGAGACCCATGGCCGCTGAGCCCGTCCGTCCTGAGCCTGTGCTCCGCAACGGGAGAGGCCACAACAGTGAGAGGCCCGCGTACCACACACACACACAAAAAATGCTTAAGCCCTGGATTCTACCTGAGCCAGTTTCTGACTAAAACTGAAGTGGATTTAGGCCCTACCTGGCTTCTGAATTACTAGACTTTAAAATGCTTGGGCCATGGATTCTACCTCTGCCAGTTTCTGACTAAAACTGAAGTGCATTTAGCCACTACCTTGCTTCTGAATAACTAGTCTTTAAAATGCTTAGGCCCTGGATTCTACCTCAGCCAGTTTCTGTCTAAAACTGAAGTGGATTTAGGCCCTAGCTGGCTTCCGAATAACTAGTCTTTAAAATGCTTGGGGCCTGGATTCTACCTCAGCCAGTTTCTGACTAAAACTGAAGTAGATATAGCTCCTACCTGGCTTCTGAAAAACTACACTTTAAAATGCTTACTCCCGGGCTTCCCTGGTGGCGCAGTGCTTAGGAATCCGCCTACCGATGCAGCGGGCGCGGCTTCGTCCTGGTCCGGGAGGATCCCGCGTGCTGCACAGCGGCTGGGCCCGTGAGCAATGGCTGCTGAGCTTGTGCGTCCGGCGCCTGCGCGTTCGGAGTCTGCGCATCCAGAAACCGCGCGTGCGCAGCTTGTGTTCCGGAACGGGAAAGGCCGCGGCACTGAGAGGCCCGCGTACCGAAAAAGAAAAAAAAAAAAAAAAAAAAAAAAAAAAAAAAAAAAAAAAAAAAAAAAAAAAAAAAAAAAAACCGCTTACTCCCTGGATTCTACCTCATCCAGTTTCTGCCTAAAACTGAAGTGGATTTAACCCCTAACTGGCTTCTGAATAATTATGCTTTAAAATGATTGGGCCCTGGATTCTACCGCAGACAGTTTCTGACTAAAACTGAAGTGGATTTAGCCCCTACCTGGCTTCCGAATTAACTAGGCTTTAAAATGCTTGGGCCATGGATTCTACCTCAGCCAGTTTCTGACTAAAAGTGAAGTGGATTTAGGCCCTACCTGTCTTCTGAATAACTAGGCTCTAAAATGCTTAGGCCCTGGATTCTACCTCAGCCAGTTTCTGATTAAAACTAAAGTGTGTTTAGTACCTACCTGGATTCCGAATAACTAGGCTTTAAATGCTTAGGCCCTGGATTCTACCTCAGCCAGTTTCTAACTAAAAGTGAACTAGATTTAGGCCCTACCTGGCTTCGGAATAACAAGGCTTTAAAATGGTTGGCCCCGCATTGTACCCCAGCCAGTTTCTGACTAAAACTGAAGTGGATTTAGCGCCTAAGTGGCTTCTGAGTAACTAGGTTTAAAATACTTGGGCCCTGGATTCTACCTCAGCCAGTTTCTGAGTAAAACTGAAGTGGATTTAGGCCCTACATGGCCTGCCTTCTGAATAACTAGGCTTTAAAATGCTTAGGCCCTGGATTCTACCTCAGCCAGTTTCTGACTAAAACTGAAGTGGATTTAGCCCCTTTGTGGCTTCTGAATAACTAGGCTTTAAATTGCTGAGGCCCAGGATTGTACCTCAGCCAGTTTCGGACTAAAACTGGAATGCATTTAGGGCCTACCTGCCTTCTGAATAACTAGGCTTTAAAATGCTTAGGCCCTGGATTCTACCTCAGCCAGTTTCTGACTAAAACTGAAGTGGATTTAGCCCCTGTGTGGCTTCTGAATAACTAGGCTTTAAATTGCTGAGGCCCAGGATTGTACCTCAGCCAGTTTCGGACTAAAACTGGAATGCATTTAGGGCCTACCTGCCTTCTGAATAACTAGGCTTTAAAATGCTTAGGCCCTGGATTCTACCTCAGCCAGTTTCTGACTAAAACTGAAGTGGATTTAGCCCCTTTGTGGCTTCTGAATAACTAGGCTTTAAATTGCTGAGGCCCTGGATTCTACCTCAGCCAGTTTCTGACTAAAACTAAAGTGGATTGAGGCCCTACCTGCATTCTGAATAACTAGGCTCTAAAATGCTTAGGCCAGGCTTCCCTGCTGGCGCAGTGGTTGAGAATCCGCCTGCCGATGCAGGGGACACGGGTTCGTTCCCCGGTCCGGGAAGATCCAACATGCTGTGGAGCGGCTGGGCCCGAGAGCCATGGCCGCTGAGCCCGTGCGTCCGGAGCCGGTGCTCCACAACGGGAGAGGCCACACCAGTGAGAGGCCCGCGTACCACACACACACACACACACACACACACACACACACACACACACACAAAAATGCATAGGCCACACCAGTGAGAGGCCCGCGTACCACACACACACACACACACACACAAAAATGCTTAGGCCCTGGATTCTACCTGAGCCAGTTTCTGACTAAAACTGAAGTGGATTTAGGCCCTACCTGACTTCTGAATAACTAGGCTCTAAAATGCTTAGGCCCTGGATTCTACCA
>NC_041234.1:86520968-86529157 GCF_002837175.3 Physeter macrocephalus | reverse complement strand
CTCAGCCAGTTTCTGACTAAAACTGAAGTGGATTTAGCCCCTAAGTGGCTTCTGAATAACTAGGTTTAAAATACTTGGGCCCTGGATTCTACCTCAGCCAGTTTCTGACTAAAACTGAAGTGGATTTAGCCCCTAAGTGGCTTCTGAATAACTAGGTTTAAAATACTTGGGCCCTGGATTCTACCTCAGCCAGTTTCTGACTAAAACTGAAGTGGATTTAGCCCCTGTGTGGCTTCTGAATAACTAGGCTTTAAATTGCTGAGGCCCTGGATTCTACCTCAGCCAGTTTCTGACTAAAACTGAAGTGGATTTAGTCCCTACCTGTATTCTGAATAACTAGGCTTTAAAATGCTTGGGCCCTGGATTCTACCTCAGCCAGTTTCTGACTAAAACTGAAGTGGATTTAGTCCCTACCTGTATTCTGAATAACTAGGCTTTAAAATGCTTGGGCCCTGGATTCTACCTCAGCCAGTTTCTGACTAAAACTGAAGTGGATTTAGTCCCTACCTGTATTCTGAATAACTAGGCTTTAAAATGCTTGGGCCCTGGATTCTACCTCAGCCAGTTTCTGACTAAAACTGAAGTGGATTTAGTCCCTACCTGTATTCTGAATAACTAGGCTTTAAAATGCTTGGGCCCTGGATTCTACCTCAGCCAGTTTCTGACTAAAACTGAAGTAGATATAGCTCCTACCTGGCTTCTGAAAAACTACACTTTAAAATGCTTACTCCCAGGCTTCCCTGGTGGCACAGTGGTTAGGAATCCGCCTGCCGATGCAGCGGGCGCGGCTTCGTCCTGGTCCGGGAGGATCCCGCGTGCCGCACAGCGGCTGGGCCGGTGAGCAATGGCCGCTGAGCCTGTGCGTCCGGCGCCTGTGCGTTCAGAGACTGCGCATCCGGAACCCGCGCGTGCGCAGCCTGTGCTTCGCAACGGGAAAGGCCGCGGCAGTGAGGCCCGCGAACCGAAAAAGAAAAAAATTAAAAAAATTAAAAAACAAAATAAAACAAAAAAAAACCACGCTTACTCCCTGGATTCTACCTCATCCAGTTTCTGCCTAAAACTGAAGTGGATTTAACCCCTACCTGGCTTCTGAATAATGTGTTTAGTACCTACCTGGATTCGAATAACTAGGCTCTAAAATGCTTAGGCCCTGGATTCTACCACAGCCAGTTTCTGATTCAAACTTAAGTGGGTTTAGGCTCTACCTGGCTTCTGAATTACTAGGCTTTAAAATGCTTGGGCCATGGATTCTACCTCTGCCAGTTTCTGACTAAAACTGAAGTGCATTTAGCCACTACCTGGCTTCTGAATAATTATGCTTTAAAATGATTGGGCCCTGGATTCTACCGCAGACAGTTTCTGACTAAAACTGAAGTGGATTTACCCCTACCTGGCTTCTGAATTACTAGGCTTTAACATGCTTGGGCCATGTTTTCTACCTCAGCCAGTTTCTGACCTAAAGTGAAGTGGATTTAGGCCCTACCTGGCTTCTGAATAACTAACCTTTAAAATGCGTAGGCCCTGGATTCTACCTCAGCCAGTTTCTGACTACAACTGAAGTGGAATTAGCCCAGACCAGGCTTCTGAATTACTAGGCTTTAAAATGCTTGGGCGATGGATTCTATCTCTGCGAGTTGCTGACTAAAACTGAACTGGATTTAGGCCCTACCTGGCTTCTGAATAACTAGGCTCTACTACCTCAGCCAGTTTCTGACTAAAACTGAAGTGGATTTAGCACCTAAGTGGCTTCTGAATAACTAGGTTTAAAATACTTGGGCCCTGGATTCCACCTCAGCCACTTTCTGAGTAAAACTGAAGTGGATTTAGGCCCTACTTGGCTTCTGAATTACTAGGCTTTAAAATGCTTTGGCCATGGATTCTACCTCTACCAGTTTCTGACTAAAACTGAAGTGCATTTAGCCACTACCTGGCTTCCGACTAACTAGGCCTTAAAATGCTTAGGCCCTGGATCCTACCACAACCAGTTTCTGATTAAAACTAAAGTGGGTTTAGGCCCTACCTGGCTTCTGATTTACTAGGCTTTAAAATGCTTGGGCCATGGATTCTACCTCAGTCAGTATCTGACTAAAACTGGAATGCATTTAGGGCCTACCTGCCTTCTGAATAACTAGGCTTTAAAATGCTTAGGCCCTGGAATCTACCTCAGCCAGTTTCTGACTAACACTGAAGTGGATTTAGGCCCTACCTGGCTTCTGAATAACTAGGCTTTAAAATGCTTGGCTCCGCATTGTAATCCTGCCATTTTCTGCATAAACCTGAAGTGGATTTAGCCCCTGCCTGGCTTCGGAATAATTATGCTTTAAAATGCTTAGGCCCTGGATTCTACCTCAGCCAGTTTCTGACTAAAATTGAAGTGGATTTAGACCCTACCTGTATTCTGAATAACTAGGCTTTAAAATGCTTAGGCCGGGCTTACCTGCTGGCGCAGTGGTTGAGAATCCGCCTGCCGATGCAAGGGACACGGGTTCGTGCCCCGGTCCGGGAAGATCCAACATGCCGTGGAGTGGCTGGGCCCGAGAGCCATGGCCGCTGAGCCCGTGCGTCCGGAGCCCGTGCTCCGCAACGGGAGAGGCCACAACAGTGAGAGGCCCGCGTACCACACACACACACACAGAATAAATGCTAAGGCCCTGGATTCTACCTGAGCCAGTTTCTGACTAAAACTGAAGTGGATTTAGGCGCTACCTGGCTTCTGAATAACTAGGCTTTAAAATGCTTAGGCCCTGGATTCTACCACAACCAGTTTCTCATTAAAACTAAAGTGGGTTTAGGCCCTACCTGACTTCTGAATTACTAGGCTTTAAAATGCTTGGGCCATGGAGTCTACCTCTGCCAGTTTCTGACTAAAAGTGAAGTGCATTTAGCTACTACCTTGCTTCCGAATAACTAGTCTTTAAAATGCTTGGGCCCTGGATTGTATCTCAGCCAGTTTCTGACTAAAACTGAAGTGGATTTAGCCCCTAAGTGGCTTCTGAATAACTAGGTTTAAAATACTTGGGCCCTGGATTCTACCTCAGCCAGTTTCTGAGTAAAACTGAAGTGGATTTAGGCCCTACCTGGTTTCTGAATTACTAGGCTTTAAAATGCTTGGGCCATGGATTCTAACTCTACCAGTTTCTGACTAAAACTGAAGTGCATTTAGCCACTACCTGGCTTCTGAATAACTAGGCTTTAAAATGCTTAGGCCCTGGATTCTACCTGAGCCAGTTTCTGACTAAAAGTGAAGTGGATTTAGGCCCTACCTGGCTTCGGAATAACAAGGCTTTAAAATGCTTGGTCCTGCATTGTACCCCAGCCAGTTTCTGCCTAAAACTGAAGTGGATTTAACCCCTACCTGGCTTCTGAATAATTATGCTTTAAAATGATTAGGCCCTGGATTGTACCACAGACAGTTTCTGACTAAAACTGAAGTGGATTTAGCCACTACCTGGCTTCTGAATAACTAGGCTTTAAAATGCTTAGTCCCTGGATTCTACCTCAGCCAGTTTCAAAAACTGAAGTAGATTTAGCCCCTACCTGTCTTCTGAAAAACTAGGCTTTAAAATGCTAAGTCCCTGGATTCTACCTCAGCCAGTATCTGACTAAAACTGGAATGCATTTAGGGCCTACCTGCCTTCTGAATAACTAGGCTTTAAAATGCTTAGGCCCTGGATTCTACCTCAGCCAGTTTCTGAGTAAAACTAAAGTGGATTTAGGCCCTACCTGGCTTCTGAATTACTAGGCTTTAAAATGCTTGGCCATGGATTCTATCTCTGCCAGTTTCTGACTAAAATTGAAGTGAATTTAGACCCTACATGGTTTTTGAATAACTAGCCTTTAAAATGCATAGGCCCTGGATTCTAACTCAGCCAGTTTCTGCCTAAAACTGAAGTAGATATAGCTCCTATCTGGCTTCTGAAAAACTAGCCTTTAAAATGCTTCTTCCCGGGCTTCCCTGGTGGCGCAGTGGTTGGGAGTCCGCCTGCCGATGCGGGGGGCGGGGGTTTGTGCTCTCGACTGGGAGGATCCCGCGTGCCGCAGAGCGACGGGGCCTGTGAGCAATGGCCAGTGAGCCTGCGCGACTGGAGCTTGCGCATCCAGAGCCCGCGCGCCCGGAGCCTGTGCTCTGCAACGGAAGAGGCCGCGTCAGTGAGAGGCCCGCGTAGAAAAAAAAAAAAAAAAAAAAAAAAAACTTACTCCCTGGATTCTACCTCAGCGAGTTTCTGACTAAAACTAAAGTGGAGTTAGGCCCTACCTGCATTCTGAATAATTAGGCTTTAAAATGCTTGGGCCCTGGATCCTACCTTAGCCAGTTTCTGACTAAAACTCAAATGGATTTAGCCACTACCTGGCTTCTGAATTACTAGGCTTTAAAATGCTTCGGCCATGGATTCTACCTCTGCCAGTTTCTGACTAAAACTGAAGTGCATTTAGCCACTACCTGGCTTCTGAATAACTAGGCTTTAAAATGCTTAGGCCCTGGATTCTACCTCAGCCAGTTTCTGAGTAAAACTGAAGTGGATTTAGGCCCTACCTGGCTTCTGAATAACTAGGATTTAAAAGGCTTGGCCCCGCATTGTAACCCTGCCAGTTTCTGCATAAACCTGAAGTGGATTTAGCCCCTACCTGGCTTTGGAGTAATTATGCTTTAAAATGCTTAGGCCCTGGATTCTACTTCAGCCAGTTTCTGACTAAAACTGAAGTGGATTTAGACACTACCTGGCTTCTGAAGAACTAGCCTTTAAAATGTGTAGGCCCTGGATTCTACCTCAGCCAGTTTATGACTACAACTGAAGTGGAATTAGCCCCGACCAGGCTTCTGAATAACTAGGCTTAAAATACTTCTGCCCTGGATTCTACCTCAGCCATTTTCTGAGAAAAACTGAAGTGCATTTAGGCGCTACCTGGGTTCTGAATAACTAGGCTTTAAAATGCTAAGTCCCTGGATTCTACCTCAGCCAGTTTCTGACTAAAACTGGAATGTATTTAGGGCCTACCTGCCTTCTGAAGAACTAGGCTTTAAAATGCTTACGCCCTGGATTCTACCTCAGCCAGTTTTTGACTAAAACTGAAGTGGATTTAGCCACTACCTGGCTTCTGTATAACTAGGCTTTAAAATGGTTAGGACCTGGATTCTGCCTCAGCCTGTTTCTGACTAAAACTGAAGTGGATATAGCCCCTACCTGGCTTCTTAATAACTATGCTATAAAATGCTTAGGCCCTGGATTCTACCTCAACCAGTTTCTGACAAAAACTGAAGTGGATTTAGCGCCTAAGTGGCTTCTGAATAACTAGGTTTAAAATGCTTGGGCCCTGGATGCTACCTCAGCCAGTTTCTGAGTAAAACTGAAGTGGATTTAGGCCCTACCTGGCTTCTGAATAGCTAGTCTTTAAAATGCTTAGGCCCTGGATTCTACCTCAGCCCGTTTCTAAATTTGAAGTAGATTTGGGCCCGACATGACTTCTGTAAAACTAGAGTTTTAAATGCTTAGGCCCTGGATTGAACCTCAGCCAGTTTCTAACCAAAACTGAATTGGATTTAGACCCTACCTGGCTTCTGAATAACTAGGCTTTAAAATGCTTTGACCCCGGATTCTACTTCAGGCAGTTTCTGACTAAAACTGAAGTCGATTTAGACACTACCTGGGTTCTGAAGAAGTAGCCTTTAAAATGCATAGGCCCTGGATTCTCCCTCAGCCAGTTTCTGACTAAAACTGAAGTGGAATTAGCCCCGAACAGGCACTGAATAACTAGGCTTAAAATACTTCTGCCCTGGATTGTACCTCAGCCAGTTCTTAGTAAAACTGAAGTGGATTTAGGCCCTACCTGGCTTCTGAATTACTAGGCTTTAAAATGCTTGGGCCTTGGATTCTACCTCAGCCAGTTTCTGACTAAAACTGAAGTGGACTTAGTGCCTAACTGGCTTCCGAATAACTAGGCTTTAAAATGCTTAGGCCCTGGATTCTACCTCAGCCAGTTTCTGAGTAAAACTGAAGTGGATTTAGGCCCTACCTGGCTTCTGAATAACTAGTCTTTAAAATGCTTAGGCCCTGGATTCTACCTCAGCCAGTTTCTGACTAAAACTGAAGTGCATTTAGCCACTACCTGGCTTCTTAATAACTAGGCTTTAAAATAGTTAGGTCCTGATTCTACCTCAGCCAGTTTCTGAGTAAAACTGAAGTGGATTTAGGCCCTACCTGGCTTCTAAATAAATAGGCTTTAAAATGCTTAGGCCCTGGATTCTACCTCAGCCAGTTTCTGACTAAAATTGAAGTAGATTTGGGCCCGCCTGGCTTCTGAATTACTAAACTTAAAATGGTTAGGCCCTCAATTCTACCTCAACCAATTTCTGACTAAAACTGAAGTGGATTTAGGCCCTACCTGGCTTCGCAATAACTAGGCTTTAAAATGCTTACCCCTTGGGAGGTTCGGAGAGAAGATGGCAGAAGAGTAAGACGCGGAGATCACCATCCTCCCCACAGATACGTCCGAAATATATCTACACGTGGAATTGCTCCTATATAAACACCCACTGAACGCTGGCAGAAGATATCAGACCTTCCAAAAGGCAAAGAACACCTCACGTACCTGGGTAGGGCAAAAGAAAAAAGAATAAACAGAGACAAAAGAATAAGGTCGGGACCTGCACCAGTGGGAGGGAGCTGTGAAGGAGGAAAGGTCTCCACACACTGGAAGCCCCTTCGCGGGCGAAGACGGGGTGTGGCGGGGGGGGGAGCTTCGGAGCCACGGAGGAGAGCGCAGCCACAGGGGTGTGGAGGGCAAAGCGGAGAGATTCCCGCAGAGGATCGGTATAAACAGAGACAAAAGAATAGGGACGGGACCTGCACCAGTGGGAGGGAGCTGTGAAGGAGGAAATGTCTCCACACACTGGAAGCCCCTTCGCGGGCGAAGACAGGGGGTGGCAGGGGGAAAGCTTCGTAGCCGCGGAGGAGAGCACAGCCACAGGGGTGCGGAGGGCAAGGCGGAGAGATTCCCGCAGAGGATCGGTGCAGACAGGCACTCACCAGCCGGAGAGGCTTGTCTGCTCACCTGCTGGGGCGGGCGGGGGATGGGAGTTGAGGCTCGGGCTTCGGTCGGAAGCCGGGAGACGACTGGTATTGGCGGCGTGAACACAGCCTGAAGGGGCTAGTGAGCCACGGCTGGCCGGGAAGGGAGTCCGGCAGAAGTCTGGAGCTGCCAAAGAGGAAAGAGACTTTTTCTTCCCTCTTTGCTTCCTGGGGCGCGAGGAGAGGGGTTTAAGTGCGCCGCGTAAAGGAGCTCCAGAGATGGGCGCGAGCCGCGGCTATCTGCGCGGACACCAGAGACGGCATGAGATGCTAAGGCTGCTGCTGCTGCCGCCATCAAGAGGCCTGTGTGCGAGCACAGGTCACTCTCCACACCTCCCCTCCCGGGAGCCTGTGCAGCCCGCTACAGCCAGGGTCCCGGGATCCAGGGACAACTTCCCCGGGAGAACACAAGGCGCGCCTCAGGCTGGTGCAACGTCACGCCGCCCTCTGCCGCCGCAGGCTCACCCCGCATCCGTACCCCTTCCTCCCTGCGGCCTCAGTGAGCCAGAGCCCCCGAATCAGCGGCTCCTTTAAACCCATCCTGTCTGATCGAAGAGCAGACGCCCTCGGACGACCTACGCGCAGAGGCGGGGCCAAATCCAAAGCTGAACCCCAGGAGCTGTGCAAACAAAGAGGAGAGGGGGAGGTCTCTCCCAGCAGCCTCAGAAGCAGCGGATTAAATCTCCACAATCAACTTGAAGTGCCCTGCATCTGTGGAATACCTGAATAGACAGCAAATCATCCCAAGTTGAGGAGGTGGACTTTGGGAGCAAGATACATTATTATTTTCCCCTTTTTCTCTTTTTGTGAGTGTGTATGTGCGTGCTGCTCTCTACGATTTTGTCTGTACAGCTTTGCTTTCACCATTTGTCCTAGGGTTTGGACCGAACCGTTTCGGTTTTTTCCTTTTTAAAATTTTTCTTCTTAGTAATTATTTTTTCTTTTAATAACTTTATTTTATCCACTTTATTTTATCTTTGCTTGCTTTCTTTCTTCCTTTCTTCCTTTCTCTCTTCCTTCCTTTCTTCCGTTCTTCCTTCCTCCCTTTTTTCCTCCCCTTCTTCCTCCCTCCCTCCCGTCCTTCCTCCCTTTCTTCCTCTCTTCCTTCCTCCCTTCCTTCCT
>NC_041234.1:86520080-86520316 GCF_002837175.3 Physeter macrocephalus | reverse complement strand
AAGGAGCAAGGTAAAAACCCACCAGACCTAACAAATGATGAGGAAATAGGCAGTCTATCTGAAAAAGAATTCAGAATAATGATAGTAAAGATGATCCAAAATCTTGGAAACAGAATAGACAAAATGCAAGAAACATTTAACAAGGACCTAGACGAAATAAAGAGGAAGCAAGCAACAATGAGCAACACAATAAATAAAATTAAAAATACTCTAGATGGGATCAATAGCAGAATAAC
>NC_041234.1:86431252-86518814 GCF_002837175.3 Physeter macrocephalus | reverse complement strand
AGACACGACGACCCAAAACCTATGGGATGCAGGAAAAGCAGTTCTAAGAGGGAAGTTTATAGCAATACAATCCTACCTTAAGAAATAGGAAACATCATGAATAAACAATCTAACTTTGCACCTAAAGCAATTAGAGAAAGAAGAATAAAAAAAAAACCCAAATATAGCAGAAGGAAAGAAATCATAATGATCAGATCAGAAATAAATGAAAAAGAAATGAAGGAAACGATAGCAAAGATCACTTTGAGAAGATAAATAAAATTGATAAACCATTAGCCAGACTCATCAAGAATAAAAGGGAGAAGACTCAAATCAATAGAATTAGAAATGAAAAAGGAGATGTAACAACTGACACTGCAGAAATACAAAAGATCATGAGAGATTACTACAAGCAACTCTATGCCAATAAAATGGACAACCTGGAAGAAATGGACAAATTCTTAGAAATGCACAACCTGCCGAGACTGAACCAGGAAGAAATAGAAAATATGAACAGACCAATCACAAGCACTGAAATTGAAACCGTGATTAAAAATCTTCCAACAAACAAAAGACCAGGACCAGATGGCTTCACAGGCGAATTCTATCAAACATTTAGAGAAGAGCTAACACCTATCCTTCTCAAACTCCTCCAAAAGAAAGCAGAGGGAAGAACACTCCCAAACTCATTCTATGAGGCCAACAAAACCCTGATACCAAAACCAGACAAAGACGTCACAAAGAAAGAAAACTACAGGCCAATATCACTGATAAACAGATGTAAAATGCTTACGCCCTAGATTCTACCTCAGCCAGTTTCTGACTAAAACTGAAGTGAATATAGGCCCTAACTGGCTTCTGAATAACAAGGCTGTAAAATGATTAGGTCCCGGATTCTACCTCTTCCAGTTTCTGACTAAAACTGAAGTGGATTTATCCCCTACCTGGCTTCTGAATAACTATGCTATAAAATGCTTAGGCCCTGGATTCTACCTCAGCTAGTTTCTGACTAAAACCTAAGTGGATATAGACCCTACCTGACTTCTGAATAACTAGCCTTTAAAATGGGTAGGCCCTGGATTCTACCTCAGCCAGTTTCTGACTAAAACTGAAGTCGATTTAGACCCTACCTGACTTCTGAATAACTAGCCTTTAAAATGGGTAGGCCCTGGATTCCACCTAGGCCAGTTTCTGACTAAAACTGAAGTTGATTCAGTCCCTACCTGTATTCTGAATAAGTAGATTTAAAATACTTGGGCCCTGGTTTCTACCTCAGCCAGTTTCTGACTAAAACTAAAGTGGATTGAGGCCCTACCTGCATTCTGAATAACTAGGCTTTAAAATGCTTGGGACCTGGATTCTACCTCAGCCAGTTTCTGACTAAAACTGAAGTAGATTTAGCCCCTACCTGGCTTCTGAAAGACTTCGCTTTAAAATGCTTAGTCCCTGGATTCTACAGCAGCCAGTTTCTGACTAAAACTAAAGTGGATTTAGGCCCTATCTGCATTCTGAATAACTAGGCTTTAAAATGCTGAGGCTGGGCTTCCCTGGTGGCTCAGTGGTTGAGAATCCGCCTGCCGATGCAGGAGTTACGGTTTCGTGCCCCGGTCCAGGAAGATCCCACATGCCCCGGAGTAGCACTGAAGTAGATTTAGGCCCTACCTGGCTACTGAATAACTAGGCTTTAAAATGCTTAGGCCTGGGATTCTACCTGAGCCAGTTTCTGACTAAAACTGAAGTGGATTTAGCCCCTGTGTGGCTTCTGAATAACTAGGCTTTAAATTGCTGAGGCCCTGGATTCTACCTCAGCCAGTTTCTGACTAAAATTGAAGTGGATTTAGACCCTACCTTGCTTCTGAATAACTAGGTTTAAAATACTTGGGCCCTGGTTTCTACCTCAGCCAGTTTCTGAGTAAAACTGAAGTGGATTTAGACCCTAACTGGCTTCTAAATAAATAGGCTTTAAAATGCTTAGGCCGTGGATTCTACCTCAGCCAGTTTCTGACTAAAACTGAAGTGGATTTAGCCACTAATTGGCTTCTGAATAACTAGGCTTTAAAATGTTCAGGCCCTGGATTCTACCTGAGCCAGTTTCTGACTAGCACTGAAGTAGATTTAGGCCCTACCTGGCTACTGAATAACTAGGCTTTAAAATGCTTAGGCCTGGGATTCTACCTCAGCCAGTTTCTGACTAAAACTAAAGTAGATATGAGCCCGACCTGGCTTCTGAAAAACTAGCCTTTAAAATGCTTAGTCCCTGGATTGAATCTCAGCCAGTTTCTGCCTAAAACTGAAGTAGATTTAGCCCCTACCTGGCTTCTGAATAACTACGCTTTAAGATCCTTAGGCCCTGTAATCTAGCGCACCCAGTTTCTGACTAAAACTGAAGTAGATTTAGGCCTACCTGGCTTCTGAATAAACAAAAGCTAGGCTAGGTCTATGGCTATTCCTTAACATACTCTGAGGAGATTTTAACCATTTTGGTTAGTTCACTGGGTTTAGAGCCTGGCTGTACCCTAATAAGACTCTGGCTAATCCTTAACTCTGCTTTGAATAGGTTTTAATAAGCTTAGGCTCTGGATTCTACCTCAGCTGATTTCTGACTAGAATTTAAGTAGATTTAGGCCCTAACTCGGCTCTGACTAAACATAAGCTAGGCTTAGGCCATTGCTAGGTGTAAGGGAGTTCTAACACTTAACTAGGCTGAGTTTCTGACTTGACCTTAACTAGGCTTCAATTACATTTTAACTAGGCTTAGGCCCTGCCTAAGTCTTAACTAAGCTCTGACTAGGACTAAACTTGTTTTATCCTCCTATTAGGACTTCACTAGACTATGACTGTGACTTATGTAGGCTTTGGCCCTATCTAGACCTTTACTGGGCTCTGACTTGACCTAAGCTAGGCTTAGGTGCTCTTTATGCTTTAACAATACCCTGATGAGGCCTTAACCAAGATAACCAGCTTTTAACTAGGCTTAGGTCTTGGCTCCACCTTAATAAGGTTCTGACAAGTCTAACTATGCTTAGGCTCTGGGCAGGCCTAACTATGTCCTTGCTAGTACTTAACTACACTTAGGCCCTGACTACACCTTAACTAGACTCTGACTAGACCTTAACTATGTTTAGGCTAGGCCTTATCTGGGTTATCTAGAGTTTAACTGAGCAACTAGGCCATAAGCAGGCCCTGGCCCTTGCTGCCTCTTAACTGGGCTTACTAGCCCTTAACTAGGCTTAGCCCTAGTTAAGCCTTAACTGGGCTTTGAACCTGGCTACACCCTTGTTAGGTGTAACTAGGACAAGGCCATGGCTATAAGTTAACTGAGCTTAAGGCCCAGCTAGGCCTTATATAGCCTGACATCCTGGATAGACTCTGGCCTTGCCTTAATTATTGTTTAGGCCTTGGCTAAATCTCAGTTACTCTTTACTAAGAGTAACCTCAATCATATATTCCTTTCAGCCTTTAGCTCGCTTAGTTTGCATCTGCCGTTACCTCACTTTTCCTGTAGTTTCAGGCTGCCCTCTGAGTCATAAAAAGGAAACAGACATGACCCCACTGTATCCTCACTGCAACAGAAAATAGACTACTTCTAGCTTCGTTGCAGCCAGATGTATTTATAATGTAACACAGGAAGCAACCACTGAATTCACACACCCCCACCAAGAAACCAGAGGATACTTTTTCAGGTAACACTCCACCTGGAAGTACATTTCCTTTTCACCCAGTCAAGATGGTTTATATAACTCCTTCCAGGACACCTACATTTTGTAACCAGTTAGAAATGAAAGTGTTCCCAAGTACAGGAGCTGTACCCACAGCTTTTGCCTATAATGTGCAATTGGCAGTTAAGAAAAGAGAGAGCTGACACACTACGATTGCAGTAAAGGGAGTGTAAGCTTCTCAAGGCTGAACTCTGAGCATGTGTAGACCCTGTGAACTCTCCACAGTTAGCTTATCAGGCCCAATGTGAAGAAGGAGCCAGTTTGGTGTATACTGGCTTGGACTATTAAAGGATACTGAAGTCCTCAGTTGATGACTTAAGAACAGGATGATGAATGCAGCTCAGAGCATGAACCATGAATTCCTGTCTAATGGTTTCATCAATACCCTAGCAACAAGAGACTGGTAATTGGTTCCAAAACCCTGCTATATTATTTGGTTTGGGAGTATGTTTTTGTATAATTCAATTTTTAGTAAAATACTTTTGATTCTTTCCTCATTGCGAGGTCACTTTGGCCAACTAATCATTTTTGTCATCCTTATCAGGTTCTAAGTTAAACTTAAATAGGCCTGTATAGTCCTATTAGCCCCTTCAGTACAGGGTGACTCAGTATCAGCACTGAATGAACCAAATGAAATTTGTAGGTACTATCCAGGGCAAAGCGAGTAAGTAGCCCTGCTCACTGGTTAGTGCCTGAACAGGACCTGTTCCTGTAGGATGAAACCACTGCTTACATCAGGCTGTGTGCAGCCTTATGGCAATGGGGCTGATCTGGGCACCAGGACCAGGGAGTTTATGCATTCATTCACTCATCCCACAAATTTTATTTATCACCTGCTATGTGCTAGATATGGTCCTAGGTACTGGAAATATGATAGTAAGCACAGATAATCACAGCCCTTGCCCTCATGGAGTTTTCATTCCACAAACAAAACAAAGAGAGGGTCTGCACAGTCATGAATTGAAGCCTAGATTACAACAATCTATACCCTATGGATATCACAGGGCAAAGTCAAATATAATGGGCAAAGCTCAAAAATGACAGAATAGCTTAGCAAGTAGGAGGAAAGACCTAGGTGAATGGCCATGAGGTCAGAAAAATAGACAGCTGCAACAAATGAGTTGTTATCCTCACTTTATAAGGATAAAAACAGAGTTGCTGAAGATCACCTGGCTAGTAAGTGACAGAGATAGGATATCAACCTAGAACTAGTTGACTCCAGAACCCCCATGCTTTCCAGAGCCATCACACTACAGGACTGATTTCTGGCCCTAAAAATCTCAGGAAATGAGCAAAGAGCTTTAAGCATCCTGAGATGTTTACTAAACCACTCCTCATCAGCTCAGTCCTTATTCCTCAGTTCTGCCTGCTTCTCAACACTGGGGTAGGCATAAATCAACTATATTCCAATAATTTTTTTAAAAAAAATCAGCAAAAAAAAAATTAAAAAGCAATGGAGCAGGCATATGGTTTTGATGGGGAGCGAGGCATGAAAATCTGGTGACAGGCCTCCAGGAGTGTGGTGTGGGCAATGGCTGAAAAGAAAGAGGTGGTTACAACTGTATAAAACCTCTGGGCTATGACCACTTTTGTGGGAAAACAAACAAACAAAAAAGACTACTTCATGAGGATTCTTTTACAGTAAATTACTGAGAGGGGGTGAAAATAACCAGGAGGTTTATGACTTATCTAATGTAACAAAATTCTCTGAAGATTTATAGTAATCCCTGGGGTTGTAAGGAATGCTAATGCTTAATAGTCCATAGTCTGCCAACAAAACAGCAAATTCTTGCATGTAAATACACTGTCTATATCAGGCAAAAGTAAAATTTAGTTTCTTGGAAGCAAGAGACTAGCCCCATCCCTCTGATTAGTCACCTTGATCCAAGGATGGGAGGGAGTTCATTGCACAATGGTATCTAGGGGAAGTCCAGTTGAGAATAGGAAGCCAATCTGCTTCAAGGCCAAGGAACTCCCAAGGTTGTTCAGTACTGCCACCATCACTCAGTTAAATCTTGGAAAATACCAATTAGTTCTGCATCTCTTCTCATACCCCTCCTCAAAGTGTCTCAGAAGCAACTTAGTAATGCTATAGCAAGCTTCTTTTTTATGGCAGCTGGATTCTCTAGCCCAGTTCCCTGGTCAAAGTGTATATATTCTTTGATCTCCTCCATCTCCCTGAAAGATCCCACAGGGATGCAATGTACTCTCCACTCAAAGCCTGCTGGCAGGCTAAGTATGACTAATGGTCTTCAATGTCCATTGGGAAAGAAAATGGCTCTATCGTTTGATTTGTCTGTACTACAGAATTCAGAAATTCAATATCACACAATTAATGACAGACTGCTTTTTCTAGTTCTTTAATTATTTCCCAGAATGAGAAGTGTCTTATCTTCTGAACTAGAAAGAATGTGGTAGGTAGAAAAAACACGCAGTATAAGGAAGAAAATGTGTTTTCTAGCTTCTCCTTCTACTCCTTAAACCTACCATCACCATTACCACCACCACGCCATCCTAAGCAAGTCATTTATACTTTCTGGTCCTCAGTTCTTCTTTCTATAAAATGCAGTAAATTATCCACTTGAAAAAAATGGGGGGAAAGTGGACTAGATAAATGAATCCTATCAGCATAGTGGATAAGAGCACAGGGTGTGGACTTATACAGATCAGGTCTGAATCACAGCTCTGTCACCTTGTTGCTATAAGCCCTTGGCATGTCATTTAACCTCGCTGAGCTTCACATTTCCTTCTCTGTAAAAAGAGGGTGGATACTAATAATACCTATTTCACAGGCTGTTATGGGGCCAAAATCCAAGACTACTTGGAAGATGCTTAGTTCAATAAATAAACATGACCCTTGTGCAACCTCACTCCTTTTATTTGCATCACTTTTGGGTGTCTTAAGAGTATTTATCAGGCACTTGATTAAAATGTACTGACTGGTGTATCGGACTTGCCCATAGGGCAGTAGGGAGATTCATAGGGCATTACCAAGGAACCTCAGAAGCCTAGAACAGGGTGATAGAACAGGACGAGATATTAGAGTTTTTCTTTATCCTCACCCCAACCCCCCCAGTTGAGCTCAACCCACATCTAGTCATTGCTTTTTTTTTTTTTTTTTTTTTTTTTTTTGTGGTATGCGGGCCTCCCCCCGCTGTGGCCTCTCCCGTTGCGGAGCACAGGCTCCGGACGCGCAGGCTCAGCGGCCATGGCCCAGGGGCCCAGCCGCTCCGCGGCATGT
Source organism: Physeter macrocephalus (assembly GCF_002837175.3). Classification (NCBI taxonomy): domain Eukaryota; kingdom Metazoa; phylum Chordata; class Mammalia; order Artiodactyla; family Physeteridae; genus Physeter; species Physeter macrocephalus. The sequence goes on along the minus strand of NC_041234.1, from coordinate 86,511,875 downwards.
GGGATCCTCCCAGACCGGGGCGCGAACCCGGTTCCCCTGCATCGGCAGGCGGACGCGCAACCACTGCGCCACCAGGGAAGCCCCTAGTCATTGCTTTGAACTACAACAAAGAAGTGTCTTCCTGGAACCATAGGCCCCACTGGGATAACTAAAAGTGTCAGGGAGACCCTCCAGGTTTAGCCTAAAGAATGAGAGCCAAGGACTCCTGGGTTCTTTGCTCTGCTGGGGCACTGAAACCTTCTGTACCTTTATTTTATACATTCCCTCTTTCTCTGATTTCTCCAACCTCTGGCCAATCTCTGAGGAGGCTACAGACAATATACTTGAAAGATACTTTGAAAAGGAAAATATTGAATATTATTAACTACTAGTTGGACTTTGCAAACAAATTAATAAATGCTTCCCTTACAGTTGCAGAAATGTTATAAACCCCTGCTGTAATTAAATCTCTCTCTAGCTTTGCTTTGATAGTCTGGATCCTAGGGGAAGTGTGTTGACACTGTTTCAGTACTTTGTGTTTCAGTGCAAGTACTGAGCCATTCATTCACTCCAGGGAAGAGACAGAGAAAAGAATGAGTGTAGGGGTCTCAGAACTAAAAGCAAGTAACCAAGGAAGATTATCCGTCCCTTTCTGGAGGCTGTGAACTGGACACCAATGTTTCTCAATGGGAGATGGCTTTGGATTGCCCCTGCTGAAGTACAAGGGAAATAAATAATCTAGGCCCAACTCACCTAGAGCAATGGGTTTCAACTGAGTCAGTCCCCCCCCACCCCAGGGGACATTTGTCACTATCTGGAAATACTTTTGGTTGTCACAACTATTGGAGGCCGGAAGGGAGGTGCCACTGGCACTTAGTAGGTGTAAGCCAGGGATACTGCTAAACATCCTACAATGCACAGGATAGTCTCCCAGAACAAAGACCTACCCAACCCAAAATGTAAATAGTGTCGAGAGTGAGAAAATCTACACTAGAAAATCTTTCTATCCTTCCTATCCTAATAACTAGCAAATATTCTTGAAAGCCTTTCTTGGCACTGTGGGAGATATAAGACATGGTCTCTGCCCTAAGGAAGCTTAGACTCGAATACGGAGACTAACCAAGCACACTGAAGCTACCAGAAAATAAAGAAGTATATCACATAGCTATTTTTTTTCCTACATAGTATGGTCGAGCCCCCAGGTACTATAGGAACTTTCAGGAGGAGAAGAGCAGGAGGCATGGCAATCATTCAGGAAAACGCAAGAAGAGTTGAATCTTGAGTTGGTGTTCGATGGAGAAAATTACTCTCGTTGTTAGGAGAAAGATGAATCTATGCTCACTACCGATACTTTCTTTCTTCCCATTCTCCATTTAATTAGCATCTTGTAATCTGATTTCAGGACTCCACAGACTGGAGGACTCCACAGAAAATGTTCTCTTGTAGGTGACCAGTGACATGTTAATCACCAGACCCAATCACCTATCCTCAATATTTATCTTCCTTGACTCCCACCTTTTTGAAATTCTTTTCCTCCCTGGCTTTTATGAAATCATCATCTTGTTCCCTTTAGATCTCTTGGATCTCAGCCTCTTTCTTTCTATAGCTAACCTCAACAGGTAGGTGGGCCTCAAACTCCAGTCTGCTGTCTTTTTCTCATTCACTGTTTTCTCTTAGTTAATTATTTTATTCATTCATTTATATCCACAAGGATATAGATATAATTCCACAAGAGATCTGAGGTAGTTATTATATCATGCTATGTATTTTCCCTTAATTCTCATACCCATTCCTACGGTTTCACCCATCATCTCTACATCAGCAACTCTCCAAACTACACCTCTGACTCTGATGTCCTTTCTACACACCACTCCTCCATACCCAACCACCTCCTGGCCACTGTCCGCAGACTCTTCAAATCCAGCATACCCTAAATTTAGAGTAACCAACTAGTCCTGGTTTGCCCAGGACTTTCCCAGTGTTAGCACTGAAATTCCCACAGCCTGAGAATTCCCCCAACAGCAGACCAACCAGGACGTATCTGAAATGAATTCATCACATTTATCCCAAATCCAGTTCTCTTCCTGATCTCCTGATTCCCATATACCGTTTAATAGCAGAGTATCCTCAACTCCTCATTACCTTCCACCCCAACACACAATTTATTACCAAATATTGTCAATTCTATCTCCAAAATATCTCTGTCACCATCGCCTCCTTTCAACTCCCACTGCTCTAATTCAGGCCCTTATTGCCTCTCACCTGGAAAGTTACAAAAGACTCCTGCTCAGTCCCCTCCCTCCCATCCCCTTTGCCAGTTCACCTTCCGTACAGCCAAGATGGATCATTCTAAAACACAGGTCTGATCGTGCATACGTAATCATCTCATCAACATGGAAGTCTTCCAGACTGAACCCCCAAAGCAGTATTAAACCTAAGCCCTGGGGTATTCAAGCATGACGACTACACAGTGTAATACCTTAGAAATGTTGCCATGACTGACTAAAATGCACCGAGTAATAATATGAGCTGTAAGTGAAAGGGAAAAGCAAAACAAAACAAAACCAACCACCATAGTCTTGAGAAGCCAAGAATTTTGAGTCTGTCGGTTACAGTTTTGCATCTTCTCACTTTTTCAGAGAAGTAAATGACAACCACAGTTAAGGTAAGTTAAGTACTGCCAGGGAACTCTGGAGAGTATAGACCAGTTATGGCCTTGATATTCATCTGACGTAGAATCAACTGGAAGTTATGTTATGCAGAAACTAAGATAGATAGTCTGTGAGAGAATACACTTGCTCCCTTAGGCTAAGTCTTAACTTGTCTGTGGCCCGACTTTCAAATCACGCCCCCATACAAGAGCTATAGGCTTTCCATCCAGCCTGACGAGAAAAAGGAGAATTTGCTTGAGTGACGTTTACATCAGTGTCAGGAAATATGTATCGCATTTGAATAATGATGGGGGGCAACCAAATTTAGATTATGAGAAGTGAAAACTGCCAGATAAAGAAAAAGCCAAATGTTCTCCCTAGAGGGGAATGAGAGCTCGTCCCTCCCTCCCTCCCTCCCTCCCTCAGCAAAACAAAACTGTCCTGTCTCCTCTCAGACACTTGCAGGTGGTAAATTGTTTACAAAGGAACTCACCTTGGGAGTGAAAAGCTGACCTTCACAAAGGCATTAGAAAAAGATGGCTATGAGAAAAAGCAGTGCCATAATCCAATGGTTTACCTCCCTCATATAGGAATTTCCATCGCACTGTAGATAACTTCCTCGTCCATCTAGGTAAGTAAGAGATGTAGCCGCCCATCAAAGAAGGCTCCCCCCAGCTAGGGTCCCACCTTTCGTTTTTTGTTTTTTCTTTTTTTTTTGGCCCCGTTTGTTTTTCTAGTTTTTCCGTCACTTAATAGGGCATTGAAACATTAACACATTTCATTCATCTCCCAAAGACTTTGCTTCTGAAATTCATTCTCCCTTCTCCATCAGGGACCTCCCTAGTCAGGAACACACACGCATACATCATGAACAAATATATATTCCTTCATCAATTAATAGCAGCAACACAACTTCTCAACCGGGGGGATATAAGCCGAGGTCTCTGCCCTACAGGCGTTTAGAGTCTAATCAGGGAGACCAACAAGCACGATTAACAGCAAGGAAGTAGATTGCATAGTCATTTTTTTTCTATAGTTGCTATAGTAACTTGGAGAAATAACACTGGAATCTTTAAGAAAACTTCAAAAAAATAAAGGAGCATGAGGGAACAATTTTAGGGTGATGAGGATGAATTCAAACTGCAGTCATTGATCTGTACACTTAAAATAGCTGCTTTTTTATTGTAAATTATATCTCAATAAAGTTGATTTTTAAAGTGCAAAAAAAGAGAAAACTTTAAATTTTTCAAAGAATGGAATTAGAGTTCATTCAGGTGTAACACAGGGAGAGAGGTTTTGAAGGTATGAGAAAAAAAATTCACAGAGTTGGGACTTGCTTTCTGTCTATCTCTCTCTCTCTCTCACACTCACATACACACTACACACACACACACACACACACACACACACCTTGCTTTTGTCATATAATATGATTCAAGCTTATTTAGGCTTAAAGCATTAAACAGCTTGTTCCAGAGTAAATCCTCTGCTGTCAACTCCCTTCTAGGCCAAAACCACTATGTTCACTGCCCTGCTGATTCCCACACCTCTACCTCCAGCTCTAAACTTCAGTCTTTTTTCAGCATTCCAAAGCCCTAGCAAATCAGCAAGAATAAGACAAGTACGACTATTTGGTATTTAAGTGAACACTCACTCTGTGCCTAGCACAGAGCTAACTTTTGTCTATCTGTTGTCATTAATACTCCAAATAATCCAGCTACCACTTTTTAAAGAATTGACTATGTGCAAGGCATCCAGACACTGTGTTAATGACTTTTCATGTGGAGTATCTCATTTAATCCTCACAACAATCCTAGGAGACAGGCAACATTATTATTCCCATTTACAGATAAGGAAACTGAGAATTAAAAGGACTTGTCCAAGGGCACACTGTGAATACATGGCCAAGCCAGAGTCTGACCTCAGCTCTAACTCCAAAGTCTACATACCAGAGACTGTGTTGTATGATGGTTAGAGCCGCAGGTTAGCAAACTTTTTCTGTAAAGGGCCGGATAGTAAATATTTTAGGCAGCATAGGTCACAGGTCTCTGTTGTAATTACTCAACTCTGCCAATGTAAAAAATAAGCGTGGCTATATTGCAATAAAACTTTATTTATGCAAACAGGAAACAGGCTCCATTTGGCCCCCAGTTTGATGGCCCCTGGGTTAGAGCATCAGTGATGTACACAGACCTGGGCTCAAGACTTGTTCTTTAGTCTCTCTGTGGCTCAGATCCTTCATGTGTCGAGTAGTAATAATACCCCCTTCATACACTCATCATGAGGAATAAGGATTAAAGGAATGAACAAAAATACAAAGCACCTGGCACATAGTAGAGTGCTCATTAGGTCATGAGTAAAAGCCCACCATAAGGCTGGCACCTAGAAGGAAGGAGAAAGGAAATGGGTTAGGATAGGTACCGCTCTCTTTAAAATTAAGCCACCAGGCTCCAATAGTCGGCAGCAATAATTACTCCCTCAGAATGCCAGCTAATTCTATGCTCCCATCAGCTACACAAGCCTTGTTCTTTTTTGAGTTTACATTCCTATTTTAGTCATTAGTGAGAGTCTCGTGGTTTCAAGGGAGGGCAGGAATATGATTTTGTCATTATTTGCTAGGTGTTTCCTTCAGGAATGAGATTCTGGTCACTGGAGTCATGTCTGGCACAGAGTAGGTGCTCAGTAAATGTTGCTGGCTTGATTCAACTGGCTTTGGAGTGGTACTTCCTGGAAGCAGAGGAAAGTGACTTCCTAAAGGCCCTCAAAGCACTGAGGACTCATGTTTTCTTTGCCCATGTGAGTGCGCCTGTGTGTGTGTGTGTGTGTGTGTGTGTATGTGAGAGAGAGAGGGGGAGAGAGAAGGGGGGGAGGGGAGGTGTAAGAGTATGAGGGGGGTGGTTACATTAAGCACACAGGAGCCAAGCTCCGTTGGTCTCTCTAAGCCTTGTTCCTGAATAATCACCCAGTGAAAGCCACTCGGAGCAAGTTTTTTTTGCTTTGAGCCGAAACCGTACTCTTGGAATCTTCCATCGTGGCTTTAAAGAACCTCCTGAGATACCTTAGCTTGTTAGCCAGCCCCGAAAAAGCCATCCTTCCTGCAATCCTGACTTGCCAGTCTTTCTCAATGAAAAATTCTCTCCTTTACCTACCAAGCTGTCTCTCGTCCTCTAAGATGCCTTGCATAACAATCCAGTTTTCATTCTGGAATTTGTTAGAGGTATTTATAGGATCTGACTATACAATGAGGACTGTACTGACTCCAACTGGATGTACTTCTCCAATGTACTATTCCTCCCCACCTCCCCATCCCTAACCCTGCTACCGCCACCATCAGTCTCCTTTCCAGAATTCCAAGTCAGTAACTGGCATGACAGAACACACCCTCAGAACATTCAGAGGAGCTGATCATGGAAGCAGTGCTGATGTGTGCCAACTGTCTAGGCAAAGACTGTGTCAGGTCACATATATAGTCACTTCAAGACTATCCATCCAAGAAGCAACAGTTCTGCATCTCATGATAATAACAATAGCCATATGTTGAAAATAGCTAACATTATTGAATGCTTCCTCATCTAATTTTCACAATGGTTTAGTGCTCTATACTTTGATATTTTTATTCCTTGAGGTTTTTCCCCTTCCAGCCTCTTGATTTAAACCAGTAGGATGGCAACTCCCAGCTGACCCCCAACCACATCCTGTCTGATTTTTTTTTTTTGGAGTATAGTTGATTTACAATGTTGTGTTAGTTTCAGGTGTACAGCAAAATGAATCAGTTATACATATACACATATCTACTCTTTTTTAGATTCTTTTCCCATATAGGTCATTACAGATTATTGAGTAGAGTTCCCTGCACTATACAGTACTGTCTGACTTCGTATTTGGTTTTTAGTGGGTTTCCAGGCTCTCTTCATCAACTGCCCTGACACACTAGGTCACTTGCTCCCTCCCAGGTGAGCCGTTTTCCCATGTAGGCTCCCCTTCTAGAACTTCCCTCTTTGGAGTAGGAAGTGAGCACCCATCACCCTCTGCTGCCATCTCATGGCTAGAACAAGCCATTGCATCGGACTTAATTCCACAGCACTAGATGCTTTCAGAGCCCCTTACCTCCAACACAGGAGAATTATAACAGCTGCCAGGAAATCCCATTTAGCTAATTCTGACTGCTGTGTATACTTGCAAATGGAAAAATTATATATATATATATATATTTTTTTTTTTTTTTTGGCGGGGGGATCCTCCCGGACCGGGGCACGAACCCGTGACCCCTGCATCGGCAGGCAGACTCTCAACCACTGCGCCACCAGGGTAGCCCGAAAAACTATATATTTTTAAAATGTGTTCTAAAACAGAGTTTTCAGCATCTAGCTCACCTTCCTCCATTTAGTTCAAATTAGTGAAGTTTAGCTGTAGTTTGAAATTAGAGGTATGACTGCCAGTTGACTTATTTTGTGCATCTGCACCTGTGTTGCCATTGCTATTGGGAGCCCAGCTCGGGAACCAAGTTGACTAGCTAAGTGCAACGACAGCCAGCTGAGTCCCAAATGTCTCTGTAACCCCTGGGTAAGCACACATCTCCTTTCTTTCAGGAAAAAAAAAAATATCACCATGGATTAGAGATCTGAACAGATAAATAGCAAATTGTGTTAGACAAAGACTACATGTAAAATGTAGGGGCAACTTCGCATCATAATCTGGGACTAAACTACTTGCCAAAACATCTTTCTTCGTCTCAAATTTCTGCTGCAGTGGTAAAAAAGCAGAACCGCTTAATGAAAGTATAGCTCAGCAAGCTCCTGCAATGGTGAGGGATGGAAGGTGTTTTGAACGTTTCTCCCTCTTTGGGAAATCTTGCATTGCTACCGATTTCCTTTTTGAGCATTTTTTCTCCTCAATGGAGCACAGCTTGATTGGCAACTACAAAACAAACCAACAAAAGTCGTTCTATCTCGGGTCATTTCTGCTGGCTTTTAAAATACACTTTTATACACAACTAGACTATTTTCTGAAGAACTGACATCTGAGGCAATGAAAGTTGGGCCTATTCCAATGTGCAGCCATTTGCTGAGGGCGCAGAAGAAGATTCTTGAAGATCAGTAGACTTTTTCAAACCACCGAGAAAGGCCCTTTATCTCAGATCCTGCCATAGGCAGGAACTTGATTTTTCTTCCCAAGCCTCATCGTCTCCCCTGGGGTGGGGTGAGCCACTCATTCTCACCTTTTAGATGTTCTTTTCCTCCAAATGAACTAAAGGAAGAAGTGTTTGCAGCTGTGGATCCCCCAGCTTGAAGTCAGCTGATCCCTTTTAGGAAACACAAAGATAACTCACTGCCAATTACTTCAGAGAGCAACAGGCCCGGACTGCCTTCCAAACCCCTGAATGTGAAACATATGTCAAGGTGACCTTCCTTCCAGCCTCACCTATCGCACTTTTGTACAAACCCAACAATTTAAAATCATCTGACAATAACCAGTTAGGTGACACAACGTGGGACTGACTTGTTTTATCCTGATCTTTTTTCTTGCTGACAGCCTCCATGGCAGGCGACACGGTAGATGGTGGGAGTTAAGAAAGACTTTTCTCCTCTGACCATTGCCTGTTCCTAATGGAACCACTAAAGGTTCACTGCTACTGGCTTTTTTTTTCTCTGCCTCATAGCCTGGCTTACTTCTCAAGAGCCCACCCCCCACCCCACATCCTCTGCTCCTACCAGGGGACTTTCCCTCATTTTCCATTACCTCTGAAGAGTAGGGACTCAATCAATAACCAGGGAAGTCTGTCCCTAGCTCACTACTCTTAAAAGAGCTCTAACTACAGTGCTTGACACATAGTAGGCACTCAGATGTTAATTGTTGCTGTTGTTACTATTAAACCTCTCTGAGCCTCAATTTTCTCATCTGTAAAATGGGTGTAAATATAGTACCAACCTCCTGGGCTTAGTCAATATATAGAAAATGCTTTTAAAAGTATCCAAAACAAAGGAAGTTCTGTATACATCTAATCTGTGACTGTTATGACTACTACTAATGCCTTGAGAGCACACAGAATGTGAGGTGAAAAGAGAAACGTGTGTGTGTGTGTGTGTGTGTGTGTGTGTTGGGGGTACTTTGGGGAAAAGAGTTCTGTTTGGGTTATGCATTTGAAATGTCCACTGTGCAGTTCAACATTTAGGTCTGAAGTTTAGCAGGGAGGCAGAGAGGAAATTTTCTCACTTTAATGAATATAGTAAATGCCTGTAAAGCCCCTGGGACGTGAAATGTTACATAACATACACGATTGTTCCTCCCCTTCAGAAGCTTACCGTTGTAAGAAGGCCAAGTCAAGGGTTCTAGGTATAAATGTAACATGAGGTACGCTCTAAGTGATACCACAAGGAAGAAGCAAGGTGGTCTGGGCTCAAGAAGGAGGGATTGCCTCTGGCTTGGGCAATTAGGGAAGGCTTCCAAAAGGAAGTGATGTTCTCTGATTTAATAATTCTCTGTAGCCTTTCCTTATGACCCTAAGTGCCTGCTGATTTGTCCTGTCTCTAAATGCCCTGAGTGCCTACGTTGTGGTGCCTCATAACAAAGTCATGAGCTTTTCTTAACGCTAAATGGATCTAATTTGAATGACTAGACTTTATTCTGACTTTTCTTTTTATAAAATGGTGGTAACAGAAGATCAAAGGGGCATAGGTTTTTTTTCTTTTTTTTTTTCCATGTCCTTACTTGGCAAAATAATCTCTGGATTTGGAGGGAAGTGGCCTTCACTGGTCTGTTGAGAGCCAGTCATCTGGGAACCTGACACCTTTACCATCTGTAGCGCTTGTGCAGGAGTCTGAACACAAACTTTATCGTCCCGTTACTTCTTTCACGTGAGTTTATCTGGCCTCTCAGTGGGATCCTGCAGGCAGAATCACTGTCACTCTCTCTTGTTGGGACCCTGTCCCCTTGTGCGCCACACAGAACCGGGCACAGCACGTGTACAGAGCTACTTGTTAAAATGCCTGAACTGAATCACGTGGACCTTGCATCCCCTTGGCTATGAGCAAGTCAGATTCTGTTCTGCCTTGGGTTCAGCATGGGAATCAGGCACTAAAGTCAGGTGATTATTTAGACAGCTGGCAGGTAGGTCCCTTATAGCTAGATAACTGGCTGATATGAGGTTCTCACTTTAAACTGTTAAGGGTGGTTAGTAGTTTTATATATTACCACTTCCTACAAACGTGAATATAACTTCAAGGCCTTAACCCAAAGCAACAAATGATGTGGGCGTTTCAATCACTGTGGCAAGGCCAATGGGGAAGATACTGGAAAATTCAGCTTTCTGCAGGCCTCAGCTCATACCATCCAGAGATTGATAGAGTACAGTGTTTAAGAGCTTAGTCTATGGTCAGCCAAGCTAGGGCTCCCGTCCTGGCTCCACTACTTACCAAGAATGTGAGCTTGGGATCAGTCTCATTGTCTATAAAATGGGTATGATACTGATATCTGCCTTTAGGGTTGCTGTGAGATGATCTGTGTGAAAATCTGGTACAGTGTCTGGCACACTATAAGAGCTCATTGTATGGTAGTTAATCTGACTATGTTAAGAATAGCTCCTAGTTGCAACTCCTAAGGGACTTGACTTACCTATCAGACTTCACCCCCTACATACACTGAGGGCAAAACTTCCCAAATTGTTCTACAGGTTCAAGGCAATTTCTATTAAAAACCCAGGTTCCTTTTTTGCATAAATTGACAAGAAGATCATAAAATTCACATGAAATGCAGTGGAGGCAGAATAGCCAAAACAATTTTGAAAAAGAGCGAAGAATTTAGAAGATTCGTGCTTCTCAATTTCAAAAGTTACTACAGAGCTACTGTAATCAGGACAGTGGGGTACTGGCATAATGATACACTTATTGATAAATGGAATATAATTAAGAATCCAAAAATAAACCCTTATATTTATGGTTAGGTGATTTTCAACCAGGGTACCGAAACGATTTAATGGGGAAATAGTAGTCTTTTCAAAAAATGGTGCTGGGACTGATCTTGGGTGGCCTCGGCCTGCACTGGCTTGAAGCAGGATTTCGATTCCCCAGCCAGAGATTGAAGTCAGGCCTCAGCAGTGAGAACACTGAATCCAATCATTAGACCATCAGGGACAGTAGCCAGTGACAAGACCCTGGCCTGTCAGCTTTGCAGAAATGAATTTCCACAAAGAGACGGAAAGTGGTGAAACAAGTGTTTATTAGGAGGAAAAAGAGTACGTGTGAATAGACTCACACGGGCAGGCTCAGAGACAGAGTTACACACCGCATGGTAGTTTGAATCACTTATATGGGGCATTTCTTCCGGGTTTCCTGTAGTCAATCACCTCGCTTTGCCTGGCTCTGAGTCTGTATTTGGTTTATCTCACGGTTCTCCCCTGTGTGCGAGCACACCTCTTAACCAAGATGGATTCTAGCGAAGAGGCCTATGGGTAGGTTGACATCACTTACTATGGGGTGGTGCCTCCTCCCTTTTTGACCCCCCAAGGAGCCTTTCTGCACACGTGTAGTTGGGAACGTCTCCTTGACCTCGAGAATGAGAAATATGTGGTCTCTTTATCTGTTATCTGGGAAGGGCTTAGCTACTCCTTGCTCCTGCTATTATCTTTGTCTTGGAGAATCTGTCCACAGGGGACGGACTCTACCTGCTCAGCCTGGGGCCCATCTATCTCCTGCCTCAGGACAAGTGAATATCCACAGGCAAATAAATGAAGTTGGACCCCTTCCTCATACAATATGCAAAACTTAATTTAAAATGGGTCAAAGACCTAAGTATAAGAGGTAAAGCTGTCAAACTCAGAGACAAACTCATAGGTGTAAACCTTTGTGACCTTGGATTGAGTGATGGTTTCTTATATATGGCTGCAACAGCACAAGCAACAAAAGAAAACATAAAATGGACTTCATCAAAACTAAAAACTATTGCTCTAGGCTCTGTACAGTTTGGCCTTTATAGTGCAATCAAGCATACAACACATAGGCACTGCTGTTTTTCCTGCAGTCCCTCTTTGTGAGGCATTCTCGAAATCAACTAGAGATTGATTAAAAAAACTCAAATTGGAACTTCAGTATGCAAGCAGGAATTAGGATTGTGCTTTCAAAGCTCACAGATAGGGCTTCCCTGGTGGCGCAGTGGTTGAGAGTCCGTCTGCCGATGCAGGGGACACGGGTTCGTTCCCTGGTCCAGGAAGATCCCACATGCCGCAGAGTGGCTAGGCCTGTGAGCCATGGCCACTGAGCCTGCGCATCCGGAGCCTGTGCTCCGCAATGGGAGAGGCCACAACAGGGAGAGGCCCGCGTACCGCAAAAAAAAAAAAAAAAAAAGGCTCACAGATGTGTTTGGATTAGATACTACGTGGTGGCTTAAGACAAGTTTGTTTTATAATATTCTAATTGCAGTTTGTTCTGCCAGAGTCTATACCACCCTATACTACTCTTGTCAGATATAAAAATAGAAAATAAAAACCTGTTCAACTTTAAAATTATTATGTTCAGCCAAATCGAAAATCAGAGCAGAGGCATTGAAAATAAAGGTTGGATGGTCATATCCACTATTAAAAGAAGTTTCACATCTGCATTTTTGCTTTAGGGGAGAGTGATTTCTTGGGTCAGAGTTATTGGGGATACACAAGGAGAAGAAGTCCTAGGAGACCATAAAGACCATGGCAAAGTGGTCCAAATATCTGGTTCTGGCAGCAGCTGGGGGACAATACTGTAGAACAGCAAACTACAAATTGCTGCCTGTTTTGTGAATAAAGTTTTATTGGCACACAACTACGCCCATTCATTTACATATTATGTATCGCTGAGTTTGTGCTGAAACAGCTGAGTTGAGTCTTTGCAAAAGGGACGATATGGTCTGCAAAGTCCCAAATATTTACTATCTGGCCCTTTACAGAAAAAGTTTGCTGACCCCTGCTGTGTACCACCAGTACTACAGTCTGGATATCTCCATTTAGATGTCCCACAGACAAATCTAACTCAGCAGGTATAAAAATGCATGCATCTCCATAAACTTGTTCCAGCTTCAGTGTTCCCACTCGCGATTAATGGCACTACTGTCCACCAATTCACCCAAAAGAGAAGCCTCCCTCCCTTTTACCCTCTCACCCTATATATTACTTCACTTCCCACCCATCACCACATCCTGCCAATTCTACCTCCTCACTATATTTTGAATCTGAGCACATCCCTCCATTTCCACTGCCATTACCTTAGTCTGAGTCACGATCATTTTGTACAACATTGACAACAGCTTTCTAACTGGTTTTCCTGCCCCTAGTTTGGCCCACCCTCTGCCCCCAATCCATTTTCTACTCAATAACCATAAGGATCTTTCTAATGTCTAAATCTGATTCTGGCACATGCATAATGATATATGCAGCTAAGATTTAATGATCCCTTACTATGTGCTAGACATAGTTCTAAGTGCTTCATGTATAGTAACTGATCTTAATCCTTACATGGATCCTATATGGTAGATGCTGTTATTAACTCCATTCTTTAGATGAAGACTTTGAAGAACAGAATCAGTACAATCTAGCTCAAGTGTCTGTAGTCTTAACTACTCTACTATACTGCTCTACACACACACACACACACACACATACACAAACCTATCATTCGTGGCTTCTCACTGCTCTTAAAATGAGTCATACTATTTATTTATTTATTTATTTTGCGGTACGCGGGCCTCTCACTGTTGTGGCCTCTCCCATCGCGGAGCACAGGCTCCGGACGCGCAGGCCCAGCGGCCATGGGTCACGGGCCCAGCCGCTCCGCGGCATGTGGGATCCTCCCGGACCGGGGCACGAACCCGTGTCCCCTGCATCGGCAGGCGGACTCTCAATCACTGCACCACCAGGGAAGGCCGAGTCATACTATTTATAATGGCCAAAGACTATCATTTTTTTTTGAGTTGTGTAGCCCTTTATTAGCGACTAAAATAGAAGGTATCTGTTGTACAACACAGGTAGTAACTGACTATAACTGGAGATTTTTCTATTCTAATACAGATCATTTATAAATGCAATTTCTTTATTAAAAAGCTTCCACCCTTTTTGTTTGTTTGTGTACAATTTGCAAAACTATTCTGAAAGCGGAGTATATGTGCACAAGTCTGCAAAGAGTGCAAATTCAGGATATGGTAAATGCTTTACAAGTTACTTTCCAAAAACTGACTGCCACAACTGTGCCAAAGACTATCATTTTGATCTTCTGTAACCCCTGCCTACCTCTCCAGCCTCATCTCTTGCCATCCACAGCCTTGCAGTTCAAGCAGCAGTCTCCCCAGCCGGCTCTACTTCCCCATACCAGTCATTCTCTTTTTCACCTCCATGCCTTTAGTCATGTTAGCCCCGCTACTTTGGCTGTTTACTCTCTTCCCGTCTCCTTCACTATACCTAGCCAGCTTCTACACATCCTTTAATGCTCCACTCAGGTCTTACCTGCTCCAGGAAGCCTTTGCAGAGCAGTCCAAATTTGCCCTTCCTCTGTGCTCCCATGATGCCTTGTTTTCCTATCCATTTCCATGCCCTTACTAGACTGTTTCATAACTGTCGTTTGATATATGTATCTCCCTCACTAGACTGTGTGCCTCCAGTGCTTCTCCCATTGCATCCAAATATTTTGCTTTACCCTTCTACTTTTCTATACTTTTTTTTCTAGGACCTTTTCATCCCAGCCTTTGGCATAAGCTATAATGCCAAGAAGAGTAGAAAGGGACTGTATAGGATTTTGTCTTTTTGTGTGTAAATGTGTGAAAAGGAGACGTGAGGACATAAGGGGGATCGTGAACATCTTTGGAGAAAATGAGATCACGTGATAAAAAGACTTTAGAGGTTTCTTTTGCTGTCATCTAGTAATAGTAAACCGCTCTAGGGTAGGCTAGTCCCTAAAATGGATAATGGCTCAAACACAATAGAATTATCTCAGTCATGTAACTGTCCAAGACAGATATTCTTGGTCAACAAGATAGTTCTTCTCCACATGGTCACTGAAGGACACGGGCTGACAGAAGCCCCTAGGCCACCCTGAGTTACCACACCCCACTCAGCAAGAAGGGGGAGAGAACATGGAGGAGCACACATGGGGGACATATATAGTCCAGACCTAGAGGTGCCACTCATCATTTCTCCTCACATTCCATTATTGAGAACTTGGTCATGTGGCCACACCTCACTGCAAGGGAGCCTGGGAGATGTAGTCCAGCCTGTGCTCAAGGAAGAGAAGAATGGTTTTGGTGGGAAGCTAGTGACCTTCACAGATATACTGACAGTAAAATTGGGCTCGTTTACCTTGGGTGTTTGTTAGGTAAATGACGGAAGAATTTTATTTCCTTTGTACTAGTAAGCTGTACGGTGCAGTGCTGTTTAATCTTTCCCATGGGAAGCTGGCGTAATTAGATAGAGGCAATATTGAAAATCATTGCTGACAGTTGAGCTCCCTCTTGAGTTGCTTACCAGGAAGTAGCAGCCAGAGGGTGACTTGCAATGCTGATGATTTCTTAACTATTAATCACTGACACTCTGTAGATTGCCTTTAAGTAAAATCCCAGCTGAGTTAGATACTGTCTTATAATATTGGCTCCCAAATAGCTTTGCCTCCTTTGCATGTCTAGACTAGAGAATGCGTTAAATAAATGGCAAAGTAGCAACCTGATTCTTTGCTAGCCAACCAAGAGGTGCTCAGAACCGAAAGGGAAAAAAGAAAACATCAAAAAGGGAACTCATTTCCATTCCAAACCACAGCCACAGGCATGAGCTTATTTTGCTGCCAGTTTGTGTCTGCCCAAAGTACACACTTGTTGATGACCTCATGTCAGTTAGGGGAATGAGTAAAAGTGAATCCATTTGAAATGAAACATTCCCATGATTCTCTGCTAAGAGGCATGTACATTCCCAGGAGAACTTTGTAAAACAGCTGTCCAGGCTCTACTCCCCAGGGAGGCTCATTTAGTCAGCCTGTGGTGTGACTTCGGAATTGGGATTTTTTTTTCATGTTGCCTGGATGATTCTGACGCAGAGCCAGGTTCGGGGAAGCATCTCTCTAACACAATGGGAGGGGGAATAGGGGGCCATGCCAAGGCACAAACCAGAGTGATTGATTTTGTTTAATGTATGAAACAAATAATCAACCCTAAGGAAGATCTAGTCTCCTAGCTTGACATGTAGAGCCGTCTCTGAGGTTAGACCCATGCATGGGAGCCTGGAGATCAGGCCTCCTCTGGGGATTGGCCGTGCAGCTGGCTGTAAACTAGGAGAGCTATTATGAATGTAGACTTCCACCTGGACATCCCAGATGCCTGACTCGTTCTCTTCTTTTCCCAGTTTGTGGCCCAGCCCAACTGCCAACAGTTGCTTGCCACTCTGTGGTACGATGGCTTCCCTGGATGGCGGCGGAAACACTGGGTAGTCAAGCTTCTGACGTGCATGACCATTGGGTTCCTGTTTCCCATGCTGTCTATTGCTTATCTGATCTCACCCAGGAGCAACCTTGGGCTGTTCATCAAGAAACCCTTTATCAAGTTTATCTGCCACACAGCGTCATATCTGACCTTCCTCTTCATGCTTCTCCTGGCTTCTCAGCACATCATCAGGACGGACCTCCATGTGCAGGGGCCTCCTCCGACTGTAGTGGAATGGATGATATTGCCTTGGGTTCTCGGTGAGTCAGGGAGACCAGGAGCTATGGCCAGACTGCCTGCTGGTCCTGTCTAAAGAAACTGCTGGAATAGGCAGTTGGACTGGCCCTGAGCTAGGGCACCTTCCCTCTGTGCAGTGGGGTAGTCCCTTGCTGGGAGTGTCAGAAATGTGGTTCTTTCTTCCCCAGCCCCTGGCCACTCAGCACCGCAGGGTTCACTGTGAGATTGACAGTGTACCCAAGGCTTGTTTCAGCTAACCTAACATCATCAAGGACAAGGAAGTTGTCTGTCAGTTGATTTAGAGGGAAAGCCAAGTGTTAAGTCAGGACAGGCTCAGGTAAGCTAGGCAGGGCAAGTGCTGATCAGTCTATTCAATGCCTTCTTTCCCATAACTGGGGTTGGGGGGGGGAGGGGTGGCACTTGGATCTGCTGCTTTCTTGTTGTGACTCTACTCCACACAATCCCAGTACTTATGCAGGGTCCACATCCTATTTGGATACTGATTTCACAACCAGGAGGGAAACCTTGGGAAATTCACACAATTCATGGTTAAAGCAGCCTTACCAGAAGCCCCCAGGCATAATTCCATTGCATTGGACCGTCCAATGCATTGCCATCCTCCAAGTCCTTGCTGCTCGAACTGTGGTCCCCAAACCAGCAACGTCAGCATTATCTGGGAACCTGTGAGACATGCAGAATCTCAAGTCTCACCCTGGGTCCGTGGAATCGGAATCTGCATGACCCCCGGTCGATTCACACATATTTTAAAGTCTGAGACTCACTGCTTTAGACCACAGCCACACCTTTTACTGCCTTCCACATTCCAAGGCTAAAGGAACATCTATGCCATCAGGCAGAATTCCATGAAACCCACACACAACGAGAGGAGAGAGGAGAAGAGAGGATTCTAAATTATTCCGGGCCCCATAGCCTAGCTTCAGTCCCAACATCCAGTACTTTGGACCATGGCCAGCTTTTGCTCACCTCAAAACTCATTGAGAAGTTTTCCCTCTAGCACACAGTGGAAACTAAGGACTAGGGGATAATATTGACCTAAATAATTCATTGATGCAATTACCCCTACTCTAAAATGGGAAGAGGGTAGAATCAGACGCGCTGAATTGCAACAACATTCCAGTAACTGTGGTAACAATGTAAAAGTGAGTAGTATCCAGAAAATTATAACATATAGGCATCTTTAGGTAAAGCCTATCCTAGGCAAGTTCAAGACAGGGAGGTGAGGTAGTAAAGAAAGAAGAAAGTTATTACTATCTCTAGGGGCTCCACTGACCCCCAATTCATTCATCGATATCTCCTCTTTCTTCATTTGGGGGAATCCTGCTATGATGTCTAGTCTGACGCTGTGAAGAAATAAACCTTTTGCCTCCATTCTTCAGGTTTCATTTGGGGGGAGATTAAGGAAATGTGGGATGGTGGATTTACTGAATACATCCATGATTGGTGGAACCTGATGGATTTTGCAATGAACTCACTCTACCTGGCAACTATTTCCTTGAAGATCGTGGCCTATGTCAAGGTAACTTGGAATGTTCGCCATTTTCCTTAAACAATGATTTTGGTTACATTAAGCTTTAGCTGTGGGAGCATAAAAAGTTTAGGAGGAAAGTGCTGATGACAGTTCAGTCCATGTGGAAAAGTACCATAAAACAGACATTCTTTCAGTGGTTTGTTCGCAGCGTCCACCTAACCAAAGAAAGTGGAGAATGGAGCAATTTACAAATGAATTCTTAGCTTCTTCAACTCTGACAGTCACCCATCTCAATTAGCGTTTACATCCTCTCTACAATGTCCTCGCCAAGAAGATGGCCCACTGAGGCTTGCACAGGGCAGAGACCAGGAAATTCACTGAATTTCCAGAAGCCTCTCTCAATACTTGTCACTTCATTAAAAAGTGCTACTTTGTATTTTTCTAATATTATTCTCCCTGTGACACATCCATTAGTAATCCTTCCTCCCTGTAGGGTCAAACAGAACGAGGCTGTTCCTTCTCCATAAAGTGCTTCCAATATGATGTCATCTCTCCCTAAACCGCCGAGTTGTCTCTTCTCAGAGCTAAATATTCACACTTCCCTCAAGTGTTCTTCATGGGATAGGGAGCAGAACCATAGAATCACATAACTTCCACCACCAGGATGATCATTCAAGTTGTTATGAATCCTGCCTTTCGAGTATCACCCAATTTATGTCTCTCTACGAATCTAGATCACACACAGACACACACACACACACACACACACACACACACACACCATCTTGATGTTGTCCCTGCACAATGTACAGCCTGAATTCTCCTGAAAAATAGCTTCATGTCCAACACCTCATGCTGGGTAGTCCCAGGCTCTGAGTTCGAGTTTGGTGCTCATTAGATAATGGAATGGCTGTGCTCCCTATACCCTGAATTGAACTGCTCCAGCGTGAGAAAGGCTGACAGTTCCATCTCCAAGATTGTCTAGTCAGTCATGCTTTCTGGCACTAAATCCCACATGAAGGAGTTTTAGAATGGGAATATGGCTGTCCCCCAAATCGCCAACTTAGTTTATTTTTATATCCCTAATATGCATATTGCATAAATTTTAAGACCTTTGGAGTTAGTTACATGGAGCGTGAATATTGAATGCAGTCCTGAAACATTTTTGAAAGCCTAAGAGTATGCTTTCACTTGTGGTGATCGTTTAACACATACTTACAACTTCGTTACAAGAAAAAGCTGGTAAGGAAAATGTTTGAATCTCTGGTTAATGTGCCTGGATGAAATCCATGTCATTCTGGCACTCTGCTGACTAAGTAACACTGTTTGCCTAAAAAAAAAAAAAAAAAAAAAATTCTTCCTTTGGCAGTGGTATTTATATCCTGAAGGGACAATAAATTATCAATCTAGAAATTGGTGGGTTCTGCTTAAACAGGAAAGTTTAGAATAAATGATCAAAAGGATTAACCCTTGGGGATGTGAAAATGTGTCAACAGATGCCCAACATTAGTTATTCACATAACCTGTCCAATTTCACTGGCAAGCCTTCCAAGGACCAGATACTTCCCCACCATAGACTGTAAGGATAAATCAGCTCTGCTAAGAGCTGATTGAGTAAATGCCCCTCAGCTGACATTTAACCCAAAAAAAAGACATTTGCCAAGAAGTTGGAGTCCTTCTCAAGAAAGGAGAATTTACAAAGCAAGACATTCCACATGCAGACTGGATTTGCATTGAGAAATTATCAATGGGCGGTCTGGTCCACTCTTGCACAGAGGCACACTAGTCTGAAATGAACTTCTCCAAATAGGCTGAGCCAACCTCTATGAGGTAAAGACACAGGGCTGGTCCCCAGGCCCTTTGAAAAACTTCAGATCACCATTGTACTGAGGCAGTACAGAAGCACCATGGCATAAACTGGCCTTAAGAAGATCCTTCATTAGAGTGAAAAACTAGTCAACAGGATATATACACTCCACCTCACATTATTTTGCTTTTGAGTTCACCCCCCTTTGAAAAGTGTAGAGGCCAATTTTCAAGCTGCATTCCATCACAAAGAACATAAGAAAAATCACCTGCCTCCCAATATCACTAACTCAAGAGTCAGGAAACGTAACTGTAATCCCTGCTCTGATATTTATGAGCTAGATTAGCTGGATTACCACAGGCCATCCTTCTACCTCTCTGAGCCTCAGACACTGCCTCTGAAAAATAAAACTGGACTAGATCAATGGATTTCAAGCTTTTAATTGTTTTCCATGGAACCACATCTTGAAATTAAAACTTATGCAGAACTTCAATATATTAAGGAGCTCAAAGGAATGAATTTGAATCGAGGAATGAATCTTCCAGGCCTCGTCTCTGGTTTCCACAGTAGCCACCAGGTGCTTCCACTGAACCCTCAGGCTTGAAGGAACGCAATTTGAAAACCATTTGCGTTTGATCAGGGGTCAGCAAACTATGATCTGCAGGCCAAATTGGGGCCACTGCCACATCTGTTTATGTATTGCCTGTTAGTTCTAGAAGGAAAGAGTTGAGTAGTTGCCGCAGGGACCATAGAGTCCACAAAGCCAAAAATATGTACTATCTGGCCCTTGTCAGAACAAGTCTGCTGACCTCTACGTAGGCTAAACGAGCTCCAAGTTTATTCCCTGCTATCATATTCTATAATATCTTTCTCCAAAAATATACATGCAAAGCATAGATTTGCCACGAGAATCACCTTTCACACTTTTGACTGTCCTGCAAATCCAAACTCACCAGCCCATGGGCAGAAGACTTCCCTGTGGTTACAGGTGTGCCTGTGGAGAGAGAAAACCCTAAATTATGAGCTATGCATGTTCCAGTTGAGAGTACCTAGTTTTAAAATATAGGTCTGTTTTGTTATCAGCAAAGAATCTGCATCTTTCACATAGACCACCAAACCTGTAAAGGCCTATCTAACATATGTGCTGTGATATCAACTATCATATATGTAATATTTAATGGAAATAGTGCTAGACTGAGTGTGCAGAGACCTGAGTTCTGGTCCTGGCTCTGCCACCAACTTGCTGTGTGACCTTAAGCAACTCACTCTGCCTCTCTGGATTTCAGCTCCTCCACTTGTAAAACAGGCATAACAATGTCCACCCCTCACAACGATGCAGCAAATGTTTTCTTTAGAAAGAAAAACAGAGAGATACAAGATTTGGCCAAGAGCGTGTAAGACCAATTGGCCACCCCAAGTCTATTTGAAACAGAAGCAAGTTTTCCCCAAACTCCTCTGACAGTGAAGAATATTGGATACACACAATGATTTTAACAACACCAGTTTCCTCAGTTGTTGGAAGCAAAGCACATTTTAGAAATGCTAACAATATAATTTGGCCCTCGATGCAACATTTTCTCAGGAAAGTTGTTTACATTTAGTCCTGAGAAATTGTGATATTTAGATGAGTGCTCAAGGCAATATGCTTCAGATTGAATTCCAGGCAAAATCTACTTCTGTCTTGGGGAAGGTAAAAAGCAATTTCTTATATTTCCATAACACCTCCCCTTATGGAGTACACAGACGTTCACACATGGATACATAATCACAGACATGTGCAGTGGGTAGGAGTAGATATTATCCTCATTCTCTGGTGAAATTGAGAGAGAGAGAGAGAGAGAGAGAGAGAGAGAGAGAGAGAGAGAGAGAGAGAGAGAGGCAGTTTTAAGGGAAAAAGCCCAAATTGGAGCTCAGGTCTCACGTCGAAGCCATCTTTCTACAAGACGACCTCTAATGTTCCAGGAGCTAAAAGCTCAGGCAAGACTGAAAAATGGGCAGCCAACCCCAGAAACCCTGGCTCTTCCCCTTCTTCAACCCCCTGGTTCTTCATTTGTGCTAGAGGGATATTGCAACTTGTAAGACTGTCAAAGGAACAATAAAATACATCCATACACCACTGTGCGGGCAGTACTAAATTTACTACCTGGAAGGTTGACGTGCCATTTGTAATAGTATGGAAGAAAAGAGTATTGGCAGAAAACTCTGAGTAATGACCCTCTAAGGATGCTCTGTCAGCCCCAAACTGCAGTCAGCAGGGAAGTCAAGATGAACACTGCACGCTGAGGAGACTGAACCTGTCGCTTGACCTCCAGTAACTACAAGTCGTCTGCAGTGCTCAGAACAAAATGGGGGATTGGGTAGGAAAGTTGATTTGAAATCTCATTAGGAAGCAGAGTAATTTGGGCATACCTGTGGCTCTGTTCCAGGGACACTTCTCAACAATCTGGTCAACTCACACTTCAAAAACGTCTGTTGATAAACTACAGGTGGTTACTCCAGATAATTGCTCTGAAATTCATTTTTCTACATCTATGTGCTGGGTATATATTTCGATGAGAGTGGGAGGAAGAGCGTTATTAGCATCATGTATTGATTGGGTGGGAGAAAAAGACAAATAGTGCCAGTCACGGGGGGAGCTGTTGTATAAATGAATGCTTGATGCTTACTTTCGTGCCTTTATTTGGGTGCAGAAGGGAGGAAAGAGGGGAAAGTTTTCTAAATGCTCGCTGTACCTCTCATCTTGTGCACTTGTTGTTTCTTCCAGTATAATGGTTCTCGTCCAAGGGAAGAATGGGAAATGTGGCACCCGACTCTGATTGCAGAAGCTCTCTTTGCGATATCCAACATTTTAAGTTCGTTGCGTCTCATATCCCTCTTCACAGCCAACTCCCACCTAGGGCCTCTGCAGATCTCTTTGGGGCGCATGTTGCTTGATATCCTCAAATTCCTCTTTATCTACTGCCTGGTACTGCTGGCTTTTGCCAATGGATTGAACCAGCTTTACTTTTATTATGAGACCAGAGCAATCGATGAGCCCAACAACTGCAAGGGGATCCGATGCGAGAAACAGAACAATGCCTTCTCCACGTAAGACCTCCCCCTTTCCTCTTCTGCCTTTTGTCTGCTTTCTCCTTCTTTGCCCTATTTTCCGTCCACAGCTTCATCACTGCCCCTTGACAGTGCATGCAGAGCTCACTTATGGATCAACCCGAAGGTTCTGAAGTGGAGGAAGGTTCTTCCCTCCCTACAGGGGACTAGGACAGGAAGTCAGAGTTAGGTGAGGGAGGAAAGAGACAAACACACAGGGGCTCCCAGGAACTCATCTAAAGGGTTAGTTCTGAACTATTTTGGTCATATCCCATATTTTTTTTTTTTTAAAGTTTGGTTAGTATCTACCAACTTTTTTTTTTTTTAATTTTTATTTTATTTATTTATTTATGGCTGTGTTGGGTCTTCGTTTCTGTGCGAGGGCTTTCTCTAGTTGTGGCAAGCGGGGGCCACTCTTCATCGCGGTGCGCGGGCCTCTCACTATCGCGGCCTCTCTTGTTGCGGAGCACAGGCTCCGGACGCGCAGGCTCAGTAATTGTGGCTCACGGGCCCAGCTGCCCCGCGGCATGTGGGATCTTCCCAGACCAGGGCTCGAACCCGTGTCCCCTGCATTGGCTGGCAGATTCTCAACCACTGCGCCACCAGGGAAGCCCACATCCCATATTTTTAAAGGAATTCATGGGAAGGGGTAAATAATTCCTCGCTCAAAAAAGCATCACTAACCAAGGAAATGAAACGGCAAGGCTATACCTCTCGACAAGTGATTGCCAAAGCTAATGTAACTGTTCTGAATCAAGAACAAAGAAAAAGGGAGAGTGCAAAATTATCTGAATGCACCTTGTGATATTGTGATTAATAATAAGAAATATGGGGCTTCCCTGGTGGCGCAGTGGTTGAGAGTCCGCCTGCGGATGCAGGGCACACGGGTTCGTGCCCCGGTCCGGGAAGATCCCACGTGCCGCGGAGCGGCTGGGCCCGTGAGCCATGGCCGCTGAGCCTGCGCGTCTGGAGCCTGCGCGTCCGGAGCCCGTGCTCCGCAGCGGGAGAGGCCACAACAGTGAGAGGCCCGCGTACCGCAAAATAATAATAATAATAATAAGAAGAAGAAATATGTATTTGCTCTTTGTCCCCATTTCTGGCACAGAGCTCCTAAAAGCGTTGGAATTTCCTAAGTGATGAGAACAACGGAGGTGTCTGGCTGTGTTAACAAAGTGACTTTTGGACCTCACCTAAGGATGGGGCCCGGTTACCCCCATGTGATTAGAGGGTTGAAACTTTCAGTCTCACCCCTCCACCTTCAAGGGAGGGGAGAGGGACTGGAAATTGAGTTCAATCACCAATGGCCAATGATTTAATCAACCGTGACTATGTAATGAACCCTCCATAAAAACCCAAAAGGACAGGGTTCGGAGAGCTTCCAGGTTGGTGGGCACATGGAGATTTGGGGAGAGTGGGTGATCAGAGAGGGCAGGGAAGCTCTGCAGCCCTGCACATACCTTGCCGTATGCATGTTCTATCTGGCTGTTCCTGAGTTGTATCCTTTTATAATAAACCAATAATCTAGTCATTTATAAACGTTTCTCTGAGTTTTGTGAGGTACTCAAAGCCAAGGAGAGGGCTGTGGGAAGCTCCGATCTATAGCCAGTTGGTCAGAAGCACAGGGGACAACCTGGACTTGTAATTAGCATCTGGGAATGGGGGAAAGGAGAGCAGTCCTGTGGGACGGAGCTCTTAATCCATGGAATCTGACGCTATCTCCCAGGAGTGTCAGAATTGAGTTGACTTGTAGGACACCCAACTGGTGTCAGAGAATTGGTGATATGGGGGGAAAATATCTCCCCATACCCACAGGTTGGAATTGAGTTAAGACCGCTTAGGTGGTGTCAGAGCAATGGTATTTGCTAGAACAGCCCTGGCTCACGGAAACATGTGGTTTGGGAAGAGAAAAATAAACAAAAGGGCACAGGGGAATGACGAATCTTTGATTCCTAGATGCAGAAGAGACAGGCTAAAAGTAAGATGAGAGTCAGCTCAACTTCTGGGGTTAAATTAAGGTTTCAGGTGGGCCCAAAGGCACCAAGCAGTGACTGGAAATGTCTCCTTTTCCCACTTGGGACACAGGAGACAGCTCATGACTCTCTGTCCATGAGTCCACTGCCTCTGGACCTATGGAACCCCTGTGCCTTTTCTTTGTAAACCCAACACCTACTTCTCTAGGCCCTTTAAGCTTCCAGAATGGCTTTTATTTTCTCACAAATCACTGTTAGGGGAAGCAGACAAGAGAAAGAAAATAAGCACATGTCAGGAAACGTGTTAGGTTCCAGGAGCAGTCCTGAGCTTACCGCGGACTCAGTGTCCTACACCTTGTCCATCTCCAGCCCCTGTTCTGGAGAGTACCAGTCATCTGGTAACCACAGCAATTACCCCAAGGTCGTGAGAGATTCTTAGTCATTAAATTGAGATACAATTTTCCCCCTTAACTCTATAAACTAGGGCAGATCAATGGACTCAGACATTCTCGAAATGTGTTAAATAACAAAGGCCAGGGGAAAAAAAAAGGGTTTCTGCCTGACCCCAAGTTGCACCGATAGAGAGGGGAAAAAGCAATGCAATGTAGCCTACCCTTATTATTTGCCTCTAGCAGCATTTCCTAAAATGGATGACAAATAACCACAGTTCACAGGGATATGAATAGACATGAAAACAAGATCTCTGATCAAGTGAGTTTTGGAAATGCTGGGACAAATTTAAGAAGGTTTCTCCACTGCAGGGCTTCTCAGAGACTTTCCATTGTGAATCTACAGTAAAGGGAGAGGTTTTCCCAAATGTATTGACCAAGATGCTATTCCCGTGAATAAAGTTTGGAAAATGTTGACTTGCCCCGTTGCCCATTTTATAGCACCCACCCCCTCCACTAGGCCACATTCCCTCCCTCTCCTCCCAGAACTCAGGGCAAAATCTTGGATGGGGAAACCAGACTTATGTGAAAGGGGAAAAGAGGCCAAAAAGGGATGACAAAGAGATAGTGCCATTTTGGTGAAGCCAACCAGGAGTGGACAAAGGCAACTGGTCACCTCGCTGGTGCCTCTTGACTAGGAACTGCTTCCTCTCCTGCGTTAGTCTAGAGACAGAACTCACATCAACCTACTTTCAATACAAAGAGCAATTTTGTAGTGGCTTGAGCACCAGAAGACTGTATCTGTTCCCATCAAAGCATTCGACAGAATTGCACACCTGAATGCAAGGTGCCTTCCGGGAGGCCAGGTCCCTGCCAATTACCCTCTCACGTGAACTCTGCTGAGGAAGTTTATGAAATGCCTCCTTGTAAGTCTGTAGTGATTATTAATACCCCTGTTGCCAACTGACATTTGCTCTCATCACTTGCCCAGCAGGGACAATTGACAAGAATGGGCACCTGTCGTACATGAAGTTACATCTTGGGGTGTCAGGTATAAAGAAGCATGGTCATGCTGGGGGCAAATCAGCAGTAATGTTACCTTAACTTCCCTTCTAGGTGTTGATTTCTTTTTTCCTCCACAGAGGTCTGACTCAGATTTATGTTTTCCTTTAAATGCCTCAACTCAGGCATTTATAATACCTGCTAAAATACATGCTACTTAGAGCGTCAGAAAGACTCTGTTTTTAGAGAAGGGGAAAAGGGAGCTTGTTAACAGATCTGACGTAAACTATGGCATCTGCTTGCTGTCACCCTTTTCCTTCTGATTCTCCAGAGATGTCATTGCTATTCTTCAGCTTAAAAAAGAAACATTTTCCTGGGCACACAATTCAGGGGGACCTTGTTGTCCTTGCTGACAACCACATGACAGTACTGTTGGTGGTTTGAGTTCAGTATTCAATCCTGGCAGTACCTGGCCTTCATCCACTGTTGAGAGCACTTGGGAAGGCATCCTTCTGCGGGCACGGGGCTTGGGAAGAAACAGGGCAGAAGTGGCAAAAAGCTAACTTGGTGGTCCTGCTTCTCCTTCTGAAGTCCTGACCCTCAACTCCAGATGCCTCCTGAACACACCTGGCTGTGCCGCAGGCCTCTCAAACACAACGTCCACAACTAAATTCCTTATCTCTATATCCCCACCCCAAACCCACTTCCCTCTTAATTCCTCATCTCATTCAATGACACCAGGCAGACTCCTAGGAGTCATCTGGGACTCTCCCCCTCTACCCCAAGCAACACATCCTGTCTCACACTCAGCCCTGTCAGTTCTACTTCCTAAATATCTCTTAAATCCATCCTCTGTACACACACACACACACCCCACTGTCTTGGTTCAGGCCTAAACCATCTCTCCCCAAAACAGCTGGGTCTTAAGTGGTCTTAAGTGGTCTCCCTGCCTCCAGTCTTGTCTCCCCCGCAAATAATTTCCCACCCACCACACAGAAGTTTCTAAATACTAGCCTTATCTTGTCGCCCCCTGGTCTCATGCCTGCCTGGTATCTGTATATTCTCCAGCAGAAAATTCTCCTCTTTCCTATAGCTCACAGGGCCTGGGAATCTGGACCCCGCCTCTCACGCCTCTCACTCCTCTCCTCCATAGTCAACATCTTGCTCTTCCCGACTTCAGGAGAGCATCTCGGCCCTACAGGCCTTTGTATATGACACACCACTCCTGCCTGGAATGCCCATCCCCACCTGGCCAGCCTGGACAACTCTCATGCATCCTTCAAGCATCTGCCAAAGCCTCACCTGCTGTTTTAAGCCTTTTCTTACCCACTCCGACCCCACTCTCGGATACAGGTTCCTTCTGTGTTTCCCATGGCATTCTAAGTCCATCTCCATTATAATAGATAACCTATAATAATAAAGGTACTAGTAATAATAATAATATAATAGATAACATATTTTAGTCATGTTATCTCCCTTACCCACCAGACTGAGACCCCCATTTTAGAGGCCTTGCTCCTACCATAGACATAAAGGGGTTCAACATGCCCGTTGAACAACTGAATGAAAGGATGAATTCTAGTAGCAATCCTATCTTCAATTCTAGAAGATTCACTTCTGCTTCTGCCCCCCTCACATGGCTGAAGTATCTAGCCAGCTCTGTCACTCTACTGATCCACTTTGAACTTGCTGTCAGCGAAAACCCTTGGCCTTTCTCCTACCTCCCTCATCCTGCACATGGGCACTTGGCCAGAGAACAAAGCTCTACATTGATTCCTACTAAACTTCATCTTGTTAGTTCCAGCCCCTTGCTCAAAGCTGTTGAAATCTTGCTGAATCTCGATTCTGTCGTCCACTCTATTAGCTGTCTCTCCCAGTCTTGTATCGTCTGAAGATCTAAAAAGCTTGCCACCTATTCTCATCCAAAGCATTGATAAAACTGTCATTCAGGCTTGGTATTCGCTGGGTGGAATATTGGGTGGCTATTAAAATTACATTTATGAAATGTGTGATTTTTAACACATTTTTGACCAGAGATGTATTACGGCCCCAGGTGTTAGTTTCTGCAAAAATCCCCCAGTCAATAATGTGTCACAAACACAAAAATTGTACACACTATGATTGCAACGAACATAGCTGCAACTAGATATGCAAATGAGTGACCATCTATAAAGACAATAAAGAAACGTGAAACAACAAGGTTGGATTTAGGTGGGAGGTCAATAAAAGTCATAAAAATAGCATATTTGCTGAGTGCTAGGTCCAGGCACTATTAAAAAAATGAGCCTGACATGAATTAACTCATTTAGCCCTCACAATCATGCTCTGAGGTAGGCACTATTATTATTGCCCATTTTACAGATTGAGAAATTAGGGTACAAGGCAGTTAAGCAGACTGCTCCCAGTCACAAAGGTGATAGTGACAGAGTCAGGATTTCAATCCAGGCATACAAGTTCCAGTCTGTGCTTGTATCCAGGGGTGCAAGTGTGAGACTGATTTTGTAAAGGTATGCAATATTAGTTGTGTGAAGTTGCAATAATCATGAATACATGTAAAGCTGAAGAGGACAGAGCCATGACCTAGCAGGTCACTTGGGACCTCCTTGTAGACCATCATCATTCATTTGTACCTATTCCTACTTAACCAATGGTGATTTCTCTACCCAACATTCAGCCCATATTTTCCCATCTTATTTATGTGGATACAAACTCAGTCCCCATCAAAGACTCTTCTTTTTGTTCTGACCAGGTTTTAAAGGTCCTTACTGAGTATCTTCAGCTTTTTCTCCTAATTTCAGTTCATAGCCTTCCTGCTGTTGTTATCACGGGAAGGGTGCCACTCATTCATACTTTCCTTACTTATGTGCTTCTATAATCTTTTATAGATTTATTCAACATTTACTCAGCAACTCCTATGTGCCAGGCAATGAGGATACTGAGTAAATGGCATCCGTATCCTCAAGAAGTTCATAGTCTAATGGAGAACACAAGTGAACAATTAGAATAGCTGCATTTTTAATGCTTACTATATGCCGAGCACTGTGCCGAGTGTGTTACATGCAGTACTTTATGTGATTAAAAAAAAAAAAAAAGGTGGTTAAGTGTTTGGACTCAAGAGTCAGAAGAGCTGGGTATAAATCCTACCTCTGCCATTTTCTGCCTGTGTGACCACTCTGTCCCTCAGTTTCTCATCTGAAAAAAAAAAAAAAGAATAGTAGCTACTTCATAGGGTTATTTTGAGAATCAAATATTACAATGTGTGCTTGGCACATAGTAAGAGCACAATAAATGATAACAGTTAGTATTTATCCTACAAATGACCATTTTAGAGATGAGGAAACTTGAATTTTAAAGAGGCTGTGCCACTTTCCCAAAGTCATATGGTTAATAAGTAAAGGTGTCTAAAGTTTGCTCTTAGCCACTCGCCTCTCTTGCCTCTACAGCATGACATGTGCCTTTATGGACTAAGGCTGGGCTGCTATGGGAGAATAAAAGAGGATCATCTAACCCCACCTTGTAGGAAAGGAGTCAGGGGAAACTTCTAGAGGAGGTGGGGCTTCAGCTGAGCCTGGCAGGTCAAACAAGAGTTGGGCAGAGAAGGAGACAGGACAGGAGTAGAGACTAGAGGTTGGGAATAGGGTGGGAGCACTCCAACCAGAGTTAGAAGCTTGTCAAAGGCAGGATGAAATGAGAAATTGCAGGTCTGGGGAACTGCAAAATGGGTAGGGATAACCAAAGAGATGACCATGCCTTTGCTCCATGTGTGTTATCAGCACAACTTGTGAAAGGATGAGGGCACTGCTTTCTCCCAAGGAGCCTTTCTCTTCTGGTACATCCTCCAGTTCTTCACTGGTCAGAATGAAGTCCAGAGGGGTAAATCTTCTCCATACTCCTGCTACCTTTTTTCTTTTTTTAAATATTTATTTGTTTATTTTAGTTTTGGCTGCACTGGGTCTTCGTTGCTGCGTGCTGGCTTTCTCTAGTTGCGGTGAGCAGGGGCTACTCTTCGTTGTGGTGCACGGGCTTCTCATTGCAGTGGCTTCTCTTGTTGCAGAGCACGGGCTCTAGGCGTGCTGGCTTCAGTAGTTGTGGCTCGCGGGCTCTAGAGCGCAGGCTCAGTAGTTGTGGCGCACGGGCTTAGTTGCTTTGCGGCTTGTGGGATCTTCCTGGACCAGGGCTCGAACCCATGTCCCCTGCATTGGCAGGCGGATTCTTAACCACGGCACCACCAGGGAAGTCCCTCCTGCTACCTTTTGAAAGATCAAGTCCTCATCTCAAAGACAAGACTTTCAGCAAGGGACATGAGAACTACAGTTCCCATCTCTATTCTACGGAGCAGCTCTTAGCTTTGTGATCTATTTATGGATGGCTCCCAACATGCACAAATTCCCCCTTAACCAGATGGTATGGATTTGTCTTCCCAACAGTTAATATCAAGTCTTCTTGAATCTTTGTATCTTCACTTTGTGCCCCTTGTTGAGCTAGCAAGTTCCATATGTTTGCTGACTCTCCGCTAAATAAAAATGGACTGATTGTTTTCTCTCAGGTCATCTCCTTTAAAATCAAAATAATATTCCTTTGGCATTAGGATCTGCAGTTTGGTCAACAAGTCTTTCTATCCCTGTGATAATTGTATTATGGACCTGACCACCAAGTACCCCTAGGTAATGGCCCTTTCCCTGTAAATTCAACTGAGTCTAGAAGCCTAGAAGACAGAGCTTCCTATAGATGTCTCATCAGATGCGCTTATCTATCCCAAGTGTCAGTCACTCATTTTATCCTGGCATGCCTTTCAATAAACCAGATTCTCCTAATGGCCAGACCATGTTGTGACATTTTGTGCCTCATGTCAAGGGCATTCTATCAACCGCCAAAACTGAGGAACAATCTTTACCCCTCTTCTTATCTCTTGTACAGTTATACCTATAGGGTCTCCCTAACTAGAATATCACCACAGTTTAGGGCAGATTTTAAATGCCCGGACTTTCACTTTTAGGAATCTTTGTATCAGTCATTGGAATGGCTAGTATTAAACTCTACACTCAAGCATTAACCATTGCAATTTTCATTGTTACGGGGCTGCGGGTGAAGGAGTGTAACATCATCCATTCTGGAGAAGCAACTGATGAAGTAAGACCCTGCCAACATACTGATGACATACTTGCCCTGGCTTGTGGCCTTGTTGTCTGTCATGCAATCAACAAACACACAATGAATGCTTTCTATATTCAAGGACACTCAACTTCCAGCGACTCTGGTTCTTCAGTGTCATTCCTAATTGCTGCAGCTGCTTTCTGTTTTTCTGAACGATATATTCCCTGGCTTTTGTTTATCCAGCTGCTGGGCTAGCTTCTTGTGCCTTGCTGGCCTCCTGCCTGCCCTGACTTCAAATGGACACGGCCAGGTCCTAGAAAGGCCTTCCTAACAGAACCAGACTCTTGAACCCTATATCTGCCCCATTTTTGAAACTCTGCCTGGCTCTGTGATGCATTGTATTGCCTGGCCCTGACTTGTAGAATCTCCTGGAAATTCAGATCCTGTGATAGGTCTGACTTGTCATATTCTGGTTCTTGTTCCCTGGCCCTTGAAGTCCAGACTCTCATCTTACTGTTGATTCTCAAATGTTTCACCATCTGGCACTTACTTTCATCAAACAAAAAACAGATTTCTTCCTTCTTGGCTAGCTCTCAAGTAATGTGATACTGAAAAGATAGTGGAAGCTATCCACAATGATTAGAGAAGAGCCATTTAACAGGTTGAAAAGGGCTATGTGCATGTTGCCCAGGCAGCCCCGAAGGAGGCCCCCTGAGAATCAGGCCACTGCAGAGCACAACCTTCATCAAAACGAACTAACACTCACTGTGCAGCCTACTGAATGTGCAATTGTCAATGGGTTTGGAATCTTCTAGACCTTAATCCAGTGATAACTGTAATAGTAATATGTCTTCATTCATTTATTCAACAAATATTATTGAGTGCCTATTACGTGCCAGGTACATAGTAGCTGTGTGTCTGTCTCTTTCCTCATAGAGCTTACATTCTAGTGGGGGATGAACAGAAAATCAACATTTAAACAAAAATTTACTAAATAATATAATTTTAGAGTTTTAAGTGCTACCAAAAAACTGAAACAAGACAACAGGATAGAGAATAACCCGTGAAGCTACTTTAGGTAGAATGACCCTGGAGACCCTGTCTGAGGAAGTGACATTTAAACTGAGACCTCAATGATGATAAGGAGACAGCCATGCAGAGAACAGGGGTAAGACCACTCTCAGACAGAGGAAATCTTTAAAACATTGCCCATACATACCCCTGAAATGAACCCAAGAACCAATCCCCCAGACTCTCAGAATATATTGGGCTATAAAAACAACACATTTTGAGCAATTGAAAAGTTACATCTATTCTTTTTTTTTTTTTTTTGCGGTACGCGGGACTCTCACTGTTGTGGCCCCTCCCGTTGCGGAGCACAGGCTCCGGACGCGCAGGCTCAGTGGCCATGGCTCACGGGCCCAGCCGCTCCGCGGCATGTGCGATCTTCCCGGACCGGGACACGAACCCGTGTCCCCTGCATCGGCAGGCGGACTCTCAACCACTGCGCCACCAGGGAAGCCCTACATCTATTCTTAAAGTAGCATTTCTTAACTTCTATGCCTCTTCCGCGTGCTTGGGAAAAGGTTGGTTTGTGCCACCCAGGAGCTGGCTGCACTGTATTGCTGTATGCACAGATTTCTGAATATGATGCAAAAGAAACCCTGGACCCCCAAAACATATCATTGCAAAAGTTACATATTTGGATGTGGAGACTATGAGAGGAAACCATAATTTGTGAAGCCACCTAATGTAGAATAATGCAGTGATTTGGGGAGGTCAGAAGAACCTGGATTTGAATTCTGGCTCAGCACATATAAATCATATAAATGGGTGACCTTGGGCAAGTTATTCAATCTCTGAACCTCTGTTTCCTCAGCAGTAACAATACAGTTTTTATAAGGATCATAATGTTAATGTATGTAAAGTGCCTAGTATGCTTATGTAGTAAGTCCTCAATAATTGTTAGTTAATATATCATTAAAAATAATTCATATAAATGTTCATTCAAGAATCCTTAAGCTCCTCCACTGAGCTTAGCTCCATTCTGGGCCCTGTGGAAACCATAAAAGAAGTATCAGAAATGGTTTAAGTTGCTCATGTTCACTCAGCTGGCAAGTGTCAGAGCTGAGTTTTTAACCTAGGGCAATCTAATCCAAGCACCATATTCTTAGCCACTGCACTTACTGCCTCTATGTAATTAGAAAGGTGGTAAAACCGCATGGTCTGCAGATGAAGGAGAAAGTTTGATGTAGGAAGTAGCCCTTGAAATAAATCTTGGCAAATTATAGGCTCTGCATAGACTGAGAAGAGGAAGATGGTATTCCGGGTGGAAAGGCAAAGCATAAGACGTAGAAGTGGGAACAAACAAACTGACCTGGCTGGTTCGTGTTGGGGAAGAGACCAAAATACGTGAGATCATGAGTCTACCTGTTGGGATGCAAATCAGGCAGCTTCCTTATTAATTAAGCAAATCACCTCATGTTTTTGCTCTCTCTTGCTCCTCCTAGAGAATTAACTAACCTATTCTTTGATCTCTTTTAGGCTCTTTGAAACCCTTCAGTCACTCTTCTGGTCTGTATTCGGCCTTTTAAATCTCTATGTTACCAATGTAAAAGCCAGACACGAGTTCACAGAGTTTGTGGGAGCGACCATGTTTGGGACGTACAATGTCATCTCCCTGGTAGTGCTGCTGAACATGCTGATCGCCATGATGAACAACTCCTACCAGCTTATTGCCGTGAGTAGCTTTGCTCTATAAGGGCGGTTACCTTGGTTTCAGGAGTGGTCACAGTGGCCTGGAGCCCATTGGAAACTCAGTAATATAGTCTGTCTGCCTTAGTTATTTTACATGAGCTTTTCCAGCTATTAGATTGAATTATTTCTTTCCAAGGTAACTCAGTTTGGACTCTTAGTCCATTGGATCTCAGTAGTCTAGAAGATGTTCTAGTTAATAAGACTTTTTGGTTACCTGTTAAAATTATGCTTAAATCTCTGAATCCATTTTCTTGCCTTAGTAAGAAGAGCTCAGGAGGTATGAGCAGTTTGGCTACAACATATCCCCTCACTAATCTCCAGGGTTGATTGAGCTGATCCAGTTCTCTAGGCGGGAGGGCTTTATCTCCATCTTCACTGCAGACCTCTCCCTCCCAAAACTGAGCAGTCCATTGCCAAGGACAACCTTCTCAGAGAGTGGCTATTTTTTTTTTTTTATCAACAATGTATGAGTAACTGCAGTCCACTGTGGCATGCTCTTAAGTAGAGTCTATCGCTGAATCTTTGACCATCATGTTATCATTTAGATCAGTAGCGTTTATGACTCTAAACTAGAAATGGCGAAGGTATAGGATATGGGATCAGTCCAAGCCCTGTCCTGGTTTTTGATGTCAAAATAAACATCTAAACTTAGCTTATTTTCTTATGATCTAACTATCATTTCTAGAAACGGAGTATTAGCAAAGAAGTTCTGGCTATCTGAGGTCCTGCTTACTTGAGTATCAGTGAATTTATATCTTTAGTTGTGTATGTGTATATATATACCATATTTTCTTTACCCATACTTTATTTATCGATCCATCAATGGATACTTAGGTTGTTTGCATGTCTTGTCTATTGTGAATAATACTGCACTGAATATGGGGGTGCAGATATCTGTTCAAGACAGTGATTTCATTTCCTTCAGATAAATACCCAGAAGTGCAATTTCTGGGCCATATGGTAGCT
Source organism: Physeter macrocephalus (assembly GCF_002837175.3). Lineage (NCBI taxonomy): Eukaryota > Metazoa > Chordata > Mammalia > Artiodactyla > Physeteridae > Physeter > Physeter macrocephalus. The sequence goes on along the minus strand of NC_041234.1, from coordinate 86,477,028 downwards.
CTACTTTTAATTTTTTAAGGAACCTCCATGCTGTTTTCCATAGTGGCTGCACCAGTTTTCATTCCCACCAACAGTGCACCAGAGTTCCCTTTTCTCCATACCCTCACCACAACTTATCTTTTATCTTTTTTATAATAGTCATTCTAACAGGTATGAGGTGATATCTCATTGTGATTTTGATTTACATGTACCTGTTGGTCATTTGTATGTCTGACTCGATGGTCTTTAATATCCTTGCCAGCTCTGATATCCTATGAGTCTGAGTGTCTACAGATAAATAGGATAGGCTCTCAAGGTCCCTTCTAGGTTGAAATTCTATCTGTTGCTTTTGAAATGGAATATAGTTCAATTTCTTTCTCTCTCTCTCTCTCCTTCAAACCTAACTAGGCCAACAACTCTGAAACACTCTATGCTCACTCCTAGCCTGTCTTTATAAGGGGGAAAGGCATAGAATTTCAGGGGCTTGTTTTTCCACCACTATGCCTATCAGCCAAACCCCCTACTCCTACCGAGGATGGCAATGTTCATGCTGAGGCATTTGTCATTTTCTCCCTGGCTGTCTTGTAGCTGATTGTTCCTAATGGCAGAGGAAAAGGGAGATAGGGCTGTAGCGTCTCCTACTGAGCTCAGTGACATTTTGCTAGGAAGGGTAGAAATCTTCAACTCCAGCTCTCTCACTTGCTGGTAGTAGTGTTTTCATGCTACCTACTGTTGCACCTGAAGAAAACACCTCAGCCTGAGAGGGAGCTGGGGGGTGGGGTTTGCAGAGAGATGGCCTTAATAGGGTCTATATCATCTCACACATCTAGAGTCATGGCCAACCATCCTGAATACTACCCGCTGCTTTGGGATCCTCTGTTAATGTGTCTTTACCATTTGGAATCGGATCCAGTGGGATCCTGATATTGGGCAACCTGATTCCAAAAATATCTGGTTCTGCTTACATGGTAAAGACCAGCAAGTAGATTTGATTCCACTTGCAACATCTCCACTTCAGTATTAATGCAGTTTTTAGAAAGGCCCAGATATGGGGGAAAGGTTACAGGAAGGGAAGCCACTGAAGACAAAAATCTCTCCTACTTCAAAAGGTACCACAGGCTGACTCAGTCTAAGTAGAGACTCAGTTATTGACCGGCTTCCCTGTGAATCTGTTCACCTGTGCTCTGTGGTCCTGGCCAACATCAGCAGGTGAAGCTGGCCATGTTGTATATTATTATTAGTGTTGTTTGCAATTAGCAGTGATTTACTCTCCTCCCTTTATCCTTACATCTCCCTCAAGCTGCTTATTTCCCTCTGTGACACTTCTTCCAACACATCCACCTTGTCTCTGCCGTTCCTGATGTGTATGCTCCCAGGTCCATCAAGTGAAGCTGCCCTTGATACCATTTTAATCAAATTCACCCATATATAAATATTAGGTGGGAGAAACAGACCAGTCCCAGAAAAGTCATTTAACTCAGGCCCTCTTCCTACCCCAACTCACCCACAAAGGGCATCTCTGTTGCCTGAGATCGGTCCTCGGAAAACATGAGGCTCATGATGATCTGTGATCAAGCTTCACTCAGCAAGTTAATAAGAACCTCGGTTTCTTTGGCTGCTGTGAAGTGTTCACGCTAATGCTGAGAGCAAGTAAACAGCGCTTGCCTCACTAAGCCACATCTGCTGGATGGCTTGGGGAGAGGCCATATATGTAGGACTGGTTGTCTCCCTTGGGGTGGCAGCATTTGGAGGCTCAGATGATGGATGGACTCTCCCACTGCGTAAGACAGCCATGCAAATGAAGACATTCTTCAGAAAAATACCTGGCGCCGCAAAAACAGCGGGCAAGGCTGGAAGGGGCCACTGCACACCATGGAAGTGCCAAGGAGGGCAGGTGGTCTCCCGGCCTTCCCCTAGTCATCCGGGACCAACCTCAGACTCTCAAAACTCAGAGAAGAAGGCAGCACTTCACACGCTACACCATGATTTGTAACTAATCAAGCAGATAAACAACTGCTATGCACTATTACAGTCCCTGGTTGTTAAAATATTAAATTATTTTCATACCAGTTGGTAAATAGCTGCCACTCCGGCTGCTGCCTCTGGGACACCTCCAGGTCACCCCACAATCCAGCAAGTAACGGGTAACACCTGGAGCAGCAGGTATTATCCACGCCCCTGCTCCGGTGCTATTGTTGGCGTACATTCTGATTGGTCAGTTTCTCAGCCTGACTCTTATTGTGGCGGGTACAGTGCTAAAATGCTCCCCCAAGATTTCCCGCCCTAATCATTAGGACTGTGAATATGATGAGATAGCACACTTGTGATTACGTTGCATTACATGGCAAAAGGGGTTTTGCAGATATAATTAAGGTTACTACTCAGGGAAATTATCCAGGTGGGCCTAATCTAATCACATGAGTCTTTTAAAAGCGGAGTTTTCTCCAGCTGGTAGCAGAAGAGAATGTCAGAGATTTGAAGCGCAGGGAGGATTTGATGTGTCATTGCTGGCTTGAAGATGGAGGGAGTCATGTGGTAAAAAAAAATATGGGCAGCCTTTAGGAGTTGAGAATGGCCCCCAGCTGACAGCCTGCATGGAAGTGGGGACCTCAGTCCTACTACCACAAGGAAATGAATTCTGCCAACAACATAAATGAACTTGAAACAGATTCTTCTCCAGAGTCTCTAGATAACAGCTGAGCTATGCTGACACCTTGATTTCAGTCTTGGGAAGGCCAATGTGACCGAAGTGGAGTACACAAAGGGGAGAGAAGTAAGAGATGAGGTCAGAGAGGTAATGGGGGTGAGGGACAGATCATGTAGGGCCTGATAGACCTTTGTGAAGACGTTGGCTTCTTCTCTGAGTGAAATGGGGAGCTGTGGGTTTTAAACAGAGGAGGTACATGATCTAACTGGCATTTTAATAAGATTGCCGTGGCTGATTGAAAAAAGATGGAATGGTACCGGGACAGAGACAAATTATGAGACCACTGCATTGACCCAGACAAGAGCTGTTGGTGGCTTAGACAAGGGTGGTCATCATGGACACAATGAGAAATGGTCAGGTTCTAGATACATTTCAAAAATAGATCCAGTTTGCTGATGGAGATGTGGGGTGTGAACAAAAGAGAGGAGTCAAGGATGGCACCATGATTTTGGGCCTTGAGTAACTGGAAGGGTGGATTCATCCCTTACTGAGCTGGGGAAGAGTGGGAAAGGAACAGGCTTGGGAGGGGGCAGAGATCCAGAGTTGGGTTTTAGACATGTAGAGTGAGAAATGCCTATTAGACATCTGAGTGGAGATGTTGGGTAGGCAGTGGTTTACAGGTCCAGCGGAGAAGCTGGAGACAGAGATTTGGGAGTCGCAGTATGTCCACAGTGTTTAAAACCATGGGACTTGGAGAGATCACAACGGGAGTGACTGTGCATAGAAAAGAGATCCAAAAATGAGGCCCAGGGTACTCCAATGTTTAGAGGTTGGAAAGACAGAATTGATCATGCAAAGAAACTGAGAAAGAACAACCAGAGAGGTAGGAGAAAAACCAGAGTAGTGGACTGTATTACAATATGTATGATTCCCCATTATACTGGTAAAGCCATATGCTGGAGAGTGGTAGAGCCTAGATTTGAACTGAGGTAGTCTAACCCCAAGGCCCATGCACAGAACCACTCTCCTATCACATTGACACTTACCTTGAGGCCAAGAAGCACTGGAAATGCACTTTCACTACAAGGTCTCTAACACATCTTCTTTCCTGCTCCAGTTATACCACCATTCTGAACTGTCCGATCACCTTGTCCTACCAGTTCCAGTAGATTTCATTTAGATAGGAATCACTGACACTTCTTCCAACATAACTGTGTACTCTTAGTACCCAAGACCTGTTGCTTAATAAAACAGAATAAAACATAAACCCTGCCAGCTAAGTCATCTAAGGGATAGTATATCCTCTTCCCAAGTGAAGGAGCTGCTCAATTCAAGTTGTAGAAATTGTATGACATTGGAGCCAAGCCATTTCAGATTTTAATAACTGTCTCTTCCCTTTGGGATGCCCTCAAGCAATCTAGATACCGATTTTTCTCATTGCCGCTTAGACTTTTCCCTGTTGCCAAACCATTGTCTGGAATCCGATCAGAAATTGCTACATTTCACTAACGAGAAAACAAACATTCAGAATGGCAGAGGACATTTTCATAGTCCCCTCCACTCACCCCAGGTGATGGGGAACCTATGAAAACCGCTGATAATCCCATTTCAGTCAAAAATCTACATTTTCTGGTAGGTTCGGAAAAATCCACAAAGCCTAGGTGCTATAAATGATATAAAGGTAAACACACAGTAGATACCTTTAGGGAGCTTTAAATCTAGAGGGAAAAGTCTGCCTTGAGTAAAATAACAGTAGTGCTATTACTGTGAGTATATAATAGTAGTGATTACAGAGAGCATGGGCTCAGGAGTAGTCAGACTGCCTGGATCTGAAACCTGGACTGCCACTTAGTGTAGTTTGGGGCAACTTAACCTCTTTCTGCCTCATTTGACTCCTCTGTAAAATGGGGATGGATAATTAGGCTTTTCATCTGCTGCTTACTCTCAGATCCATTCCCTGTTCATTTCCTGCTCTGTTCTGTATCAGCGAACTACATTCCCCACAGTCCCTTGCCATTTGTTTCCGTGTGGGTTTGACCAACCAGAAGGTAGGAAGAAGAGAGAAGCTAGGATATTTCTTCCCCATCCCCAACCTCACTTTTTGTGGCAACTCCAGCAGCAGCTGTGTTTCCTACGTGGCTCACCTCCAACTACCACCAGGCATCCCACCCCCCCTTGGCCCCAGCTTCTGCAGGGCAGCCCCATCTTGGCTCGAGCTCCCACCAGACAGCCCCAGTCTACCAGCTCTGGAAACACCACTCACCGCGTCTTCCAGTCGTCCCTCCAACTCCATGGATAAGAGGGGCTTCCTGTTGCTGCTAAGCTCTGAGTTAGGAGGAGAAGCATGAAGCAGAGTCACATCTCTAGGAGCTGGATGATGAAGTTTAGAGCCTGCCTTTAGAAAACTAATTTTTAAAGATGGGATCTGCTTTTGTGGCTTCCCACATGCCCATGCTGAGCCCTCATGCTGCTGTCTACCTGGCTTAGCACAGCACCCTGGGTTGACTGCCTTACCTTACCCAGACCTTACCTGGACAAGCCCCTTGCCTCCACCTCTAGTCCCAAGCTGAGGTCTTTCTCAGTTTCCTAAGGCTTAGAGAAATCAGTAATAAGAATACAGTGAATATCTGGCATAGATACAAGCCTTTATTAAATCCCAGGCACTTTCTATCTCATATCATTATAACTACTATCAAAAAAAAAATGGTTCTGAAGAACCTAGAAGCAGGACAGGACTAAAGATGCAGACATAGAGAATGGACTTGAGGGCGTGGGGAGGGGGAAGGGTAAGCTGGGACGAAGTGAGAGAGTGGCATGGACATATGTACACTACCAAAGGTAAAATAGATAGCTAGTGGGAAGCGGCCGCATGGCACAGGGAGATCAGCTCGGTGCTTTGTGACCACCTAGAGGGGTGGGATAGGGAGGGTGGGAGGGAGACGCAAGAGGGAGGGGATATGGGGATATATGTTTATGTATAGCTGATTCACTTTGTTATAAAGCAGAAACTAACACACCGTTGTAAAGCAATTATACTCCAATAAAGATGTTTAAAAAAATAATAACTACCATTTATTGAGCACTTATAATGTGCCAGACACTATACAAAGCACTTTTCATGTATATTTTCTCATTAAATCCTTACAACTACCTGAGGTAGGTACTAGTAACAATTCAATTTTATAGGTGAGGAAACTGAGGCACAGAGGTCAAAGTGACTGGCCCAAGGGCACACTCTTCATAAGGGCTCCAGCAGGTCTATCTGATCCAAAGTAATAATGAAACCATACCTCCTCCTTTCCTGCCTGCATCCCAATCCCCCTGGCCCTGGTGCAAGCCTTCCACACAACCTCAGACTCCCCCCAGCTTCACCCTTCTACTTGGTTCACTGACTCATGGACTCTCCCCTGGCTTCTAACCAGAGGGATCCTCTAAGGATCCCTAAGGAGCCTTCTCCTTGTTTCTGGAGACTAAGTGACTTATTCTGTTTTCCTCAGCTGAGATTTCCTGCCCCCCAGCCCCCATCACAGACACGCACACAGACACACACACAGACACATACACAGACACACACACACACACACACACACACTAGCTCTCCTTTTCTTTCCTTTTTTTTTTTTTTTTTTTTTTTTTGCCCACCAGACTTCAAACTTCTGGTTTCTTCTTAGTTCTGTCCCTAATATCCCCAGCCTCCCCAAATGAACAATCAGACAACCCACGTGAAATCATCACACCCACAGAGGGTAAAAAGTTCAGAGCTACGAAGCTTATTGGCATGACAAGAACTCCTCGTTCAACTTACACATCCTGCCTTGGGCCCTCTCAGCCCTGTTCCTTCCCAGACAGCTCTTGGACGCCTGAAAGCCTCACTTGAAATTATATCCACACCAGCAAATGGACTGACTATCCACCCTCCAGCTTCAGGGGAGGAGAGAGGAGCATTCTCTCCGCAAACGCTGCAGGGGGCACCAAAGGCTGGCTTTTCAGACTTCCAGCCCTGCCTGGGCCTGGCCCTCCCCCTGGTGGTCTAACACAGAAATGGATTCCTGTTGATTCTGCATCAACACCCACTCGTGGTTTTGTCAGCAAGCTGTCTGAGAGCCTGCATCTGCTGGGGATGAGAGCACTCTGCCTCAAAATGCTGAGGGTTATATTCTGGCAGGTCTCTGCTGAGCCTTTGATGCCTGCTGCTGCCTGGTAATGATTTTGGTGACCGACAAAGATGCAAGTGGAAATGGGAAGAGGACAAGTGAAGGGAAGTGGGTTTTCTTTCCCTGTGCTAAAGGACAACCAAACAGGGCAGATGCCTGGACTGCTTCTCCGCATCCCAGACTCACCTGTCCTGGATGTTCATCAGGAACATCAGTAGTTGTCATGGAGACTCTATCCTGGGTAACTCAAACAGAAACAGGACCAACTCTGTAAGTGACGGGTAGGGCCTAATGCCCAAAGAATACCTTTGCTCTTCTGCCAGCTGATTCCTTTACTCTTTCATCCATTCACTTAACAGTAACTATCTCTTGGATGGATAAATGAATGAATTTAACAAATGATTATTGAGAGACTACCATGTACTCTACTATGTTCTTGGCACTGGGGATACAGTAGGTAACAGGGGAGCAAGAAAGATGTGGTCCCTGTTCTCATGGCGTTGACAGTCATGGAACTACAGTTTCAAGTTTCACTATTTGCATTTCATTTATTTACTTTAAGGCTGCACTTTACCTTTTTCAGGTCATGGATTGCTTTGATAATCTGATGAAGCAAACATGCATACAATTTAGCAGAAATCTCAGAGGATTCATAGACATCCTCCCACTGTCCTGCTGAAATCCCTCACCTTAGGACCTTGTCCCCAGTTATAATGGAAATATGTTTTAAGTTGTCAGTAGGTGACTTATGACTCAGTGTGAGTTCAATCCCTTACTGAGATCAGGTTTTCATGGGGAGCCAAGCGAGTGAGGAAAATGTACCTGAAGAAGACTGGAGATAGGACACCAATAAGAGAAAGAGATTGGAGGCACTGGAGGAAAATGTCACCATCATCACAATTTTGCAAAGCAGCAGGTCTGTGCAACAGTCCCCAAGCCAAAGGTGCCTTCAACCACTACATAAAATAACAACTATGGACGGACAACCTGGAAACAAGCTGAGAAGACCTGGCCTTCCTATGGATTGGCCTCTGAATGTTCTCTTCATAGGCTACAAATAATATTGGTGGAAAAGTCAAATGTCCATGGCCCAAAGGCCATGGTTGAGGAAGGTGTTCTTCTTGGCTTCTGCCTTGATTCTTGTTCTGGGCATCAAGAATCAATTGACTGGAAAGCTATCTGATGCAAATGTTCTTTAATTTCTGAGCAGCTTGAGGTTTAGAAACTAAACATGAGATCTGAGTGATTAATATTAATTAGGTCTCTCTCTTGCTGTGGTCACCAGAGCCCTGTGTTGTAGCCCGGTTCAGCGTGAGAGACAGCCTGGGCCAGGAGGTGGCCTTTAGCTACAACACAGAAGCCAAAATACCCCAGAGGAGCCTCGGAGGTTACGACCTACTGCAATACTCTGCTTTTTACTTGAGATCTGACAGCAAAATTACATTATGTCAGCTGTCAAGGTAAATCTGCCTTTGTTTAAAAGAGGAAAATAGAAGCGATCTAAGAGTAGAAATGGGGTGGGGGGAGGTAATTATATTTCTCTTTCTTATTCTCCTTTCTTCCATCATAGGATTATCTTGCTTTTTCCTCTGTTCTCTTTCCCAATTTCCCGTTTGAACTTTTAGAAGTACCTGGGCCTATAAAACTGTGAGCTAATCACAAAGTCTTGATGAGAAATATATTTATCTCAAAGCTGCTCTTAATAAATGTGGCATATTGGAAATCACCCAGAGTGAAAGAAAAGTATGATAGGCCTTCTCATTCATTAGAAAATCAGCACCAGTTATTAAAGAAGTCTTGAGTGACTGGAATTAGAATCCTCTCACTGACTCCATCAGAGTTCCCATTGGCCTGGCCCGCAAGACTTCTGGAATCACAGAGAAGTTTCCATCACCCGATGAATCTTCTAGGAGGTTATGCCACAGTGTTTTTCTCTTGATACTAATGCAGAGATACTTTATACTGGAGTCCCTCCAGTCTTAAACAGGATACATGGTCTGACACATAGTAGGCTCTCACTTAATATCTACTGAATAAATGAACAAAGTAATGATTTTTTTCTAATTCTTTTCTTTTTTTTTTTTTTGGCCATGCCACATGGCTTTTGGGATCTTAGTTCCCCGACCAGGGATCAAACCCGGGCCCCCGGCAGTGGAAGTGCAGAGTCCTAACCACTGGACCGCCAGGGAATTCCCCAAATTAATGAATATTTAATGCATATGACTTCCCAGAACATTTTAAAGTGTGAAAACAGAGCAACTGACAAGCTGACCAAACCTAAGCTTATTGTCCTCTAGTTTAGGGGTTGACGTTTTTTTCTCTAAAGGGGCAGATAGTGAATATTTTAGGCTTTGTGAACTGTAAGACCTCTGTCACCACTATCCAATGCTGTTCTTATAATGCAGAAGAAGCCATAGAAAATACATTAAAAAGTGGGCATGGCTCTGTGCCAATAAAACTTTATTTATGGGCCCTGAAATTGGAAATTCATATAATTTTTGTCTCAAAGAATTTTTTTTAAAAAATTTAATTTTAGTTTTGGCTGCGTTGGGTCTTCGTTGCTGCGTGCACGGGCTTTCTCTAGTTGCAGCGAGCGGGGGCTAGTCTTTGTTGCGGTGCGTGGGCTTCTCATTGCGGTGGCTTCTCTTGTTGCAGAGCACGGGGTCTAGGGCGTGGGCTTCAGTAGTTGCGGCACAAGGGCTCAGTAGTTGTGGTGCGGGCTCTAGAGTGCAGGCTCAGTAGTTGTGGCGCATGGGCTTCGTTACTCCACAGCATGTGGGATCTTCCTGGACCAGGGATCAAACCCACATCCCCTGCATTGGCAGGCAGATTCTTATCCACTGCGCCACCAGGGAAGTTACTGTCTCAAAGAATATTATTCTAACTTTTGATTTTTATTCAACCATTTAAAAATGTAACAACCATTCCTAGCACGCAGGCTATCCAAAACCAAGTGGCAGGCCGACCATGGTTTGCCAACTTCTACTCTAGTTATTTCAAAATATGTCTCTTTTCTACCTTTGTAGACTGAAGCTCTGTGAAGACAGGGGGTCTGCTTTAGGTTTTCTTTACATTCACCTGATGCCTAGTAAAATGTGGGACACATAGTAGGTACCCAACACATACTTCTTCACTAATCGATAGGGAGAAGCTTCGGAAAATCTCTGATCTATAGTTTGTCAACCATGTTTTAAAAAATACATAATGTGAGTTTATATCCTTTGCAAGTGTTCAGTGTTTGGAGCTGAATAAATTGTATGGCAATGGGGAGGGGCATTATCTAACTGAAAGGAAATCTGCCTAGATGATGGATTTCATAATTATAGTTAATACATTGCTTTATACTTTACTAAGCACACTTGCGTATAGTGTCTTGTTTGATCCTCACAAGAACTCTGTGAATGTAGGCACGACCATCTGCATGTTACAGATGAGGAAACGGGTTTCCAAAGGCTGAGACTTACCCAGGGCTCCATGGCAAGTTTGTTCATTCGTTAATTCATTCTTTCTACAAGGACTTGAGCAACTGCTATGCGTAAGGAGTTAGGTCAGGGTGAACTCAGGCCCAGTGACTCCTCAGGAGGTGATATTTAGAAGCAATCTAAAAAATAGAAGTCTGGCCTGGGAGGTTAAAAGGAAGCTCCCCATCAGTGAGGCAGGAAGTTAGACGGCACATGCTATGACAATCTGAGTATGTGAGACCAGTAATAATCCCACATGGGGACAGACCTATGGATTTTTCCACAACCAGGTGATAAGACACACCTCTCACTTCTTCCCAGGCTCAGAAATGGAAGCCCTGATGGGCTTAGTCTCCGTTATTTCTGAAAACTGCTGGGTGAGCTCAGCAAATCCCCATATGCTCACCACCGTCTGACTGCCTGTGTCCTCCCAAAGGAAAAGCTTCCTCACTCCCCAGCTGCAAGATGCAGGCAGGCAGAATAATCTGTGCCTGCTTGCCTGAAAGGTTCTATTTACCTTTCCGGAGACGCCCAGAAAAGGTGACAAGCAGCTCAGTGGGTTTCAGGACTGCCACATCTGCTATGAATGGCGCTACCAGAATTGTGCAGTGTCTGACCTGCAGTGCTGAAAGCAAGAACCCTGCAAAGGTCACTTCTGTAGCAGAGAAACTGAAGGAAACAAGCAGGAGAGAAACCTGGGCAGACAGAGGCCCGGCCAAGTGTATATAGAGGGATCTGTGTGTCAGAATCTCGGAACCATGGTCAGGCTCCGTTTCTGTTTCTGGCATGTGGGAGACAACACGCTGCTCATTGTGAAATCCCACTCAGTGCACTTCCCCAAGCGACAGTGTACCTAAGCACTTAAGAGCTATGGTTCTAGAGTCAACTCAATCCAGATTTGACTTGCGGACCACCAGTTTCTAGCTGTGCGTCCTTAGACAAATGTCTTCACTCTGGTGAGCCTTATTGATCAAATGGAAATAGTAACAGAACCTACCTCAGCAGGCTGTTGTGAAGATGAAATCAGATGATGGACTTGAAAACCGATACATAATATTACTGATGCTCTCCCCTCACTTCATCTCTGCCTTTGGCTCTCCAATTCATTCCTTCTACAAAAATCTATTGTACACCTGCTCCACGCCAGGCTTCAGGACTGCAGAAGTGAATAGGACAAAGTGCCTAATTTCAGTGGACTTTTCTTCTGGTGGGGAGCCTACGAATAAGCAAACATAGGCGAACCAATTCAGGTGATTTGTGGCAATTGGTATGAGAAGAGAACCGGGAGCCGTGAGATAGAGTAACGAAGGCACCCGCTCTAAAGTGGTGGCTCAGGGAAGGTCTCTTTGAGGAGATGATATTTGAGCTGAGGACTAAGAGATAAGAACAAGCCAGCTCTCTTCTCCTATCTAGGAAAAACACAGCAATTAAAATATAAAAGGGAAAAAGTTTCCCCCAGTCCCTCGTGCCTTCCTTCACTCTAGGGAGGCTCTTGGAGGAGTAAAGCGTCGAGTTGCGGATGCAAGAAGGTCAGGCTCCCTAGAGCTCCTGATGGGGGATGGGGTGTAGCAGGATGTCAAAGAGATCTTGAGCTTTCCGGGCATTAGCCTACCGAATCCTGTGAGGGATGCTCCTGTTTGAGCACCATACCCATAGATAGTAAGTGAACCAAGTGAGTGGCAGATTTGAGTGGAAGCAAGGGTCAGAAGACTTGGATTCTAGAGCTGCTTTGCCACGAACTAGATGTGTGACCCTCAAGAAGCAATTTCTCTCTCCAGACCTCAGTTGCCACATCTGCACTAGATAATCGATGTCCTGACAGCTTCGCAGGTGGGTGTGAGAATCAAATGAGAGAAAGTATGTTAAAGTGCTTGGGAAAGCGTAAAGCTCTAGATAAATGTAAAGAACTAGCTGTCTGATGTCCCATTCCCAGAGGCAAGCTAAGAGGTTGAACATGTGGCACTTCATTTTCTGGTCCATTATGTTTGAAACTGGCCAGAAAGGCCAGTTATGTAGAGAAGACAGTAGCTCCAGAAAGCACTTAGAGAGTCCCCATCCCATGACGGCCAGCAGCCCTGGTCAGGAGGGAGGGAGGACAATTCTTTCACCACATGAGCTCACTGTGGCCTGGGGGTCCAATGAGAGCTTATTTCCTTTGAGAACCACTGAGATATCACAGGAATATTTGTTTGCAGTGATAGAGTGGAGGCCTACAGAAAGCAACATGGTTTATTTCCAAGTCTGAACTAGGATATACTTACTTTATGTTACCCAGAAGCTTCTACAGTGCTGTTCCTTCTGACCTTGCACAGGCTACGGCATCCTGCTCCCAACTTTGCTCTTTCACCCTATTGCTCAACCAAAACTTGCCCATACTGTGTTCTACTCCACTGAGGCACCACCTTCCCCATATAACAATGGGGAGTGGTGGTGTCTACTGGGAGAGAACCACATTTTAAAATTTGTAGCATCCAAACTCCCTGAGGCCTTTTTTTCTTCTCCTCGCACTGCCAGCCCACCTTGTAGTGAGACAGGGAAGACAAGAGGAGAAAAACTGAAACTCTTCCGGATGACTACAGATGACGTAGTGAGGGACTGAAGAAGCACTGCGATCCTATTGGTTGATTTCATGAGAAATTATGAATTAAAAACTGCCCAAATTTCATTCTGACTCTCAGAAAGTAGATGATTTATTTGAAGGCAACAGAGTGGGTCAGAGGTGGAGTGTGGAGGAGGGAATTCCAGGGATCCAGTGCCCTCACTGATTTGTTTCCTACTTTTCCTGCCACGTCCCTTGGAATCAGAGTGGGAAAGATAATTAAGCTCTATTGTTTATAACCTGTGTTCCATACCCTAAATGGTCTCTAAAGAAAACCCAGACTGGTTGTGAGGACTTTGCAGGACCATTTTAGAAGATGGAAAGCAGATCCTTCTGTGTCTCAGGGGCCTAATGCACTGGATCAATTTGCAGTTGTCTTTTGTTCTGCCACTTTCATTGTCCTCAATACGAGACAGCTTGCTAAAGACAACATGGATGGGTCTGGAGGACATTATACTGAGTGAAATAAGTCAGAGAAAGACAAATACTGCATGATCTCACTTGTATGTGGAATCTTAAAAAAGAAACAAAAAAGAAACTCATAGAAAAAGAGATGGGATTTGTGGTGACCAGAGGCAAGGCGTTGGGGGGAGGGGGAATTGGATGAAGGTGGTCCAAAGATACAAACTTGCCGTTGTAAGATAAGTCCTGGGGATGTAATGCACAAATGACAACTGTAGTTAACACCACCGTATGGTATATTTGACAACCGCTAAGAGAGTCTCGTCTGCAAACAGCTGGGATTGCTCATGAAGCAAGGAGACGGGGGACTGGTTGGTATCAGTAATGAAATGTGGGTGGAGCTAGTGTGTGGGTTCTGAGCTTTGCCCTGAGGTTTAGCACCCGAATGTGTGCACTGGAGCTGAGGTTACAGGGGCTGGAAACTTTGTAACCAGTAAAAAAGTAACAGCAAGTCCTTGAGAGATCAGAGCGGCAGTTTCAACCACCTAGCAACATAACTGGGGGAGGGATTAGTGGCCGTTTTATTCCTCGGGGTGGGGCAGGAGGCAGACATAATGGCTGCTCAAAGGACAACTGCATGTGTTCAGTAGGAAGGAGGACCTGTTTGTAACACCCACTGAAGGGGCTCCTGCAGTCTGGGGCTATTGGGGGCCATCAGTACTAGGGTACAGGAAGTGTTGGGGGCAATGGATGGGCAGGGAGCTGAAGCTGGAGGGAGGGCTCTCTTTTTGACCTTTATGTTTTGCAGCTGAGTTTGTGTGCTTGGATTGAAGTTACCACAGGGCTCTAAACTAGATAAACCAATATCAAAGTCATTCCCAGGAGGCCCCAGAATGATTAAAACAGGAAATTCTAACCACCTAGCAACCTTGGGGAAGAGAGGCAGGTTGCTGACCATTTAGCAACGGGGAACTGGCTCGGCGCTAGACCACTGCACATGCGCACTAAGTTGGAGGCAGGCGAGAGCCTGGCGGGGGATGGTAATTCTCACTGAGGGCACTTTCTCTACTGCAGGGCCTCCAAGAGGTTGTGGGAGGTCTGGACCACTTCAATATTTTGAAGATTCCTTTCTAATTTTTAAATGAATGAAAACAAAAATGGAGTTACAAAAACGATGATATATTTTAAATGCTTACATCTTTTTAAAATTGCCCTGAGGCAAAACCACAATACAATATATAAGTCTAGGGAGGTCCAGAAATCTGCATTTTTAACAAATGCCCCATATGATTCTGATGCACACCAACATTTGAGAAGCATGCCCTGAATCCTATCGGAAGAAAGCAGTCCAAAGTGAGGTAGACTTCTGTTGAGATGCCAGGGAAATGTATTGTCTCACCTCAACATGGAGTGTGTATGTCATGGCAATTTGTATTGCTTTCCCATCATAGGGAAACAGATCTAGTCTTATGCCCAGATGAACTAAGCAGCTACTAGTTAATGGGAAGGATGCCAAAATATCCCCCTCCTCAATATATACCTCCAACCAGCCTGCCAGTGGGCCCAAGACTCCTGGAAGTAGCTTTCCTCCTTAAAGGCTCTGCTCTGCTGTGTCTGTGCCTGTCACTCTTCCTTTGCATTATGTTTTAAAGCTTTCCAACTTGCTAGAGCAAGATGGTTGCTGGCAGGAGATCTGAGAGAGTGCATAAGAATTTATCAAAAGCTGGTAGGAAATTGGCCTTGTAGTTTGATTGCAAGAAAAATAACCTTGAGCTCGGATTTGCTGAGAAATGTGAAATTGAACAGACATGTTCACTTGACCTAGCTGTGGCCATGTGTTCAGGATCTGAGCAAGTCAACAACATTTGAGGGTATGATCTACAGTCACAGTACATTACACTGGCACTGCAAAAGGAGCTAAATAGAAGCTCTCGCCTGCTCTACAGGAGCTGACATTATCAAAGGCAATGCAGAACACACACATGATTAGAACATATATGTAAGGCTATGTGTCATTAAGGTCACATTATGGTAGCACGAAAGTCCTGAAAATTTTGGAAACTTGGAAAAGGAAGAACCACAGGCTATGATTGTGTAGGTTATATCTTATACAAAAGCACCCAGGCAGGGGCTGATGATCTCGGAGAATGTTCAAAAGCCATAGTTGCGTAGAGAGGGTAGGGCAAAGTGTGGGAAAGGGCGTCATCACCAAACAGTGAAAATTTTAAAAAGTCAATGTCTGATTTGTCTATCATATAAGGTGAAAGGCTAGCTCCATACGGATGAATGAAAATCTCTTGGCATCATACATTTAGTGAAGTTTTAGACAACTATGACTACAAAAACCACATCCGTAATCTTACGATTCAAAGTAGATCAAGGGTTGAAAAGAAAACGGATTTCCACATTCCAAATTATAATGTTGTCCATATTATGCACTGCTAAAATCCCAACACCTCTCACCTAGCAGGCAGTCAATATATACTGTTTGAATGAAAGAACGTCTGAATGAATAAGTATCTTATTCATCACTTTACAGCTCACACTGTTTAACCAGTCCTGCCAGGTGGTCTGTTATTTCCCAGTCTTCAGGATTCAGGTGCTACCTCTGTATTCGAATTGTGTTCTGTGTGGTATTCCCACCACCATTAGAGGACAGTCATTTCTGCTATACCCAGCATCTAGCAGAGTACCTGGAATACAATAGTTGTTCAACACAAGAATCAAAAAATGAATGTGAGGGCTTCGCTGGTGGCGCATTGGTTAAGAATCCGCCTGCCAATGCAGGGGACACGGGTTCGAGCCCTGGTCCAGGAAGATCCCACATGCTACAGAGCAACTAAGCCCGTGCGCCACAACTACTGAGCCTGCACTCTAGAGCCCATGAGCCACAACAACTGAGCCCATGCACCACAACTACTGAAGCCTGCACACCTAGAGCACATGCTCCACAACAAGAGAAGCCACTGCAATGAGAAGCCTGCGCACTGCAAGGAAGAGTAGCCCCTGCTCGCCGCAACTAGAGAAAGCCCGCGCACAGCAACGAAGACCCAACGCAGCCAAAAATAAATTAATTAATTTTAAAAAATGAATGGTGGGAATGTAAATTGGTGCAGCCACTATGGAGAACACTACGGAAGCTCCTTAAAAAACTAAAAATAGAGTTACTATATGATCCAGCAATCCCACTCCTGTGTATATATCCAGAAAAGACAAAAGCTCTAATTTGAAAAGATACATGCACCCCAGTGTTCATAGCAGCACTCTTTACAATAGCCAAGACATGGAAGCAACCTAAATGTCCATCAACGGATGAGTGGAAAAAGAAGATGTGGTATATATAAATAATGGAATATTACTCAGCCATAAAAAAGAATGAAATAATGCCATTGGCAGCAACATGGATGGACCTAGAGATAATCATACTAAGTGAAGTAAGTCAGACAGAGAAAGACAAATATTATATATCACTTACATGTGGAATCTAAAAATAGTACAAATTAACTTATTCACAAAACAGAAACAGACTCATGGACATAGAAAACAAACTTATGGTTACCAAAGGGGAAGGGAGAAGAGGGATATATTGGGAGTGTGGGATTAACAGAGGCACACTACTATATATAAAATAGAGGAACGGGCTTCCCTGGTGGTGCAGTGGTTGAGAGTCCGCCTGCCGATGCAAGGGACACGGGTTCATGCCCTGGTCCGGGAAGATCCCTCATGCCGCGGAGCAGCTGGGCCCGTGAGCCATGGCCGCTGAGCCTGTGCGTCCGGAGCCCGTGCTCCACAACGGGAGAGACCACAATAGCGAGAGGCCCGCGTACCGCAAAAAAAAAAAATAGAGGAACAAGAAGGACCTACTGTATAACACAGGGAACTATATTCAATATCTTGTACTAAACTATAATGGAAAAGAATCAATAAAAGAATATAGACATATACATATATATGTATAACCAAATCACTTTGCTGTACACCTGAAATGAGCACAATATTGTAAATCAATTATACTTCAATAAAAGTAAAAATTTTTTAAATTTTAAAAATGAATGGATAGGTAGACAATGAATTGATACATGATAAATGACTGGGAAAAGACTGTTGAGAGGATAATTTGCAATAACTTCTCTGCTAATTATTTACATAGTAAATCCCAATCTGAGGTCACCTGAGCACAAGGGGAATAGAATGGTATCAGCTGGGGTTCTTGAGCTGTTTTTAAAATGTTTAGCCAAAATCATATCCTCACCTGATTTGAGTAAGTGCAATGAGTGGGCACCAGAAAGCCTCTTAAGCTAAAACAGAAAAAAAAAAAAAAAACCTGTGGGTTACAACTTGGCCCATTGCATGTTTCTATTCTTTGTCAAAATCATTTAGAAAACTATTTTTTAAAGGACCTAACTGCTTACTGTTTAAAACACATACAAACAAACAAAAAGCTAACTCACACAGGGATTTAAAAAAATTAAAAGCAGTGAGACCATTTCCAGATACCAGGACATCCAGCCCAATTTATTAGAAAATAGCTTAATACGCATAGGAGCTATATCATCATTCTCCCTTTTGAACTTGTCTAGAGATGACAAGCATCTAAAGACCCTGTGTTTAAAAATATAACTCACTTCATTTTAAGAAATACTTATAACTAACACACTATTGTAAAACAGTTATACTCCAATAAAGATGTTAAAAAAAAAAAAAGAAATACTTATCGAATACCAACTTTATTTCAAGAGCTAGAGAAACATTCCACAGGTGAAAGACCGGCTATTCTGAGCCATCAACGGGTAAAATGAAAATTCAAAGTTCGTTTCTGGTATTATAGGCTCAGAAATGTAGGAGAAGGGATCAACAGCTATATAGCTATTACTATGTACCAGGCAGTAGCCCAGGCATCTTACATTGACTTCTACAACAAATCAGTGTGATAGAGATTTTCCTTTATTTTAACAGTTGAGAAAACCATGACTCAGATTTTGATTGACTGCTCTGAGGTCACACAGCTGATAAGTAGCAGGGCAGGACTTCAAACCCTGTTTTGACTCCAAAACCCCTGCTCTCTCCACAATGGCAGGCTGCATCTCACTATTTCATATTGCCCTTGCCTCCTATCTTCCTCTGTATTCCAAGTTGCCTACAACAACATTGTCTCCCAAGGCAGGATTTTAGGGCCGTGATATTTACTAGAGCCATAAGTGTGTCTTAGTTCAAGGTCTTAAGGGCATTCAGACCTTTTGGAGGCACACCCTCTAATCAATTCGTAGAGAAGAAAAATCTATGTATCTTATATATTCTTAGGTTGACATCTAGATTATTTATCATAAGTTTATAAACAGTTGCAAAGGATGTAATTTCTGGAATATGGTAAATATTGACATTTAAAATAAAACTATCCAATTACTCATTTAAACATATCCAGTGGAATCTGAATACCATAGTGATTTGTTACTCATAACCATGTATTTAAAAAATAAATGGCTAAACTCTTCTTTCTTTAAGGGCAGAGAGTTTACACCATTCCTTGCTCTCCTTGAATTCTTATTTGCATTCCACATCCCCACAGGATTTTACCCTAACGTTATAAATATTTTGTGTTTTAAAGTCTTTTAAAATTATTGATCACCTTATATTTCTTTTTTTTTTTTTTTTTTTTCATTTTTTTTGCGGTACAAGGGCCTCTCACTGTTGTGGCCCCTCCCGTTGCGAAGCACAGGCTCCGGACGCGCAGGCTCAGCGGCCATGGCTCACGGGCCCAGCCGCTCCGCGGCATGTGGGATCTTCCTGGACCGGGGCACGAACCCGTGTCCCCTGCATTGGCAGGCGGACTCTCAACCACTGCACCACCAGGGAAGCCCAGATCACCTTATATTTCTTCATAACAAAAGTATAAACTGAATTTTAATTTTTTATTTTCTGTGGCCAGAAGGTAATAAATGTTGAAACATTTCTTCTGGATATCGTTATTATTTAATTATTAGCAGTACAAAACTGCTCAAAAGAACACAAATATAATACAAATTTTGATAAATAACAATTAGACATAAAAATACATTTTTACTGGAAATGCATTTCTTAAAGATGTTAGTGGGGCTTTTCTTCCAACTAGTTATTATAGCCACAGAATATTGAGTAATATTCAGGAACAAGATTCAGCATCAATTCTATATTTAGTTTCCATTTTTATAAAAGCACTAAGAAAACTTTTTCATATCAAAAAGCATATGTGAATGAATAAAGTTTTATTATGCCATTGTCACTCAATTTTCTTGAACTCTGAGTTAATGTCAAAAAGTTATACAATGATTTTTCATAATATTTTTAGGGAATTCCCTGGAGGTCCAGTGGTTAGGACTCTGCACTTTCACTACTGAGGGCCCAGGTTCAATCCCTGGTAAGGAAATTAAGATCCCACAAGCCGCATGGTGCATCCAAAAAAGCTTAAAATAAAAAAATATATATTTTTAGGGTCTTCCCTGGTTGTCCAGTAGTTAAGACCCCGCACTCCCAATGCAGGGGGCCTGGGTTCCATCCGTGATCAGGGAACTAGATCCTGCATGCCGCAACTAAGAGTTCACCTACTGCAACTAAAGATCCCGCATGCCGCAAGGAAGATCCCACACGTGGCAATGAAGATCCCGTGCCACAACTAAGACCCAGCACAGCCAAATTAATTAATTAATTAATTAATTAAAAATAAAAAGATTGGTTCAACCTCATTAAAAATAATAATATTTTAACAATCTGAAAACTTGCTTCAGTTCTCTTTAAACTTTATTGAAGGCAAGTAATTAGAAACCACCTGACTTAGAAAAGGATTTTTACCCAAGATTAGAGTCATTCAGTTTCTCAATTTCTGAAAAGTAATACTTTGGTAGGAAGCTTCTGAGATGGCCCCCAATGATACCCACTTCCTGTTATTTGAATCCTATGCAGTCTTCTCCCCTTGAGTGTGGGCTAGACCTATGGACGCCTAACAAATAGATTATGGCAAAAGTGATGTCACTTGAGAGATTAGGTTATAACGATGGCTTTTCTCTCTCACATCCTCGGAGGGAAGCCTGCTGCCATTTTATGAGCTGGCTGATGGAGAGGCCCACTCCAGAAAGAACTGAGAGAGGTCTCTGGCCAATATGCCAGCAAGGGACTATGGTCCTCAGTCCAACAGCCCACAAGGAACTGAATCCTGTCAACAACCATACAACCATGCGAGCGAGCTTGGAACAGAATACTCCCTCAGTTCACACTTCTGATGAGACCCCACCTCTGGCCAACAACTGGATTATACCATTGTAAGAGATCTTGAGCTAGAGGCACACAACTTGCCACACCCAGATTCCTGACCCACAGAAACTGTAAGATAATAAATATTTGTTGTTTTAAGGTGCTAAATTTGGGGACAAAACCAAAAAGTCTTTACTAAGACTTGCCAAATAATAATTAAATGTACCAGTTACTGTTTTACCTAGAGGCACTTTGTTTAACCCAACATTACTAAACAAAGTTCATGGAATGAAAAATAGAAATTTTATTAATTTTAATACAGCTTAACCAATAGAACATTCTTTATGAAATGCTTTTTTCTTATCACATTTTAAATATAATTTTACCAAAATTTTGGAGCTTCAGATTTAGCAACTGATAAAAAATATCTGTCATATAGCCTAACTAGCAAAGCCAGTCATCATTTCCAAATCAACTGGCTAAATCATATTTCTTTTGTCTCAAAAAGGATGACTTGGGCTTCCCTGGTGGCGCAGTGGTTAAGAATCCACCTGCCAATGCAGGGGATACGGGTTCGAGCCCTGGTCCAGGAAGATCCCACATGCCACGGAGCAACTAAGCCCGTGTGCCACAACTACTGAGCCTGCACTCTAGAGCCCGTGAGCCACAACTGCTGAAGCCCACGTGCCTAGAGCCCATGCTCCGCAACAAGAGAAGCCAACGCAATGAGAAGCCCCTGTATCACAACGAAGAGTAGCCCCCGCTCGCCGCAACTAGAGAAAGCCCATGTGCAGCAACGAAGACCCAAAGCAGCCAAAAATAAATAAATTAAATAAATAAATTTATTTTTTTAAAAAGGATGACTTCATTTTTCAATTCAATAGGTATATCAATACTTATTCCTATGATGATCATTTCACTTGTAAATTCTAACACTAGGATGGACAAATTAAAAGATAGAAGATAAGTAGATAGATAGATAGATAGATAGATAGATAGATAGATAGATGATAGATGGTAGGTAGAGCATGCAGGTTTCTTATGAGTTTGCCATCTGGATGAAATAAAGTGAGTTCAGTATTTCTTTTAGCCCTATCTTTTTGCTTTGCTTTCACAGAATTCTCTCTAAGTGATTTCTTTATTTTTTTTAATCTTTGACAATAGCTGGAGAATGGAGAGGTGAGGTTGTTAAAACTGTCATCACTCCTGCCATCCCAGCATAAATTATTTCAAAACTCCAACATCAGCCTGTTTCTAATGCCAAGCCTCACCCTTAGTTTTTTTTAAAATAAATTTATTTATTTATTTGCTTTTATTTTTGGCTGTGTTGGCTGCGCGCAGGGTTTCATTGCTGCGTGCAGGCTTTCTCTAGTTGCGGTGAGCAGGGGCTTCTCTTCGTTGCGGTGCGCGGGCTTCTCATTGTCGTGGCTTCTCTTGTGGAGCACGGGCTTTAGGCGCCCAGGCTTCAGTAGTTGTGGCTCGCGGGCTCTAGAGTGCAGGCTCAGTAGTTGTGGCGCATGGGCTTAGTTGCTGCATGGCATGTGGGATCTTCCCGGACCAGGGCTCGAGCCCGTGTCCCCTGCATTGGCAGGAGGATTTTTAACCATTGTGCCACCAGGGAAGCCCCCCACCCTTAATTCTTAAATGGGCAAAATATATGAATCAACATTTCTCCAAATAAGATACACAAATGGCTGATGAGCACATGATAACATGCTCAATGTCATTCAGCATTAAGGAAATGTAAATCAAAACCAGAATGAGATACAATGTCATACCCACTAGCATGACTACAAAAAAAAAAACATGAACTGTGACGAGTTTTGGTGAGGATGTGGAAAAATCAGAACTCTTATACATTGCTGGTGGGAATGTAAAATGGTGCAGCCACTTTAAAAAATAGTGTGACAATTCCTCATAAAGTTAAAAATAGGATTAGTATATAACTGAGCAATACCACTCCTAGGTATGTCCCCAAGAGAATTAAAAACATATATCCACACAAAAACTTGCACACAAATATTCATAGCAGCATTATTCATAATAGCAAAGTGGAAACAACCCAAATGGCCATCAACTGATGAATAGATAAAAAAGATGTAGTATATCCATACAATGAAATATAATATTATTCTGCCATAGGAAAGAATGAAGCATTGACAGATGCTACAACATGGATGAACCTTGAAAACATGCTAAGAGAAAGAATCCACACACAAAGGGCAAATATTATATAATTCATTTATATGAAATGTTCAAAATAGACAAATCCATAGAAACAAAAGTAGATTAGTGGTTGATAGGGGCTCTGGGGAGGGGAGGGAGTGCTGGGAATTGACTGCTAATGGATACAGGGTTTTTTAGGAGTGATGAAAATGTTCTAGAATAGATACAGGTGATGGTTTCTCAACTCTGTAAATGTATTAAAAACTACTGAATTGTATGCTTTAAAAGATGAAGACAGCAACATTGCTATCTGTGATATCTAAGAAACCACTGCCTAACATAAGGTCATGAAAATTATTCCTATGTATTCTTCTGAGAGTTTATTTTATGGTAACAGCTTTATTGAGATATAATCCAGATACCATAAAATTCATTTTTAAAAGTATACAATTCATGTTGTTTAAGGGTACAAACTTGCAACTAGTAGTAAGTCCTAGAGATCTAATGCACAAATATTTTTGATAACTGTATTGTAATAAATATTACCATGTTTTAACTCTATTGTAATAAATATTGCCATATTTTAAAAATATTTTTGATAACTGTATTCTAATATAATTTCTTTCTATGGTAATTCCATGTATTTTGTTTTCATGTAGCCCAATTTATCTTTGAACTACTTGAAATTATTTAACTAACAGGAATGCAAAAGAGAGGATAAGTGTTAGTGCTCTTTGTTATATATTCATTTTATATACTTAAAGTATAGTTATGTGTGCATATAAAATTTATTACTCTAATCAGCATAGGACACATCCCTTTCTGAATTACTTGAAATGATTTAACAGGAATGCAAAAGAGAAGATGAATTCTAGTGCCTTTTGTTTTTAATTTAATAATATATTCATTTTATTTATTAAAGTATAGTTATGTCTGCATATAAAATTTATTACTCTAATCATTGCAGCAACTCTTCCAATTCTCAAGTAACTTTGGGAGGAATTTATAATTTTACAATGCCTTAATAAAAGATGTTTCAACATCTCAAAAAATGGTAATATATATGCTTCTTTATTAACTCATGAAATAACAAAATCTAGCATTGAGTCTAACAAGTACCTTAAATTCAACCTAGAGCTTCGTTTTCCTTTTGAACTTGTTACTCACTTAACCCAAAGCCATTTAGTCCCTCCTAGAGAACATACAGGTATCCCTGATTTATCCATTAAGAGCTGGCTAGCAGCTGTTCAGATACAGGCAATGGGCATCTCAGAAATCAACAGAATCCTCTACTTCAGTGGTTCTTAACCATTTGGGGGAAGGCAGAGTCCTCTGAGAATATGATGAAAGCCCAGAAAAATGCAAAACACCCAATATTTCACATACAATTTTAATAGATTTATTGACTCTGTTAACTTCATCCATAGAACCAGGTTTAAAAATCCTTATTCTGCGTGGTGCTGTTTTTGAACATGATCTGCTAATCCTTTAATATCGTAGCTAAGCACTGCTACATTGGAGAGCAAAGTGAAAGCCTTCATGGAATATCTGAAAGGCCAAGGAGCAAATTCTAGGTTTCACTGACTGAATGTTCACTCAAAAACCACCCCAAGACAAACACTGTAAAGAATAGCTCTCCTTTTTAAGATCTCATGTGCTAGTAAAGAAATATTTTTTTCTCCCTTACACTGTGCACTTTTGACAGTGGAGACTATATTGTCTAACCATCTTATTTGGCATTGTTTTAAGTTAAAAGTTTGTGGACATAAGTCACAAGTTAATGTGGCCTCTGAAACAAAGCTCTTACTGCTGTATACATATGATGGGGCCCAAGAACTTTTTTTTAGAACATTTGAAAGTAAATTACCAATATCACACATTTCACTCAAATATTGTCGTATATATTCAACTACATTATCACAGTACCATATCTCAGTCAAGAAATTTAACATTGATACACTATAATTATAATTTGGAGTCCATATTTAAATTTCCCTTGTTGTCTTTTCAAACGTGTCATTTACAGATGATAAACTGCAAGAACATTGAAGATGTGTCACTATACACACACAGAGCCACTAGCAAAGAGTGAGAGACTTACTGATTCAAGGCATTTAATGAAATCCCTGTGCAATCATTATCTGACTACGAGGCTAACTAAACAGAGACTTCAATGGCTGCACATGACAAAGAATACAGTTTTATAGAATCAGTCAAGGATAGTCACTAAACAAACACTAAAAACCAAACTCTAGAAGAAGGGGATCAGATTTCCAGAGTAATCATATTAAATTGTTTTAAATTTCTAGTTTCAGCAAAAAACTACAAAACATACACACACATACACACACACACACACACACACACACACACACACACACAAAGAAAGTATGGTCTGTACACAGGAAAAAAGATGTCGTGGAAACAGTCCTTGAGGAAGCCCAGATGTTGGCTTTGGTAAAGACTGAACCAGCTATTTTAAATATTTTCAAATAACTAAAGGAAAACATCTAAAGAATTAAAGGAAAGTATGAGAATGATGTCTCACCAAATAGAGAATATTAATAAAGTGACAGAAATTATTTTTAAAAAGAATCAAATTGAATTTCTGGATTTGAAAAGTGCTGTAACAGAATGAATAACTCACTAGAAGGGCCTAACAGCAGATTTGAGCTGGCAGAACGGATTAGCAAACTTGAAGATAATTCAATTACCATTGTCTAGACTGAGGATCAGAAAGAAAAACAGGATGAATAAAAATGAACAGAGCTTAAGAGACCTGTGAGACACCATTAAATGGCCAACATACACATAATGGGAGTCTCAGAAGTAGAAAAGAGAAAAAAAGAACAGAAAGGATATTTGGAGAAATAATGAGCAAAAACTTCTCAAAAATAGTCTACACATCCAAAAGCTCAAATATTTCCTAGTAGGATAAACACAAAAAAATCCACTTCTTAGTCAACCTCTCAAAGTCAAAGACAAAGAAAAAATCTTGAAAGCAGGAAAATTAAAAGATAACTGATTTCCCATCAGAAACAATAGGCACTAGAAGTCAGTGTGATGACATATACAAAATGTTTAAAGCAAAAGACTGACAACCAAGAATTCTATATCCAGCAAAAATATCCTTAAGTGAGGGAAAAATAGACATTCTCAAGTACACAAAGACTGAGAGAATTAATGGCCAGAAGACCCGTCCTGCAAGAAATGCTAAAAAGAGTTCTTCAGGCTGAAATGAAAGAACACTAGAGAGTAGGAAGAAAGAAAGAAAGAAAGAAAGAAAGAAAGAAAGAAAGAAAGAGCACAAGAAAAGGTAATTGCATAGATAAATATAAAAGACAACACAAATCTTATTTGGGGGGAACTTTTTTTCTCTCTAACTTGAAAGATAACTGCATAATTCAATAATTCTATGAGTGTTTTGATGGGGTTATAATGTATAATATATAAAGGAACAGTTTGTATATCAGTAATAGCACAAAGGAGGAGGAAAGGAATGGAACTATATGGTAGCAAAGTTTTTACATATGATTGGAATCAGGTTGGTATTAATCCAAAGTAGATTGTATTTTAAGATGTTAATTGTAATCCCTGGGCCAAGCACTAAGAAAATAATTTTTTAATATAGTAAATGAAACAAGAGAATTAAAAGGTATATTAGAAAATATCTATTTAACACAAAAGAAATCAATAATGGAGGAATAGAGGAACAAAAAAGACATGCCACATATAGAAAATGGCAAAATGGCAGATGTAAATCCTACTTTATCAGTAATTACTTTAAATGTAACTAGATTAAGCAAACCAGTTAAAAGGCAGAGATTGCCAGACTCTGTATAAGAAACACACGTGTTCTAACTATATGCTGTCTACAAGAGACACATTTTAGATTCAAAGATACAAACAGAATGTAAGTAAGAGTGGGAAAAGATATATGATGCAAAGAGTAACCAAAAGAGAGCTAAGTGGCTATAATAATTATCAGACAAAATAGAATT
Organism: Physeter macrocephalus; assembly: GCF_002837175.3. Classification (NCBI taxonomy): domain Eukaryota; kingdom Metazoa; phylum Chordata; class Mammalia; order Artiodactyla; family Physeteridae; genus Physeter; species Physeter macrocephalus. The sequence goes on along the minus strand of NC_041234.1, from coordinate 86,450,395 downwards.
TAAGACAAAATTTCTTACTAAAGAAAACAAAGGACATTTTATAACTATAAAAAGGTGAATCTATCATGAAGATTTAACAATTATTAACACATTTCCACCTATCTACAGAGCTGAAAAATACATGAAGCAAAAACTGACAGAACTGAAGGGAGAAATAGAAATTTAACAATAACAGTTGAAGAATTTATTACCCCACTTTCAGTAACGGGCAGAACTAGACAAATGACCAAAAAGGAAATAGAATACTTGGACAACACTATAAGCCAACTAGACCTAATGGACATCTATCTATAGTACATGCCATACAACAACAGCAGAATATATGTTCTTCTGAACTGCACATGGAATATTCTCCAAGATAGATTATATGTTAGCTCATAAAATAAACCTCCCTAATTTTGTTAAAGGATTGAAATAATAAAAAGTATGTTCTGCAAACATACTTGGGAATATAATGAAATTAAATTAGATATCAAAAACAAAATAAAATTTCAGAAATTCACACATAAATGGATAGTAGAGAAGACACTGCAAAATAACCACTAGTTCAAAGAAGAAATCACAAGGGAAGTTAGAAAATGCTTTGAGATGAATGAAAAGGGAGAGTACAGTATATGCCAAGTTTCCTCAGAAACATTTATAATTGTAAATCTTATGTTAAAAAGGAAATAAGATTTCAAATCAATAACTTAAATTTCCACCTTTATGAAACTAGAAAAAGAACAGCAAACTAAATTCAAAGCAAGCAGAAAGAAAAAACATAGTAAATTGTTTATTAGTAAAATATTTATAGATTTAGCTCTCCATATTTAAGTCATGACTCATTTTGAGTTAACTTTTGTAGTTGTGTGAATAAGGATCAAGGTTCTTTTTTCTTTTCTTCTTGTGGAAGTCCAACTATTCCAAGACAATTTGTTGAAAAGAAAAGATTATCCTTTCCAAGTTGAATTGCCTTGACACCTTTCTTGAAAGTCAATTGCATATATGCATATGCATGCATTTATTTCTGGACTGTCTTGTTTTGTTCCATTGATATTCAATGCCAATTTGTTCTTTTTCAAAATTAACTATTTTACATCTTTTGTATTTATATATAAATTTGAGAAGCAGCTTGTCAATTTCTTCAAAAATGCCAACTGAGATTTGACTGAAATTGTATTGAATCTCTAAATCAATTTGGAAAGAATTGCCATCCTAACTATATTTAGTCTTCCAATTCATGAATATGCCATATCTCTATATTTATTTAAGTCTTCTTTAATTTATCTCAGTAATCTTTCACAGTTTTCAGTGTTAAAAAACATGTATACTTTTTGTCATACTTATTCCTAAGGATTTTATATTTTAAATGAAACTGTTTTTAGATTAATATTTCCTCATTGTTTATTGCTGCTATATAGAATACAACTGATTTGTATCTGGTTCTGTTTGATAGATTTTTTTTCTCCTCATTATGTATCATATTTTCCTGCTTCTTGGCATTTTTTATAAATTTCTATTGGATACCAGACATTGTGAATTTTACCTTATTGGGTGCTGGCTATTTTTGTATTGTTTTAAATATTCTTGAGCTTTATTCTGGAAATAGTTTGATCCCACTGAGGCTTGCTTTTAAGCTTTGTTTGGCAGGACTAAATACACCTTTAGTCTAGGGCAGTTCTGTACAATAAAAATTGTATGCAAGTCACAAATATGTGCCACATACATTACATTTTCTAGTAGCCACATTAAAATATAGTGAAGAGAAACTGGTAAAATTAATTTTAATTATATATAAATACATTACATTCATAATATATTATATTGATACCCAAACCAGAAAAAGCAGTACAGAAAATTAAAAACTATAGACCAATATCTTTTATGAACATAGACATGGAAATCCTCAACAAAGCATTAGCATATTGAATCCAGCAATGTATAAAAAGAACACACCATAACCAAATGGGATTTATCCCAGGAATGCAAAGTAATCCATTATATTAATAGTCGAAACAAGAAAAACCCTATGATCATATCAAGTGATGCAGGAAAAAGTGTTTGACAAACTTCAACATACATTTATGATTTTTTTTTTAAATGTCTTGGCAAACTTGGAATAGAATGTAACTTGCACAACCTGAACCACAGAACCTACAGCTGACTAAATGGTGAAAGATTGAACACTTTCTAAGATCAGTTAAAAATGTATATCTGCTTTCAGTACTTCTATTCCACATTGTACTGGAGATCCTAGACAATGCAATAAGGGAAGGAAAAACATTAAAGCCATACAGATCAGAAAGGAAGAAAAAGACTATCTCATGATTCTGTATAAAGAAAACCCTAAAGAATCTATTAAAAACTTTATAGAATAAAAAAATGAATTTAGCAAGGCCACAGACTACAAGCTCAATACACAAAAATCAACAATATACTAACAATAAACAATTGGAAATAAATTTTAAAAGACAGTACCACTGTAAATTGTTGCAAAGGAAATGTAATACTTAGGTATAAGCTTAACAAATCATTATAGGACTTACACAGTAAAAACTACAAAACATGGATGAAAGAAATGACATACTCTGTTCATGGATTGGAAGACTCAGCAGAATAAATATGCTTTCACTCAGCATAAGGTTGTTAAGGTTCATCCATGTTGTGGTATGTATCAAGTACTTCATTCCTTTTTAAGGCTGGATAATCATAATAATGTACCACATTTTGTTTACCCTTTTATCAGTTGATGAATATTTGGGTTGTTTCTACTCTTTGGCTATTATGAATAATGCTGCTGAACATTTGTGTACAAGTCTTTGTGTAGAATGTGTTTTCATTTCTCTTGGGTATGTAGCAAGGAGCGAAATTGCTGAGTCGTATGGTAACTCTATGTTTAACCATTTGAGGAATTGCCGTATTGTTTTCCAAAGTAACTGCACCATTTCACATTCCCACCAGCAGTGTGTGGATCTACAGATCCTCACCTACACTGGTTATTATTTGTCTTTTTAAAATTATTATATCTATCCTAGCAGGTATAAAATGGTATCTCATTGTGGTTTGTTTTTTTTTTTTTTTTTTTTTTTTTTTTTTGTGGTACGCGGGCCTCTCCCTGCCGGGGCCTCTCCCCGTGCAGGGCACAGGGGCCCCAGCCGCTCCGCGGCACGTGGGATCCTCCCAGACCGGGGCGCGAACCCGGTTCCCCTGCATTGGCAGGCGGACGCGCAACCACTGCGCCACCAGGGAAGCCCCTCATTGTGGTTTTGATTTGAGTATACCTAATGACCAAAGATGTTGGGCATCTTTTCATGTGCTTGTTGGTCATTTGTATGTCTTCTTTCTGGAAATGTCTATTCAAGTGCTTTGCCCATTTTTAAATTGGTTTATTTGTATTTTTATTGTTGAATTATAATTGTTTTTTATAAAGGCACAAGTCCCTTATCAGACATATGATATTTAACTACTTTCTCTTATTCTGTGGGTTTTCTCTTCATTTTCTTCGTGGTGTCCTTTGAAGTACAAAGTTTTTAACTTTGATTAAGTCCAATTTGACAATTTTTTTCCTTTTGTTCCTTGGCTTTTGGTGTCATCTCTAAGAAACCTTTGTTTTACCCAAGGTCATGAGGATTTACTCCTAAATTTTCTTCTTAAAGTTTTATAGATTTTTTCTATTAAACATAGTTCTATGATTCATTTTGACTTGAATTTTGTATGTGGTATGAGGTAGGAGTCCAACTTCATTCTTTTGAATGTGGATGGACAGTAGTCCCAGCATGCCCAACTGATTGCCAAAGGTGCAAAAGCAACTCAGTGGAAGAACAATAGCCTTTTCAGCAAATGGATACCCACAGGCAAAACAAACAAACAAACAAAAAACCCTCAATGTAAACTTCACCCTTTAAGCAAAAATGAGCTCAAAATTGATCATAGAGCTAAATGCAAATCTTACAACTATAAAACTTGTAGAGGAAAACATAGAAATCTTCATGACCTGGGGTTAGGTGAAGAGTTCTTAGACATAATACCAAAAGTATAATCCATTAAAAATTTGATAAATTTGACTTCATTGAAATTAAAACACTTTGCTCTATGAAAGACACCATTAAGTAAATGAAAAGATAACACGCAAACTGAGAGAACACATTTGCAATTTACATTCCTGACAAAGAGCTAGTATCCAGAATATATTTTAAAACTATCTAAATCCACCTGTAAGCAAGCAAAGTACCTAATAAAAATGGGCAAAGGATCTGAACAGACACCTCACCACAGAGGATATCTATATAGCACATAAGCATATGAAAAGATGCTCAACTTCATTCCAATTTGGGAAATGCAAATTAAAACCATAATGAGATACCACTACTTAATCTGTTAGAATAGTTAAACTTTAAAAAACTTGACAAATGCTAAGAAGGATACAGAGCAAGTGGTGAGAATGAAAGATGGTATAGCCACTCTGGAAAACAGTTTGGCAGTTTATTATAAAGTTAAATGTACACTTACTTCATGATCCAGCAATATCGCTCCTAGATATTTAAGCCAGGGGAATTAAACTTATGGTCACAGAAAGACCTGTACATGAATGTTCACAGCAGCTTTATTCACAATTATTAAAAACTGGAAACAACCCAAATGTTCTTTAATGGGCAAATGAATAAGCAAACTGTGGTACATCCACGCAACAAAAAAACTACTCAGCGATAAAAGGGAATAGATTATTGATACATACAAAACCAGATGAATCTCGAAGATATTAATGCTAAGTGAAATAAGCCAGTCCCAGAAGGTTATCTACTGTATGATTCCATTTATATAACATTTTGGAAAAAGTAAACTAAAGGAATGGAGAATGGAGCAGTGGTTGCCAGGGGGGTTCGAGAGAGTTTGATTACAAAGGGGCAACATTAGGGAATTTGGGGGGTTGATGAAACTGTTGTGTATCCTGATTGTGGTGGTGATTACATTAGTCCTTCCAGGTCTTAAAACTCCTAGAAATGTATGCCTGTGTGTGTGGGTGTGTCTTAATTATGACAGTGCTTACACAGGTATATACACTCATCAAAACTCATTGAACACTTAAAATAGATGAATTTCACTCTGTGTAAATCATACCTCAATAATGTTGATTTTTTTAAAAAACATAAAGCCTCTCCACACCAATCCTACTCTTTAAAAATAACTACTATTGACAATTTAGTGTGTACCTGTCTAGAACATATAAGCATGTAATATAAAGGGGTTTTCAGTTGGATAAAGGGTATCATTTTACACAATATATATTGCTCTTTATGTTGCTTTTTTCACTTAGAGGTCTTATAAATATATGGACAAATGCATATATACGATATGTGTTTCTACATATAAAATGTTGATAGAGCTACTATATTTTTAATAGTTTGATTATAAGCCATTTTGTGGATGTGATATCATTTATTTAAGCAGCCTCCCACTGTTGTATATTTAGGTTGTTGCCAGTTGTTTTGCTCTTACACGCTGCAGTGCTAGCGAACAGCCCTGCGCATACAACTTTTTGCATGTATATCGATAAGATAAATTTCTAATTGTAGGATTACTGGGTCGTAAGGTAAGTGTAATTTGAATTTTTATAGCTACTGACAGATTGCCCTCTGTAGAAGCAAGCAGAACTTTGAGAATGAGTCAGGGGTGCATTTTGCATTTTCCCATCCCAAATCACTGAACTTCTCTCTTTCAAAGGATCATGCCGATATCGAGTGGAAGTTTGCAAGGACGAAGCTCTGGATGAGTTACTTCGATGAAGGCGGCACCTTGCCACCTCCTTTCAACATCATCCCCAGCCCCAAGTCATTTCTATACCTTGGTAACTGGTTCAACAACACCTTCTGCCCCCAAAGAGACCCTGATGGTAGACGGAGAAGGCACAACTTGAGAAGCTTCACAGTAAGGCTTTTAAAAATTATGTTTCTTTGTAAACACAACTGTTTTCTCCTTTCCCTCCTTTGTAACATTCCCTATCTTGAACATCTTAAAACTACTCCAACCTACAGATCCTTTGGGGGTTTGTCAGGCAGTAGCTCCTGTGTCATGTTCCAGTCCTAATGTTTAGAAATATATTCGAGTGGATGGGCTGCTGGGAGACTGCTGATGTAACCTCTCTGTCCATTTTCAATGACAGGAACGCCATGCTGACAGCCTGATACAGAATCAACATTACCAGGTAAAGCTTCTTCATAGGGACTAAGCACAATAGTTCTTGGTCAGTTGTGTGAACTTGGACAAATCACTTATCCTCACTGATCCTCAGTTTCCTCGTCTGTAAAATAAGGATGATAAAACTTAAACTGTAGTTGTGAGAACTGAGTGGTGAGTATGTATGTATGGTTGTGTGTGTGTGTGTGTGAGTCTGTGTGTGTGTGTGTGTGTGTGTGTGTGTGTGTCCTGGCACAGTGCCTGACACATTGCATTAAGTGGTAGCTATCATCATCACCATTACTAACACAAAGCAGGGTGACCATGTGTATACCATTCCCAGAGGCTAAGTTAAAAGAGGCCATCCCTGTAAAGGAGAAGTATAGATTGCCTCTAAGAAAAAGTATCTTGATTATGTAATTAGTGGACATTGAAATTATCAGACTCTGTGACACTGAAGAATGACTTTCTCAACTTTATAAAAGGAAGAAAAACTCTCATCTTACTAGGAAGTTTCAAGTTTAATCTAGCCTGAAGGGAAAGGATATTGACTGTGACCATTCAAGGATAATTCTGCTCTCATTATTCCTGAATGTGTATCTGTGTTTACCTTATGCTTGGGAGGAAAATTTTCCTTTCGGGTAAATTTGATCTCACTGGCCCACTCTGCCACCAAATTTGGACACATAATAAATTCTTCATTTAGCCAATGGACTTAACTGGGGGGTTTTGTAGAAAGTGCCTGGATCTTGTGAGGATTTTCCAATGCAAAGACAGTCTAAGTGTATTTTATTTCCTGTGTATGTTTCTTATTTTACTGAGAGTCCAAGAAGGAAACTGAATGCTTCTTCATGTTTTTGTTTAAATTCCAGGAAGTTATCAGGAATTTAGTCAAAAGATATGTGGCAGCTATGATAAGAAATTCCAAAACAAATGAGGGACTAACAGAAGAAAATTTTAAGGTAATTTGATCATAAAGTGGTTTAATTCTTCATTCACATTTCTTAACCATCATTTAATCTTCACAGTGTTTGAGGTTTCTGGTGATGGAATTTCAACAGCCTATAATAGAGCAAAACCAGCTACAATTCTTATTCTGTCTTAGAATAGTCTGTCATCCAGTAGATGGATAGATTTTACCAATGTCTGTCACACCACAATCAGCTTTATGAATAATAAAAATATGCATTCTTTTAATATTCTGGGTTTTTCTCGGTATGGAAATTGAGTGCTTTAAATGATATGGCATGGGTGTGTGATGAGAAGAAAGACAGCGAAGGGAAGATGCCTAGAGATTTAAAGGCCTTCTTTAAAAGATATAAAATAAAGACAAAAAGTCTATTATTAAATCTAACATTTATGAAACCCTACCATTACACATTTTTGGCTGTCACATTGGGATGCTATTGGCATCTAGTGAGTAGAGACCAGGGTTGTTGCTAAAAATCCTACAATGCACAGGACAGCTCCCTACAGCAAAGAATTACCACACTCAACATGTCAATTGGTTGAGAAACCCTATCCTAGAACACGTATATGTTTTCTAAGGAACATAAGAAGGCTGTTATCCTAATCCATAGACATAACTCATCAATTGAGGGCCTGCTGTACGCCAAGCACTCTGCTAGGTGCTGGGGCACAGTCATGAGCAAGATATAACCAGCCCCTACTCTCTCGTGGAGTCACACACAATAATAATAGAGGCGAATGACTGAGTACTCTAACAGGATCAACACAGGGTTCTGTAGAGACATAGAAATGGGGGGACACCCAACTGGGACTTGGGGATTCGAGGCAGGCTTTCCAGTGGAAGCCATGTTTAAGCTGAGGTTTGAAGGAGGAGCCAGATAAAGGAGAGTTGGGGAGAAGAGTGTTCCAGACAGAGAAAACAGCGCATGCAAAGGCCCAGAGGCAAGAGAGAATAGGTCCATACAGGTGGACAGTAAAAAGCCTGGGGAAAGAGCAGGAAGGAATGAAATGGGAGAGATCGACATGTACCAGACCTTGAAAAACCTTGTAGTCTGTGGTATGGCATTTTTCCTTTTTCCTAAGGTCAGCGACAAGTTACTAAAAAGTGTTAAGCAAGAGAACGACATGATCAGATATAAGCTTTTCAAAGATGGTTTTTTAAAAGCGCGATCTAGTATCTAGGCAGCCAGTTAGAGATAGAAGACATTTCACAGGCACTTGAATAAACAAGGTCCCCTGGCCCCAAACAGCAGTCTCATCTCCTGACATTCCACTGCCCTAGTTTTATTCTTGAGAGTCCTAAAAGCTTTTTCCCCTTCAGTAGTACTTTTCTATGCAGATTCCAATGAGAGCCCTACTCTAATACCTTCATTGTTGGTTAACACTTCAGTTTGTTGGCGTGCTCCTGATAGGGAGGTTCTGAAATTAACTTTACCAATTGCACATTTTTTTCCCAATGGCCAGCTCTGCCCACAGCATTGTTAATATGTTTTTCTTGTGCTGGAATAATGTGAGATTTTTCTGGTAGTTCATATACCTTGTGATTTGCAGTGAGGCAAAACCTGGAACATTCCGAAGGGTACCCAATGTGCCTATTTTGAACTAAAGACCAAGCTTCTTAACATAACGTGTCCTCTCTCTTGCCCTAGGAATTAAAGCAGGACATTTCCAGCTTTCGATATGAAGTGCTTGACCTCTTGGGAAATAGGAAGCACCAAAGGAGAAGTTTTTCCACTAGCAGCACTGAACTCTCTCAGAGAGATGATACCAATGATGGCAGTGGCGGGGCTCGGGCCAAATCCAAGAGTGTCTCTTTCAATTTAGGCTGCAAGAAAAAAGCCTGCCATGGGCCACCTCTCATCAGGACCATGCCAAGAGTTGGTGGTGCCCAAGGCAAGTCAAAAGCTGAGTCATCAAGCAAACGCTCCTTCATGGGTCCCTCTCTCAAGAAACTGGGTCTCCTATTCTCCAAGTTTAATGGTCATATGTCTGAACCCAGTTCAGAGCCGATGTACACAATTTCTGATGGAATCGTTCAGCCGCACTATATGTGGCAGGACATCAAATATTCTCAGATGGAGAAAGGGAAAGCAGAGTCCTGTTCTCAAAGTGAAATTAACCTCAGTGCGGTAGAATCAGGTGAAGCCCGGGGCGCTGCTCAGAGCAGCGAATGCCCTCTAGCCTGTTCCAGCTCTCTTCACTGCGCATCCAGCACCTGCTCCTCAAATTCTAAACTTTTAGACTCCTCAGAGGATGTATTTGAAACTTGGGGAGAGGCTTGTGACCTGCTCATGCACAAATGGGGTGATGGACAGGAAGAACAAGTTACAACTCGGCTCTAAGTCAAGCTTGTATCTCCTGTTCTGGAACTCAGAAAATTTCTAATTTCTTTGCTCTCAGAGGTGACAGAGAATATGATTCCCTCACTGCCCCCCACTAGACAGGAGAGTGAAACTCCTATTGTTTTCACCATCTTTTATAGCCACATTCTTCATTTTTTGTTCTTGTTATTATTATTACTATTATTTGCCTTTTTATACCTACAAACACTAAGTCCATTTCAAAACCAACTGAAGGGGTGTTTGCCCCTAATCAGCAGAGGTGCAGTCGGGTGCTTAACCCTTTGGCTTTGCTTTTCTTACCCTTGCTTCCTTGAAGCTCCAGGTGCCACTTTGCTACTGTCGCTGCCGCACAGATTCCTGACCTTCCTCAGGATCTCACACCATTTCCCCACAGGGCTGAGGGCTGTGCTCAGCAGTCCCCACCAGCTATCAGATAAGGCAAACTAACTTGCCTATCTTTGTTGCCCTTCAGTGCTCCATGCTGCCCATTCTGGTTCAATGAACAGCATCAAAGGGAAACTGAATAGACTCCAAAGAATTGTCAGCTTGTGGTTTCTAGGTATAACTGGACTTCGTGTTGTTTTTGCTTTTAAATACTACAACTTCTCCTTATCATGGGGGCTGTTGAATTTTTTGTTTCTTAAAGATTTGTGAGTTTCCTAATGTATGCCAATGAATATTTACCCCATACTATATGTCATATCTAATAAGTTAGTGAATTCCTTTCCTGTGTTTGTGTATTTCAGTTAGCTTACTACATTTTAAAATTTGATAGTATCGAGATTAGTATTTAGGATGTGTACTGTTTTTTAAAAACTTCTACTGTACTCTAATCAACAGTCACTACATCTCATACATTGGCAAGAAAAAATAATTAGCTGGTATATTTATAGGGTCCTATCTACTGTTGATAGTTTTAATCATCACTGCTATCAAAAGCATTTCTAAGATAAAGCCTGGATTTGAAAATATTTTTTTAACAGAAAAATGACATCCTGTTGAGGTGTCAGAATCTGAAAACAGCACCTTCGTTTTAATTAATTGCTTTCTGATAAAACAACAACAACAAAAAATTAATTTTAGGTCTGGATAACTTGATTCAAGTTGCAGTTTTAATGTTCAGTGGGGGCAGTGGAATTGCGTGTGTAAACTCATGTTAGATATATAACATAACAAGCCTAGTGAATTCATGGAACTATAGACATGATCCAAATTCTACTGTCTTCAAAGAAAACCGCATTATACATCAAAACAAATTATTTGCCACAGCTTAGGAGTACCTCATTAGAACACATAGGTAAATGTTAAAAAATGAAACCCATAATGCATATGGTCACCATGTTAGATCCAGTAACCATCAACTGATTACCTACTAAACAAGGGCAGTTTTTACCAATGTTAGCACAAAGGTATCCCCAACTTACACAATAACACGTGACCTGAAATAGCCCAAGGTCTGGGTCCTGGTGATTAAATTAATGGGTAGCTCAAAAAAGTAACAAACTTAATTAGTTGTCACCCTGTTCTTGTATTCAATAAATGTCAACAGTAATAGGAAACCATCTAAATTCATGTGTATACTTTCTGGCAAAATTAAGTGAAATGAAGCATTCTCAAACAATGCAAATATGCTTCCAAAATAGTTTTTGACAGTGTAGTTTGTTATTTGAATTGATTCCCATTCTAGCCCTAACTTTGGTGACTAACAAAATATTCTACATGAAAAAGACACAAACTGGGGATGATGGGGAAACAAGAGGAGGTGTTGAAGAACAAAGCTCAGATCCAGGAAAAAGTGATCAAGAGAACAAGCTGCATCAAGATCCATTTGGTAAGACATTATCACAAAATAATTCCTTGATCATACCTAAAGTGATCATTTACTCAAATCCAACTTCTCTCCTGCTTCTCTAAGTGGGACTATCATAAGTGGCCCTGACATCAGTAACAGGTTACTTTCCAGAAGGAAGGTTTCTAAAGTTACAGAGTCAACTTTCTCAACTGTCAAATTCACTTTGAATAATAAATAGCACCTGGGCTACATTCCTAACTCATATTGATGGCACCAGAAACCAATACATGACCCTATTTCATCAAAAAAAAGTATGTCTTTCTCACAAATGCATGTACTTGTGATGACCTAGGTTTCATTGTTCCAACAGTTACTTTATCAATTTGTTGGAAAACAAGGGTAGCCAGACATAGAGCCGTGGTCCAAAATACACTCTTCTCTCAGTTATGTTCTAAAGAGAGAATATGTGTAAATCATAATAGCCAATCTCTACTACTGAAAGAAACCAGTGTCATATTTCATGGGCAGTACATTCCTTTCCAGATCTTCTCAGGGTTACTGTCTTTATAACTTGGGCTTAAGATTTCACTAGCTGTGCTGAGGCCTAGCTATGTTGGGGATTGAGGCCAGTTAGCTGTTAAAGCTAATCAGCTATTGTCCTAGCATCCGTGATGGTGACACCAACATTTTTATTAACTCTAACTCTAGTGGAAAGTAGGAAGGGAAGGAGATTTGTGTTCACCTCTGTAACCTCTGGATCAGCTACTATCAAGAAAGATATTTCAAATCAAATGTTTAAGTATGTTCTCTAACCCCAGAGAAGGTATAAGCCAACTTGAGCGTAAATTTATAAACATAAAAGAGCTAAAAGAGAAACTTAGTGAGGATCTACTCAATTCTAACGTCTTATTTTACAAATACAAAAAAAAAAAAAAAAAAAAGAAAAGAAAAGAAAAGAGGTCCAGAGAAGGATAATGACTTGCTCAAGGTCACAGAGCCAGTCAATAAACCCAAATCTTCTAGATGATAGAAACAAGACATTTATTATTAAGCACACATATTATATGTTATACATAGGAGATGTGGAAATGGATTGGCCACTATAGATACCTTTTTGTTCATTTGCCCAAAATGCCATGAACTCCACAAATTTCATTCTGACATATTTATATGTAAAGTTAAAAATGTATTCCGAAGTCAAATACAATTATAAATGGTACGAGAATCATTTACTTTTTGTCTAAGTATCTATACCATGGTTCACCTCCATTACAGGTGAATTTCTTATCATTTCTGGACACCTATTTTATTTGTTTGATTCCATCATAATTACATTAAAGTCTCCCTGATAATTAGTCAGGGTAAAAATATTATTGAATACAAAGAAAATGTCTGAATTATATTCAGAAATGGCCATTGTTGAAGTATGTCCTCCACTTCTAGCTTTAAGTCCAGTGAAGTACAAAGAAAAAGGAATGATTCAAAATCATCATTTTTGGAAGATGCCAAATTTTATAGGCATATAAATCTCCAGGTTATACTTCTGTCCACTTACATGGGAATACTGGAAATTTTCTGGTTCTTTCTGCCTCTCATAGTAATTTTTCATTCCACTCTGACCTGATTTAGGGCATTTCAGCTAAGTCCAAATCATCTAAACATCCGTCTGCAATTTGATTAAACACACACACACACACAAACCCTACAGCCTCTACGTTTTGAATGACTTAAATAATGAACAAATACTTTTTCAGTAAGAACTTTATAGTCATTATGGCAGTGTAAAACCTCCTCTGCAAACTTCATTGGGGACTTCACTGAAAAATATGAGTTGATACCTTAGCCAGATAATATAAATAACCATTTGATGTTCATATTGCCTTGTGGGTAAGACTCAAGTGGTGTTTTAACTAACAGTTTAAGCGGCCCAGACCTTGGTTTGTTCAACCATCAGGTGAAAAGTACTTGAAGTTAGGCAGACATTCTTTCCTGTTTTAAAGTACACAAGAAAAACTCATCATATTATTTTGGTAATCACATTTTCAAAACAGTGTTAATAGATTGCATGTATAGACATAGCCAACGTAAGTGGATGTAATTGTTTGGATCATTTAAAATAAGCTCTTCATACGTACTTATCAGCTCCCTCCAATCCCGAACCCTGTGGCTTTGCCTCAAACCTGTGCGTATTTTAGATTCTTTGGCTTGCTTTATCTAGATAATTGTTCCAAATATCCACTTTGTTGGTGTAGAACTAGCCATTGGGAACCGAGTACCCCAATTCAGTGTGAGCATTACTTTAGTACAGAGAAATGCTATTTCTACTGTATTTCCAATGACCCTTTCCATCACTTTTTCCAATGGATGTGCGTTTTGGCTTGCACTGTTTTGGGGATGTTTGTAAAAGTGAGAACCTTGTCTGTGCACACACACACATGCAATGAAACTTAGTAGCATTTGATTGCTCTGGCTTGGCCTTTCATCCCTTTTGGTAATTACTAAATCATTTTGAAGGGAGGGGGAGCAGGAAGAACTTCAACGGAAAGAAACTTCCTGAGATGTGATGAGGAATTGCTAAAATGAACTGCCAAAGCAGCATCCACTGTAGTGCAACTGTTAATATTGAGAGCTCTCAGGATTTGGGGTTTCTGGTTTGAAGAATAAATAAAGCTTGTAGGTCAGAAGAAAGAACCGACCTGTAAAAATAAAAATATATATTTTTGGTGAATTAAGTAAGTCTGTGTACTTCAGATTTACTGCATACTTGAGATATTACTATTCATATGTTGATATGTGGCCTAGGATTTTCATCTATATGCTGCATGGTGGTCCAGAGAAGAAGGTGCTGGTAGGCGGTTTTGAGAGCTTTAAGAAATGGAATGTTTATTAAGAAACAAAGGAGTTGATTGCTGGAATGATACAGGCAGCTGGCTAGGGTAGTATTTTTAAGCTCTAGAGTGGATTTATACCTTTCTTTTTTAAACCTCTTTATTGGAGTATAATTGCTTTACAATGTTGAGTTAGTTTCTGCTGTATAACAAAGTGAATCAGCTATACGTCACATATATCCCCATATCCCCTCCCTCTTGCGTCTCCCTCCCACCCTCCCTATCCCATCCCTCTAGGTGGTCACAAAGCACCAAGCTGCTGCTTCCCACTAGCTATCTTACATTTGGTAGTGTATATATGTCAATGCTACTTGTTAGTTTATTGGATCTGAGTTGTGGTCTTTTTCTAAAGATATACCATCAGTGTTTGTGGTACTTGAGAGACATGTACATATTAAGAATTATTAATGTTTAAATATAAAATTAAGTGGAATGCCCTTATGCCAAAAGCTTATCTGATGTGAAAGTTGTGACAGCTCTGTAGAAACTTCCCATTACTACACAAATGAAAGGCAATTTCTATAGTAACAAAAAGAGCCTGCAACTTTTGATCATCGTAATCAACCTTCATAAATCCATGACTGTGGCACACATCTGCCCTAACCTCATCCCTCCCCCTCAAAAAGAAAAGCCTTCTTTACAACGCCAAATGACTTGATAGAACCACAGAAGACTAAATGAAGAAATAATGGCCTGCAGTGTGAATGCCATTTTCAGCAATGTGCAGAGTATTTTGCCCTTTGACTTTATCTATGAGCAGGTTCCAGAGCAACCTAACATCCCAGGAGTTGCACTTCAACACATGCACATACACATACTAAGACATCACCCTTGGTGGCAGTGTGCCTTTTATTTTGGCCTGTGGTAGCCAACCATTTGCAAGTACAGTTAAGCTGGGCTTGGCCATTGTGTCTTTTGCCACAATGTTCAATATACCCCACAATACTCATTGCAACTGATTTTGCCTTCCAACCTAGAAACCCTCTTGACAGTTCTCTGGTCTTATACAACCCTTAAAACTGACTCTTGGATGACAAGACAAAAAAGAGGCTTTGGATTTTTGTGGGGAGTGCTTGAGGTACTTAGATGGTGTGGTAAGGAGGCAAACGGAAAAGCTTTCAAAGTAAGGACTAGGATGGATAAACACTTTAAAATGTAGGGCTAAATCACCATACTGTCAAACTTTTTAGATAACCAAATTGAGGTGGCGTTCCCCGATTTTTTTTTAAAAAATGTCGTTTCTGGATTAAAACATCATCATTTCTCCCTCAACAAAATCCAGAAGTGCAACAGTATATGAAAACTAGCTCTGAAAAAACTGTAAATCATTTTTCAAAGGTTGAGTTATATTTCGGTTGAATTTCAGATCATAGCATATTCTCACCTTGTGATCACTGTATTCCACTAAATTCAACACATCATGGGCTTCCCTGGTGGCGCAGTGGTTGCGCGTCCGCCTGCCGATGCAGGGGAACCGGGTTCGCGCCCCGGTCTGGGAGGATCCCACATGCCGCGGAGCGGCTGGGCCCGTGAGCCATGGCCGCTGGGCCTGCGCGTCCGGAGCCTGTGCTCCGCGATGGGAGAGGCCACAACAGTGAGAGGCCCACGTACCACAAAAAAAAAAAAAAAAAAAAAAAAAAAAAAATTCAACACATCAGACTCATAGTGAGGTTACATTTTAAATTGTGCAATATCACTGACTGGCTTTTATAAATATGCACTTATGAACAATTACTGGAAGGACTGATTTCCCCAAATTTTATCTAAGAAATAAAATGAATTTGCCAAAACTCTATAGCAAAGAGAAATAAAAGGTAAAAGTGGGAGAGGGTAGTATGGAAGAACGCTCGATTCTATACCTGATGTCATACTTTAGCCTCAAAAATTTAGAATAAACATATAAAGTGAGATTATAAAATGACTGATATTTTCATAAACATGGCAGAATTAATGTGCCCAAATTAATGTTGTTCTTCAAAGTAGTCACCTTAAGCTGCACCCATATTTGAATGCTGACATTACTCAAACCATTGTGGACTTCTGCTTTTGGGAGGATGTTCAAAATCCACAATACAACCTCTTAATACCCTCAATGGTAGAAAATCATAATCTTGTAAGATTAAATTGTTAGAAACAGTCAAAACTAATTTTAGATCCATATTTGGTAAAAATTTGGGCAATCAAGCTGAGTTCTACTTTTTCTGGTAAAAAATATTTTTCAAGTGCTATCACACAATAGGCACCTTGATAGGCACAATTATAAAATACCAACAGTTTCTTGTGGGGTTTGTGAAGTGACCTGAAACTGCTCTTTGGAATCTAGTTTTTTCCTTATCAACTTTGAGGAGTAATTTGTGTGCAACTACCTGCATCCATTTAAAGTGTACAATTCAGTCAGTCTTCTGTTGTATACACCCCTAGGACCATCACCAAAATCAAGATACAAAAATTCCCATCACCCCCAAATGAGGCCTTGTTCCTCTTTCAATTCTAGAATCTATTATAGTTTCAAACATGCTTGGAACAGTGGCAGCCTTATTGGAATAAGTTTATAGCCTCCCAAGGAGGAAACATTAAAGAACACCATATTTAGATATAGAATCTCCACTGATGTGGGAACAACCATAATGACTTAACCCTTGAAATATTTGTGTTTAAACAGTAAAACACATTCCAACTTCCATTGGCTTATGTTGTAAATAAACTCAGTATTGGCTTCCCAAACCTTATTTGATCCATAAGAAATCACACTTTATAATTCAGAGGCTCTGACAACTAGACTGTTAGCAGGAAGAAAGGGCAGTAAGGAAAAGCCCCGGCCTTCCCAGGAAATTGAGGGGAGGGTTTTGGATTCAGGAGGAGCTCTGGTAACAGAAGTAGGAGGCGGCTCTAATAGGAGGATGGCAACAGCTAGCTGAATTTTCAGGTCATTTGAAAATCACATGTTCACACTAGGTAGTTCCTGTATAAGATCCAGTCATATTATTTGAAGTACAGATTCATCCATTTTTGGTCACATCTCATAGGACTTCCTTTTACAACATATATTAAGCAATCAGTTTAAATAACCAAAGCAATGTAGCCTGTAGTGCAATAAGCAGAGTGATAACTGTGCTTAGTATACTTGGGCAGGAGAAGCAGCCAGAATTCTTGAGTGTCCAGTAGGATTCACTGGAACCAATGGCACTAAAATGAATGTTGTGGCAGCTCATGAGGAAACCTCTAAACCCAAAGGGTTAACACATTAGTCTGTAGTTTTCTTAATGTTAAAGGCAATCCAATTTGATAAATTAACTTAAAATTTTTTAACTGTTCAAATTACTCTTCTAACATGGTACAAGTAAACCCATATGTTCTCTTATTTCAACTATAAAGACAAAGACCTTCTCAAGGACATTTCAGTTCAGATAGGGATAAACATCCTTCTCAAGTGAAAGCATTTTAATTTGTCTGTTTCTTATAACATAGGAATGCATACCAGTGGTAGGATTCAAGAAAGTATCACTATTTAAACTCCTCACAGGATTCAAGATTTCTCAAAAACAGGTTGAAATTGAGGATGAAGAATTTCTACCTATTCAGAACAATGAATGTAGTTTGGAGCCAACATTTCCTAGAAGATAAAGAATACTTTTAGAAAACACAGGCAGTGTTTAATTCACTTTCTTAGCCTAGTTGGAGGCCCCAATCACACATCACCATACAGAAAATGTATGCATTGAACTTAAGGTTAAAATTGTATCTCCCGAGCTTAATCACGAAAAGGGAAAATTCCAAATGTGTTTGTGTAAATGGCATTTGGCTTTGCAGACTACTATTTTAAAAGCTAAAGCCTCCTTGAGTAACTATTACTTTTATTTAAATATTTTCTGTAGGAAGTGCAAAGTTACTGTCATCATTAAATGTGTTAAAAAGAATCTTGTACAATAAAATGATTTTGTGTTTTTAGCTTCAGTATAAACAAAAATAAAGCATTTACTTTTTTCCTCCAAAATGTATGGCTGCTCAGATTTAAGGTGTTTGCTCCTCCCTTTTCCAACATAATCATTTATAGCCATCTATTATTAATAAACATTTGTGAACAACAGTGGATTTTACACTATCATTTAACCAGCAGACACACTTAAGGGAGACCTCCACAGACCTCCACATATTTTGAAAAGTTCATGACTGAGAATAAACATTATTACTATCATTCTTTTATATTTCCCATTAAACAAAGCTGTATTAAATATTTAGAAAATTGAATAAGCATTCATAAAGAACTTTGAGATGATGACATGAAGGGGACCAATACAGCTATAAAGCTATGGCGTACGACACTGACAAACCTTACTAGCCTTATCCTGAAAACTTCTGAGTATCCAAAGAATGATACATGTCGTACAGAGCAGTTTCAATCTGTGGGTCAGTGAGAAGACACATAAATTGAGGTTAAACTGGTCATTATTAAGCTAGTATAATCTGAGTACATTTGGGTAATATTTTCTGAAGTTATCAGTTGACATTTCTTTTGAAGTTTTTTCTGTAGTCATGGACTTTTCAGCAATTAACTTTCCCCTAATTAATTCAGATTCCTGAAGTTTTGTCTTTTATTTTACTAATTAACTTTTAGGCCACCAGAACACTTGTTAGCATACCAGAACAGCTTCACTTTCAGCCAAATAACTCAGTTGCAAGTCCTGGCCTTTTTAAAATTATTTTTTTTAATTTTTAAAGACATGTTTATTTTTTTTACATCTTTATTGGAGTATAATTGCTTTACAATGGTGTGGTAGTTTCTGCTTTATAACAAAGTGAATCAGTTATACATATACATATGTTCCCATCTCTCTTCCCTCTTGCATCTCCCTGCCTCCCACCCCCCCAATCCCACCCCTCTAGGTGGTCACAAACTACCCAGCTGATCTCCCTGTGCTATGCGGCTGCTTCCCACTAGCTATTTTACGTTCGGTAGTGTATATATGTCCATGCCACTCTCTCACTTTGTCACAGCTTA